>NW_027453847.1:2500-323333 GCF_040206685.1 Ascaphus truei | reverse complement strand
TTCAAAAGGCATCAAACATACAATTGTGACTTTGAAATCACCTATACATTGTGTATTGCACTTATCTCAGTATAATAATAGAGAGATTCGTATCTCAAACCAAAAAAAGAAAAGAAAACAATCAGCCAGAGAGGTGGACATTGGAAAGAGAGGGATACATTTTTACTGCTGCTGCTGCTGCTGCTGCAGCGACTCATATTCTACAGTTCTTGGCCCTTTTTGTTTAGAATGTTTTTTTCATGAATTATATGTGTTTCCCTATTTCCCAATCCACCTGAATTTATTCCTAAATGTCTGCGCAGGTGCCTAATTGTCATTTCTCCCTGTTTGAGATGTTGCTACCTGGCTAGTTGGGTTTGCTCCTTTTATGCCACAGTTATTGACCAGGCCCAAAGCCCAAGCAGTGGCAATAGCAGCTTGTCTGAACAAACACCTGTGCTGTGGGTGGTGGTGGTTGTTGTTGTTGTTGTTGATTTTTGTTTCTGTTTTTTCTAACAGTCGAAAAACAGGGGAGAGCGCGCACGCAGTCCCCCACTACCAGAAATTGTGCAGTCGAGTTTCCCGCATGTGGGGAAATCGCAGAGGTCAGCTAGCTCCAAGTGCAATGAGCAAGCCTCGCTCTGGGAGAGCCACCTGCAGGATCGTGGCTGCATAATTTACTCCTCTGCCAGGTAAGTATGAGTTGGAATGGCGCTGGGGGGCAACTAGCCCTGTCCCAGGACAAGTGTCACCCTTGTGGAGAGAGCAGCTTGGTCATTGGTGCAGTGGCAGCAGCAGCAGCAGCATCCAGCAGCGGCAAGCACCACAGTAGCTGAGGCCTAGTATCTGAGCCAGAACCTGCAGCAAGGATCAGCTTAGGCCATTCCATGCAAACATTTGTGCAGCAGCGAATATTTGTCAAACAACATAGATCCAAGACAGCCCCTCCCCCGCCCATCCAACAAGCACCCAGAGAAGCCAAGCTTCGCCGCAAGGTACTTCTTCTTGGTTTTAAAAGGAAGAAGCAATCACTTTGAACACCGCTCAGCTCTGTCATTTCAGCTGGCGGAGAGACAGGGGGACACCATATTTCTGGGGTGGCTTTCTTCATCTACCCTACCTGCCGGCACTCACTTTTTCTGACCTCCACTGACACCTGCTGCTGCTGCTGCTGCTGCTGGAGAGGTGCCCTGTCCTGCTGGCACACTTGTCACTTTGCCCTTTACCAGCATAGCTGCTTACCTGGCATTTGCATAAATATAGAAGCAAGCTAACACTGTCTGCTGCTCCCTGGATAGAGATAGATAGATAGATAGATATTGTTTTTTGCACCACTCAGCAGATAGTTTGCAATCTGTTGGTTTTAAATGCCGCTCTTTGTTACTTTGGAGCCTAGAAACTCTAGAACGTACTGTATACTCCCTTTGTGATATCATCACATGGGGTGGTCTGGCTACAGAGACCCATACATACCATGTAGAACTAGGGTGGGGAGGGGGTGAAATAAAAACCCCATATCCTGCAAGGAACGGCCATTTAAAAAAAAAAAATGAATCCAGATTTGTTTGTAAATGTGCTGCTTTATACAATATTTCAAAAGGCATCAAACATACAATTGTGACTTTGAAATCACCTATACATTGTGTATTGCACTTATCTCAGTATAATAATAGAGAGATTCGTATCTCAAACCAAAAAAAGAAAAGAAAACAATCAGCCAGAGAGGTGGACATTGGAAAGAGAGGGATACATTTTTACTGCTGCTGCTGCTGCTGCTGCAGCGACTCATATTCTACAGTTCTTGGCCCTTTTTGTTTAGAATGTTTTTTTCATGAATTATATGTGTTTCCCTATTTCCCAATCCACCTGAATTTATTCCTAAATGTCTGCGCAGGTGCCTAATTGTCATTTCTCCCTGTTTGAGATGTTGCTACCTGGCTAGTTGGGTTTGCTCCTTTTATGCCACAGTTATTGACCAGGCCCAAAGCCCAAGCAGTGGCAATAGCAGCTTGTCTGAACAAACACCTGTGCTGTGGGTGGTGGTGGTTGTTGTTGTTGTTGTTGATTTTTGTTTCTGTTTTTTCTAACAGTCGAAAAACAGGGGAGAGCGCGCACGCAGTCCCCCACTACCAGAAATTGTGCAGTCGAGTTTCCCGCATGTGGGGAAATCGCAGAGGTCAGCTAGCTCCAAGTGCAATGAGCAAGCCTCGCTCTGGGAGAGCCACCTGCAGGATCGTGGCTGCATAATTTACTCCTCTGCCAGGTAAGTATGAGTTGGAATGGCGCTGGGGGGCAACTAGCCCTGTCCCAGGACAAGTGTCACCCTTGTGGAGAGAGCAGCTTGGTCATTGGTGCAGTGGCAGCAGCAGCAGCAGCATCCAGCAGCGGCAAGCACCACAGTAGCTGAGGCCTAGTATCTGAGCCAGAACCTGCAGCAAGGATCAGCTTAGGCCATTCCATGCAAACATTTGTGCAGCAGCGAATATTTGTCAAACAACATAGATCCAAGACAGCCCCTCCCCCGCCCATCCAACAAGCACCCAGAGAAGCCAAGCTTCGCCGCAAGGTACTTCTTCTTGGTTTTAAAAGGAAGAAGCAATCACTTTGAACACCGCTCAGCTCTGTCATTTCAGCTGGCGGAGAGACAGGGGGACACCATATTTCTGGGGTGGCTTTCTTCATCTACCCTACCTGCCGGCACTCACTTTTTCTGACCTCCACTGACACCTGCTGCTGCTGCTGCTGCTGCTGGAGAGGTGCCCTGTCCTGCTGGCACACTTGTCACTTTGCCCTTTACCAGCATAGCTGCTTACCTGGCATTTGCATAAATATAGAAGCAAGCTAACACTGTCTGCTGCTCCCTGGATAGAGATAGATAGATAGATAGATATTGTTTTTTGCACCACTCAGCAGATAGTTTGCAATCTGTTGGTTTTAAATGCCGCTCTTTGTTACTTTGGAGCCTAGAAACTCTAGAACGTACTGTATACTCCCTTTGTGATATCATCACATGGGGTGGTCTGGCTACAGAGACCCATACATACCATGTAGAACTAGGGTGGGGAGGGGGTGAAATAAAAACCCCATATCCTGCAAGGAACGGCCATTTAAAAAAAAAAAATGAATCCAGATTTGTTTGTAAATGTGCTGCTTTATACAATATTTCAAAAGGCATCAAACATACAATTGTGACTTTGAAATCACCTATACATTGTGTATTGCACTTATCTCAGTATAATAATAGAGAGATTCGTATCTCAAACCAAAAAAAGAAAAGAAAACAATCAGCCAGAGAGGTGGACATTGGAAAGAGAGGGATACATTTTTACTGCTGCTGCTGCTGCTGCTGCAGCGACTCATATTCTACAGTTCTTGGCCCTTTTTGTTTAGAATGTTTTTTTCATGAATTATATGTGTTTCCCTATTTCCCAATCCACCTGAATTTATTCCTAAATGTCTGCGCAGGTGCCTAATTGTCATTTCTCCCTGTTTGAGATGTTGCTACCTGGCTAGTTGGTGGGTGGGTGGGTGGGTGGGTGGGTGCTCCTTTTATGCCACAGTTATTGACCAGGCCCAAAGCCCAAGCAGTGGCAATAGCAGCTTGTCTGAACAAACACCTGTGCTGTGGGTGGTGGTGGTTGTTGTTGTTGTTGTTGATTTTTGTTTCTGTTTTTTCTAACAGTCGAAAAACAGGGGAGAGCGCGCACGCAGTCCCCCACTACCAGAAATTGTGCAGTCGAGTTTCCCGCATGTGGGGAAATCGCAGAGGTCAGCTAGCTCCAAGTGCAATGAGCAAGCCTCGCTCTGGGAGAGCCACCTGCAGGATCGTGGCTGCATAATTTACTCCTCTGCCAGGTAAGTATGAGTTGGAATGGCGCTGGGGGGCAACTAGCCCTGTCCCAGGACAAGTGTCACCCTTGTGGAGAGAGCAGCTTGGTCATTGGTGCAGTGGCAGCAGCAGCAGCAGCATCCAGCAGCGGCAAGCACCACAGTAGCTGAGGCCTAGTATCTGAGCCAGAACCTGCAGCAAGGATCAGCTTAGGCCATTCCATGCAAACATTTGTGCAGCAGCGAATATTTGTCAAACAACATAGATCCAAGACAGCCCCTCCCCCGCCCATCCAACAAGCACCCAGAGAAGCCAAGCTTCGCCGCAAGGTACTTCTTCTTGGTTTTAAAAGGAAGAAGCAATCACTTTGAACACCGCTCAGCTCTGTCATTTCAGCTGGCGGAGAGACAGGGGGACACCATATTTCTGGGGTGGCTTTCTTCATCTACCCTACCTGCCGGCACTCACTTTTTCTGACCTCCACTGACACCTGCTGCTGCTGCTGCTGCTGCTGCTGCTGCTGCTGGAGAGGTGCCCTGTCCTGCTGGCACACTTGTCACTTTGCCCTTTACCAGCATAGCTGCTTACCTGGCATTTGCATAAATATAGAAGCAAGCTAACACTGTCTGCTGCTCCCTGGATAGAGATAGATAGATAGATAGATATTGTTTTTTGCACCACTCAGCAGATAGTTTGCAATCTGTTGGTTTTAAATGCCGCTCTTTGTTACTTTGGAGCCTAGAAACTCTAGAACGTACTGTATACTCCCTTTGTGATATCATCACATGGGGTGGTCTGGCTACAGAGACCCATACATACCATGTAGAACTAGGGTGGGGAGGGGGTGAAATAAAAACCCCATATCCTGCAAGGAACGGCCATTTAAAAAAAAAAAATGAATCCAGATTTGTTTGTAAATGTGCTGCTTTATACAATATTTCAAAAGGCATCAAACATACAATTGTGACTTTGAAATCACCTATACATTGTGTATTGCACTTATCTCAGTATAATAATAGAGAGATTCGTATCTCAAACCAAAAAAAGAAAAGAAAACAATCAGCCAGAGAGGTGGACATTGGAAAGAGAGGGATACATTTTTACTGCTGCTGCTGCTGCTGCTGCAGCGACTCATATTCTACAGTTCTTGGCCCTTTTTGTTTAGAATGTTTTTTTCATGAATTATATGTGTTTCCCTATTTCCCAATCCACCTGAATTTATTCCTAAATGTCTGCGCAGGTGCCTAATTGTCATTTCTCCCTGTTTGAGATGTTGCTACCTGGCTAGTTGGGTTTGCTCCTTTTATGCCACAGTTATTGACCAGGCCCAAAGCCCAAGCAGTGGCAATAGCAGCTTGTCTGAACAAACACCTGTGCTGTGGGTGGTGGTGGTTGTTGTTGTTGTTGTTGATTTTTGTTTCTGTTTTTTCTAACAGTCGAAAAACAGGGGAGAGCGCGCACGCAGTCCCCCACTACCAGAAATTGTGCAGTCGAGTTTCCCGCATGTGGGGAAATCGCAGAGGTCAGCTAGCTCCAAGTGCAATGAGCAAGCCTCGCTCTGGGAGAGCCACCTGCAGGATCGTGGCTGCATAATTTACTCCTCTGCCAGGTAAGTATGAGTTGGAATGGCGCTGGGGGGCAACTAGCCCTGTCCCAGGACAAGTGTCACCCTTGTGGAGAGAGCAGCTTGGTCATTGGTGCAGTGGCAGCAGCAGCAGCAGCATCCAGCAGCGGCAAGCACCACAGTAGCTGAGGCCTAGTATCTGAGCCAGAACCTGCAGCAAGGATCAGCTTAGGCCATTCCATGCAAACATTTGTGCAGCAGCGAATATTTGTCAAACAACATAGATCCAAGACAGCCCCTCCCCCGCCCATCCAACAAGCACCCAGAGAAGCCAAGCTTCGCCGCAAGGTACTTCTTCTTGGTTTTAAAAGGAAGAAGCAATCACTTTGAACACCGCTCAGCTCTGTCATTTCAGCTGGCGGAGAGACAGGGGGACACCATATTTCTGGGGTGGCTTTCTTCATCTACCCTACCTGCCGGCACTCACTTTTTCTGACCTCCACTGACACCTGCTGCTGCTGCTGCTGCTGCTGGAGAGGTGCCCTGTCCTGCTGGCACACTTGTCACTTTGCCCTTTACCAGCATAGCTGCTTACCTGGCATTTGCATAAATATAGAAGCAAGCTAACACTGTCTGCTGCTCCCTGGATAGAGATAGATAGATAGATAGATATTGTTTTTTGCACCACTCAGCAGATAGTTTGCAATCTGTTGGTTTTAAATGCCGCTCTTTGTTACTTTGGAGCCTAGAAACTCTAGAACGTACTGTATACTCCCTTTGTGATATCATCACATGGGGTGGTCTGGCTACAGAGACCCATACATACCATGTAGAACTAGGGTGGGGAGGGGGTGAAATAAAAACCCCATATCCTGCAAGGAACGGCCATTTAAAAAAAAAAAATGAATCCAGATTTGTTTGTAAATGTGCTGCTTTATACAATATTTCAAAAGGCATCAAACATACAATTGTGACTTTGAAATCACCTATACATTGTGTATTGCACTTATCTCAGTATAATAATAGAGAGATTCGTATCTCAAACCAAAAAAAGAAAAGAAAACAATCAGCCAGAGAGGTGGACATTGGAAAGAGAGGGATACATTTTTACTGCTGCTGCTGCTGCTGCTGCAGCGACTCATATTCTACAGTTCTTGGCCCTTTTTGTTTAGAATGTTTTTTTCATGAATTATATGTGTTTCCCTATTTCCCAATCCACCTGAATTTATTCCTAAATGTCTGCGCAGGTGCCTAATTGTCATTTCTCCCTGTTTGAGATGTTGCTACCTGGCTAGTTGGGTTTGCTCCTTTTATGCCACAGTTATTGACCAGGCCCAAAGCCCAAGCAGTGGCAATAGCAGCTTGTCTGAACAAACACCTGTGCTGTGGGTGGTGGTGGTTGTTGTTGTTGTTGTTGATTTTTGTTTCTGTTTTTTCTAACAGTCGAAAAACAGGGGAGAGCGCGCACGCAGTCCCCCACTACCAGAAATTGTGCAGTCGAGTTTCCCGCATGTGGGGAAATCGCAGAGGTCAGCTAGCTCCAAGTGCAATGAGCAAGCCTCGCTCTGGGAGAGCCACCTGCAGGATCGTGGCTGCATAATTTACTCCTCTGCCAGGTAAGTATGAGTTGGAATGGCGCTGGGGGGCAACTAGCCCTGTCCCAGGACAAGTGTCACCCTTGTGGAGAGAGCAGCTTGGTCATTGGTGCAGTGGCAGCAGCAGCAGCAGCATCCAGCAGCGGCAAGCACCACAGTAGCTGAGGCCTAGTATCTGAGCCAGAACCTGCAGCAAGGATCAGCTTAGGCCATTCCATGCAAACATTTGTGCAGCAGCGAATATTTGTCAAACAACATAGATCCAAGACAGCCCCTCCCCCGCCCATCCAACAAGCACCCAGAGAAGCCAAGCTTCGCCGCAAGGTACTTCTTCTTGGTTTTAAAAGGAAGAAGCAATCACTTTGAACACCGCTCAGCTCTGTCATTTCAGCTGGCGGAGAGACAGGGGGACACCATATTTCTGGGGTGGCTTTCTTCATCTACCCTACCTGCCGGCACTCACTTTTTCTGACCTCCACTGACACCTGCTGCTGCTGCTGCTGCTGCTGGAGAGGTGCCCTGTCCTGCTGGCACACTTGTCACTTTGCCCTTTACCAGCATAGCTGCTTACCTGGCATTTGCATAAATATAGAAGCAAGCTAACACTGTCTGCTGCTCCCTGGATAGAGATAGATAGATAGATATTGTTTTTTGCACCACTCAGCAGATAGTTTGCAATCTGTTGGTTTTAAATGCCGCTCTTTGTTACTTTGGAGCCTAGAAACTCTAGAACGTACTGTATACTCCCTTTGTGATATCATCACATGGGGTGGTCTGGCTACAGAGACCCATACATACCATGTAGAACTAGGGTGGGGAGGGGGTGAAATAAAAACCCCATATCCTGCAAGGAACGGCCATTTAAAAAAAAAAAATGAATCCAGATTTGTTTGTAAATGTGCTGCTTTATACAATATTTCAAAAGGCATCAAACATACAATTGTGACTTTGAAATCACCTATACATTGTGTATTGCACTTATCTCAGTATAATAATAGAGAGATTCGTATCTCAAACCAAAAAAAGAAAAGAAAACAATCAGCCAGAGAGGTGGACATTGGAAAGAGAGGGATACATTTTTACTGCTGCTGCTGCTGCTGCTGCAGCGACTCATATTCTACAGTTCTTGGCCCTTTTTGTTTAGAATGTTTTTTTCATGAATTATATGTGTTTCCCTATTTCCCAATCCACCTGAATTTATTCCTAAATGTCTGCGCAGGTGCCTAATTGTCATTTCTCCCTGTTTGAGATGTTGCTACCTGGCTAGTTGGGTTTGCTCCTTTTATGCCACAGTTATTGACCAGGCCCAAAGCCCAAGCAGTGGCAATAGCAGCTTGTCTGAACAAACACCTGTGCTGTGGGTGGTGGTGGTTGTTGTTGTTGTTGTTGATTTTTGTTTCTGTTTTTTCTAACAGTCGAAAAACAGGGGAGAGCGCGCACGCAGTCCCCCACTACCAGAAATTGTGCAGTCGAGTTTCCCGCATGTGGGGAAATCGCAGAGGTCAGCTAGCTCCAAGTGCAATGAGCAAGCCTCGCTCTGGGAGAGCCACCTGCAGGATCGTGGCTGCATAATTTACTCCTCTGCCAGGTAAGTATGAGTTGGAATGGCGCTGGGGGGCAACTAGCCCTGTCCCAGGACAAGTGTCACCCTTGTGGAGAGAGCAGCTTGGTCATTGGTGCAGTGGCAGCAGCAGCAGCAGCATCCAGCAGCGGCAAGCACCACAGTAGCTGAGGCCTAGTATCTGAGCCAGAACCTGCAGCAAGGATCAGCTTAGGCCATTCCATGCAAACATTTGTGCAGCAGCGAATATTTGTCAAACAACATAGATCCAAGACAGCCCCTCCCCCGCCCATCCAACAAGCACCCAGAGAAGCCAAGCTTCGCCGCAAGGTACTTCTTCTTGGTTTTAAAAGGAAGAAGCAATCACTTTGAACACCGCTCAGCTCTGTCATTTCAGCTGGCGGAGAGACAGGGGGACACCATATTTCTGGGGTGGCTTTCTTCATCTACCCTACCTGCCGGCACTCACTTTTTCTGACCTCCACTGACACCTGCTGCTGCTGCTGCTGCTGCTGGAGAGGTGCCCTGTCCTGCTGGCACACTTGTCACTTTGCCCTTTACCAGCATAGCTGCTTACCTGGCATTTGCATAAATATAGAAGCAAGCTAACACTGTCTGCTGCTCCCTGGATAGAGATAGATAGATAGATAGATATTGTTTTTTGCACCACTCAGCAGATAGTTTGCAATCTGTTGGTTTTAAATGCCGCTCTTTGTTACTTTGGAGCCTAGAAACTCTAGAACGTACTGTATACTCCCTTTGTGATATCATCACATGGGGTGGTCTGGCTACAGAGACCCATACATACCATGTAGAACTAGGGTGGGGAGGGGGTGAAATAAAAACCCCATATCCTGCAAGGAACGGCCATTTAAAAAAAAAAAATGAATCCAGATTTGTTTGTAAATGTGCTGCTTTATACAATATTTCAAAAGGCATCAAACATACAATTGTGACTTTGAAATCACCTATACATTGTGTATTGCACTTATCTCAGTATAATAATAGAGAGATTCGTATCTCAAACCAAAAAAAGAAAAGAAAACAATCAGCCAGAGAGGTGGACATTGGAAAGAGAGGGATACATTTTTACTGCTGCTGCTGCTGCTGCTGCAGCGACTCATATTCTACAGTTCTTGGCCCTTTTTGTTTAGAATGTTTTTTTCATGAATTATATGTGTTTCCCTATTTCCCAATCCACCTGAATTTATTCCTAAATGTCTGCGCAGGTGCCTAATTGTCATTTCTCCCTGTTTGAGATGTTGCTACCTGGCTAGTTGGGTTTGCTCCTTTTATGCCACAGTTATTGACCAGGCCCAAAGCCCAAGCAGTGGCAATAGCAGCTTGTCTGAACAAACACCTGTGCTGTGGGTGGTGGTGGTTGTTGTTGTTGTTGTTGATTTTTGTTTCTGTTTTTTCTAACAGTCGAAAAACAGGGGAGAGCGCGCACGCAGTCCCCCACTACCAGAAATTGTGCAGTCGAGTTTCCCGCATGTGGGGAAATCGCAGAGGTCAGCTAGCTCCAAGTGCAATGAGCAAGCCTCGCTCTGGGAGAGCCACCTGCAGGATCGTGGCTGCATAATTTACTCCTCTGCCAGGTAAGTATGAGTTGGAATGGCGCTGGGGGGCAACTAGCCCTGTCCCAGGACAAGTGTCACCCTTGTGGAGAGAGCAGCTTGGTCATTGGTGCAGTGGCAGCAGCAGCAGCAGCATCCAGCAGCGGCAAGCACCACAGTAGCTGAGGCCTAGTATCTGAGCCAGAACCTGCAGCAAGGATCAGCTTAGGCCATTCCATGCAAACATTTGTGCAGCAGCGAATATTTGTCAAACAACATAGATCCAAGACAGCCCCTCCCCCGCCCATCCAACAAGCACCCAGAGAAGCCAAGCTTCGCCGCAAGGTACTTCTTCTTGGTTTTAAAAGGAAGAAGCAATCACTTTGAACACCGCTCAGCTCTGTCATTTCAGCTGGCGGAGAGACAGGGGGACACCATATTTCTGGGGTGGCTTTCTTCATCTACCCTACCTGCCGGCACTCACTTTTTCTGACCTCCACTGACACCTGCTGCTGCTGCTGCTGCTGCTGGAGAGGTGCCCTGTCCTGCTGGCACACTTGTCACTTTGCCCTTTACCAGCATAGCTGCTTACCTGGCATTTGCATAAATATAGAAGCAAGCTAACACTGTCTGCTGCTCCCTGGATAGAGATAGATAGATAGATAGATATTGTTTTTTGCACCACTCAGCAGATAGTTTGCAATCTGTTGGTTTTAAATGCCGCTCTTTGTTACTTTGGAGCCTAGAAACTCTAGAACGTACTGTATACTCCCTTTGTGATATCATCACATGGGGTGGTCTGGCTACAGAGACCCATACATACCATGTAGAACTAGGGTGGGGAGGGGGTGAAATAAAAACCCCATATCCTGCAAGGAACGGCCATTTAAAAAAAAAAAATGAATCCAGATTTGTTTGTAAATGTGCTGCTTTATACAATATTTCAAAAGGCATCAAACATACAATTGTGACTTTGAAATCACCTATACATTGTGTATTGCACTTATCTCAGTATAATAATAGAGAGATTCGTATCTCAAACCAAAAAAAGAAAAGAAAACAATCAGCCAGAGAGGTGGACATTGGAAAGAGAGGGATACATTTTTACTGCTGCTGCTGCTGCTGCTGCAGCGACTCATATTCTACAGTTCTTGGCCCTTTTTGTTTAGAATGTTTTTTTCATGAATTATATGTGTTTCCCTATTTCCCAATCCACCTGAATTTATTCCTAAATGTCTGCGCAGGTGCCTAATTGTCATTTCTCCCTGTTTGAGATGTTGCTACCTGGCTAGTTGGGTTTGCTCCTTTTATGCCACAGTTATTGACCAGGCCCAAAGCCCAAGCAGTGGCAATAGCAGCTTGTCTGAACAAACACCTGTGCTGTGGGTGGTGGTGGTTGTTGTTGTTGTTGTTGATTTTTGTTTCTGTTTTTTCTAACAGTCGAAAAACAGGGGAGAGCGCGCACGCAGTCCCCCACTACCAGAAATTGTGCAGTCGAGTTTCCCGCATGTGGGGAAATCGCAGAGGTCAGCTAGCTCCAAGTGCAATGAGCAAGCCTCGCTCTGGGAGAGCCACCTGCAGGATCGTGGCTGCATAATTTACTCCTCTGCCAGGTAAGTATGAGTTGGAATGGCGCTGGGGGGCAACTAGCCCTGTCCCAGGACAAGTGTCACCCTTGTGGAGAGAGCAGCTTGGTCATTGGTGCAGTGGCAGCAGCAGCAGCAGCATCCAGCAGCGGCAAGCACCACAGTAGCTGAGGCCTAGTATCTGAGCCAGAACCTGCAGCAAGGATCAGCTTAGGCCATTCCATGCAAACATTTGTGCAGCAGCGAATATTTGTCAAACAACATAGATCCAAGACAGCCCCTCCCCCGCCCATCCAACAAGCACCCAGAGAAGCCAAGCTTCGCCGCAAGGTACTTCTTCTTGGTTTTAAAAGGAAGAAGCAATCACTTTGAACACCGCTCAGCTCTGTCATTTCAGCTGGCGGAGAGACAGGGGGACACCATATTTCTGGGGTGGCTTTCTTCATCTACCCTACCTGCCGGCACTCACTTTTTCTGACCTCCACTGACACCTGCTGCTGCTGCTGCTGCTGCTGCTGCTGCTGGAGAGGTGCCCTGTCCTGCTGGCACACTTGTCACTTTGCCCTTTACCAGCATAGCTGCTTACCTGGCATTTGCATAAATATAGAAGCAAGCTAACACTGTCTGCTGCTCCCTGGATAGAGATAGATAGATAGATAGATATTGTTTTTTGCACCACTCAGCAGATAGTTTGCAATCTGTTGGTTTTAAATGCCGCTCTTTGTTACTTTGGAGCCTAGAAACTCTAGAACGTACTGTATACTCCCTTTGTGATATCATCACATGGGGTGGTCTGGCTACAGAGACCCATACATACCATGTAGAACTAGGGTGGGGAGGGGGTGAAATAAAAACCCCATATCCTGCAAGGAACGGCCATTTAAAAAAAAAAAATGAATCCAGATTTGTTTGTAAATGTGCTGCTTTATACAATATTTCAAAAGGCATCAAACATACAATTGTGACTTTGAAATCACCTATACATTGTGTATTGCACTTATCTCAGTATAATAATAGAGAGATTCGTATCTCAAACCAAAAAAAGAAAAGAAAACAATCAGCCAGAGAGGTGGGCATTGGAAAGAGAGGGATACATTTTTACTGCTGCTGCTGCTGCAGCGACTCATATTCTACAGTTCTTGGCCCTTTTTGTTTAGAATGTTTTTTTCATGAATTATATGTGTTTCCCTATTTCCCAATCCACCTGAATTTATTCCTAAATGTCTGCGCAGGTGCCTAATTGTCATTTCTCCCTGTTTGAGATGTTGCTACCTGGCTAGTTGGGTTTGCTCCTTTTATGCCACAGTTATTGACCAGGCCCAAAGCCCAAGCAGTGGCAATAGCAGCTTGTCTGAACAAACACCTGTGCTGTGGGTGGTGGTGGTTGTTGTTGTTGTTGTTGTTGATTTTTGTTTCTGTTTTTTCTAACAGTCGAAAAACAGGGGAGAGCGCGCACGCAGTCCCCCACTACCAGAAATTGTGCAGTCGAGTTTCCCGCATGTGGGGAAATCGCAGAGGTCAGCTAGCTCCAAGTGCAATGAGCAAGCCTCGCTCTGGGAGAGCCACCTGCAGGATCGTGGCTGCATAATTTACTCCTCTGCCAGGTAAGTATGAGTTGGAATGGCGCTGGGGGGCAACTAGCCCTGTCCCAGGACAAGTGTCACCCTTGTGGAGAGAGCAGCTTGGTCATTGGTGCAGTGGCAGCAGCAGCAGCAGCATCCAGCAGCGGCAAGCACCACAGTAGCTGAGGCCTAGTATCTGAGCCAGAACCTGCAGCAAGGATCAGCTTAGGCCATTCCATGCAAACATTTGTGCAGCAGCGAATATTTGTCAAACAACATAGATCCAAGACAGCCCCTCCCCCGCCCATCCAACAAGCACCCAGAGAAGCCAAGCTTCGCCGCAAGGTACTTCTTCTTGGTTTTAAAAGGAAGAAGCAATCACTTTGAACACCGCTCAGCTCTGTCATTTCAGCTGGCGGAGAGACAGGGGGACACCATATTTCTGGGGTGGCTTTCTTCATCTACCCTACCTGCCGGCACTCACTTTTTCTGACCTCCACTGACACCTGCTGCTGCTGCTGCTGCTGCTGCTGCTGCTGCTGGAGAGGTGCCCTGTCCTGCTGGCACACTTGTCACTTTGCCCTTTACCAGCATAGCTGCTTACCTGGCATTTGCATAAATATAGAAGCAAGCTAACACTGTCTGCTGCTCCCTGGATAGAGATAGATAGATAGATAGATATTGTTTTTTGCACCACTCAGCAGATAGTTTGCAATCTGTTGGTTTTAAATGCCGCTCTTTGTTACTTTGGAGCCTAGAAACTCTAGAACGTACTGTATACTCCCTTTGTGATATCATCACATGGGGTGGTCTGGCTACAGAGACCCATACATACCATGTAGAACTAGGGTGGGGAGGGGGTGAAATAAAAACCCCATATCCTGCAAGGAACGGCCATTTAAAAAAAAAAAATGAATCCAGATTTGTTTGTAAATGTGCTGCTTTATACAATATTTCAAAAGGCATCAAACATACAATTGTGACTTTGAAATCACCTATACATTGTGTATTGCACTTATCTCAGTATAATAATAGAGAGATTCGTATCTCAAACCAAAAAAAGAAAAGAAAACAATCAGCCAGAGAGGTGGACATTGGAAAGAGAGGGATACATTTTTACTGCTGCTGCTGCTGCTGCTGCAGCGACTCATATTCTACAGTTCTTGGCCCTTTTTGTTTAGAATGTTTTTTTCATGAATTATATGTGTTTCCCTATTTCCCAATCCACCTGAATTTATTCCTAAATGTCTGCGCAGGTGCCTAATTGTCATTTCTCCCTGTTTGAGATGTTGCTACCTGGCTAGTTGGGTTTGCTCCTTTTATGCCACAGTTATTGACCAGGCCCAAAGCCCAAGCAGTGGCAATAGCAGCTTGTCTGAACAAACACCTGTGCTGTGGGTGGTGGTGGTTGTTGTTGTTGTTGTTGATTTTTGTTTCTGTTTTTTCTAACAGTCGAAAAACAGGGGAGAGCGCGCACGCAGTCCCCCACTACCAGAAATTGTGCAGTCGAGTTTCCCGCATGTGGGGAAATCGCAGAGGTCAGCTAGCTCCAAGTGCAATGAGCAAGCCTCGCTCTGGGAGAGCCACCTGCAGGATCGTGGCTGCATAATTTACTCCTCTGCCAGGTAAGTATGAGTTGGAATGGCGCTGGGGGGCAACTAGCCCTGTCCCAGGACAAGTGTCACCCTTGTGGAGAGAGCAGCTTGGTCATTGGTGCAGTGGCAGCAGCAGCAGCAGCATCCAGCAGCGGCAAGCACCACAGTAGCTGAGGCCTAGTATCTGAGCCAGAACCTGCAGCAAGGATCAGCTTAGGCCATTCCATGCAAACATTTGTGCAGCAGCGAATATTTGTCAAACAACATAGATCCAAGACAGCCCCTCCCCCGCCCATCCAACAAGCACCCAGAGAAGCCAAGCTTCGCCGCAAGGTACTTCTTCTTGGTTTTAAAAGGAAGAAGCAATCACTTTGAACACCGCTCAGCTCTGTCATTTCAGCTGGCGGAGAGACAGGGGGACACCATATTTCTGGGGTGGCTTTCTTCATCTACCCTACCTGCCGGCACTCACTTTTTCTGACCTCCACTGACACCTGCTGCTGCTGCTGCTGCTGCTGCTGCTGCTGCTGGAGAGGTGCCCTGTCCTGCTGGCACACTTGTCACTTTGCCCTTTACCAGCATAGCTGCTTACCTGGCATTTGCATAAATATAGAAGCAAGCTAACACTGTCTGCTGCTCCCTGGATAGAGATAGATAGATAGATAGATATTGTTTTTTGCACCACTCAGCAGATAGTTTGCAATCTGTTGGTTTTAAATGCCGCTCTTTGTTACTTTGGAGCCTAGAAACTCTAGAACGTACTGTATACTCCCTTTGTGATATCATCACATGGGGTGGTCTGGCTACAGAGACCCATACATACCATGTAGAACTAGGGTGGGGAGGGGGTGAAATAAAAACCCCATATCCTGCAAGGAACGGCCATTTAAAAAAAAAAAATGAATCCAGATTTGTTTGTAAATGTGCTGCTTTATACAATATTTCAAAAGGCATCAAACATACAATTGTGACTTTGAAATCACCTATACATTGTGTATTGCACTTATCTCAGTATAATAATAGAGAGATTCGTATCTCAAACCAAAAAAAGAAAAGAAAACAATCAGCCAGAGAGGTGGACATTGGAAAGAGAGGGATACATTTTTACTGCTGCTGCTGCTGCTGCTGCTGCAGCGACTCATATTCTACAGTTCTTGGCCCTTTTTGTTTAGAATGTTTTTTTCATGAATTATATGTGTTTCCCTATTTCCCAATCCACCTGAATTTATTCCTAAATGTCTGCGCAGGTGCCTAATTGTCATTTCTCCCTGTTTGAGATGTTGCTACCTGGCTAGTTGGGTTTGCTCCTTTTATGCCACAGTTATTGACCAGGCCCAAAGCCCAAGCAGTGGCAATAGCAGCTTGTCTGAACAAACACCTGTGCTGTGGGTGGTGGTGGTTGTTGTTGTTGTTGTTGTTGATTTTTGTTTCTGTTTTTTCTAACAGTCGAAAAACAGGGGAGAGCGCGCACGCAGTCCCCCACTACCAGAAATTGTGCAGTCGAGTTTCCCGCATGTGGGGAAATCGCAGAGGTCAGCTAGCTCCAAGTGCAATGAGCAAGCCTCGCTCTGGGAGAGCCACCTGCAGGATCGTGGCTGCATAATTTACTCCTCTGCCAGGTAAGTATGAGTTGGAATGGCGCTGGGGGGCAACTAGCCCTGTCCCAGGACAAGTGTCACCCTTGTGGAGAGAGCAGCTTGGTCATTGGTGCAGTGGCAGCAGCAGCAGCAGCATCCAGCAGCGGCAAGCACCACAGTAGCTGAGGCCTAGTATCTGAGCCAGAACCTGCAGCAAGGATCAGCTTAGGCCATTCCATGCAAACATTTGTGCAGCAGCGAATATTTGTCAAACAACATAGATCCAAGACAGCCCCTCCCCCGCCCATCCAACAAGCACCCAGAGAAGCCAAGCTTCGCCGCAAGGTACTTCTTCTTGGTTTTAAAAGGAAGAAGCAATCACTTTGAACACCGCTCAGCTCTGTCATTTCAGCTGGCGGAGAGACAGGGGGACACCATATTTCTGGGGTGGCTTTCTTCATCTACCCTACCTGCCGGCACTCACTTTTTCTGACCTCCACTGACACCTGCTGCTGCTGCTGCTGCTGCTGCTGCTGGAGAGGTGCCCTGTCCTGCTGGCACACTTGTCACTTTGCCCTTTACCAGCATAGCTGCTTACCTGGCATTTGCATAAATATAGAAGCAAGCTAACACTGTCTGCTGCTCCCTGGATAGAGATAGATAGATAGATAGATATTGTTTTTTGCACCACTCAGCAGATAGTTTGCAATCTGTTGGTTTTAAATGCCGCTCTTTGTTACTTTGGAGCCTAGAAACTCTAGAACGTACTGTATACTCCCTTTGTGATATCATCACATGGGGTGGTCTGGCTACAGAGACCCATACATACCATGTAGAACTAGGGTGGGGAGGGGGTGAAATAAAAACCCCATATCCTGCAAGGAACGGCCATTTAAAAAAAAAAAATGAATCCAGATTTGTTTGTAAATGTGCTGCTTTATACAATATTTCAAAAGGCATCAAACATACAATTGTGACTTTGAAATCACCTATACATTGTGTATTGCACTTATCTCAGTATAATAATAGAGAGATTCGTATCTCAAACCAAAAAAAGAAAAGAAAACAATCAGCCAGAGAGGTGGACATTGGAAAGAGAGGGATACATTTTTACTGCTGCTGCTGCTGCTGCTGCAGCGACTCATATTCTACAGTTCTTGGCCCTTTTTGTTTAGAATGTTTTTTTCATGAATTATATGTGTTTCCCTATTTCCCAATCCACCTGAATTTATTCCTAAATGTCTGCGCAGGTGCCTAATTGTCATTTCTCCCTGTTTGAGATGTTGCTACCTGGCTAGTTGGGTTTGCTCCTTTTATGCCACAGTTATTGACCAGGCCCAAAGCCCAAGCAGTGGCAATAGCAGCTTGTCTGAACAAACACCTGTGCTGTGGGTGGTGGTGGTTGTTGTTGTTGTTGTTGATTTTTGTTTCTGTTTTTTCTAACAGTCGAAAAACAGGGGAGAGCGCGCACGCAGTCCCCCACTACCAGAAATTGTGCAGTCGAGTTTCCCGCATGTGGGGAAATCGCAGAGGTCAGCTAGCTCCAAGTGCAATGAGCAAGCCTCGCTCTGGGAGAGCCACCTGCAGGATCGTGGCTGCATAATTTACTCCTCTGCCAGGTAAGTATGAGTTGGAATGGCGCTGGGGGGCAACTAGCCCTGTCCCAGGACAAGTGTCACCCTTGTGGAGAGAGCAGCTTGGTCATTGGTGCAGTGGCAGCAGCAGCAGCAGCATCCAGCAGCGGCAAGCACCACAGTAGCTGAGGCCTAGTATCTGAGCCAGAACCTGCAGCAAGGATCAGCTTAGGCCATTCCATGCAAACATTTGTGCAGCAGCGAATATTTGTCAAACAACATAGATCCAAGACAGCCCCTCCCCCGCCCATCCAACAAGCACCCAGAGAAGCCAAGCTTCGCCGCAAGGTACTTCTTCTTGGTTTTAAAAGGAAGAAGCAATCACTTTGAACACCGCTCAGCTCTGTCATTTCAGCTGGCGGAGAGACAGGGGGACACCATATTTCTGGGGTGGCTTTCTTCATCTACCCTACCTGCCGGCACTCACTTTTTCTGACCTCCACTGACACCTGCTGCTGCTGCTGCTGCTGCTGCTGCTGCTGCTGGAGAGGTGCCCTGTCCTGCTGGCACACTTGTCACTTTGCCCTTTACCAGCATAGCTGCTTACCTGGCATTTGCATAAATATAGAAGCAAGCTAACACTGTCTGCTGCTCCCTGGATAGAGATAGATAGATAGATAGATATTGTTTTTTGCACCACTCAGCAGATAGTTTGCAATCTGTTGGTTTTAAATGCCGCTCTTTGTTACTTTGGAGCCTAGAAACTCTAGAACGTACTGTATACTCCCTTTGTGATATCATCACATGGGGTGGTCTGGCTACAGAGACCCATACATACCATGTAGAACTAGGGTGGGGAGGGGGTGAAATAAAAACCCCATATCCTGCAAGGAACGGCCATTTAAAAAAAAAAAATGAATCCAGATTTGTTTGTAAATGTGCTGCTTTATACAATATTTCAAAAGGCATCAAACATACAATTGTGACTTTGAAATCACCTATACATTGTGTATTGCACTTATCTCAGTATAATAATAGAGAGATTCGTATCTCAAACCAAAAAAAGAAAAGAAAACAATCAGCCAGAGAGGTGGACATTGGAAAGAGAGGGATACATTTTTACTGCTGCTGCTGCTGCTGCTGCAGCGACTCATATTCTACAGTTCTTGGCCCTTTTTGTTTAGAATGTTTTTTTCATGAATTATATGTGTTTCCCTATTTCCCAATCCACCTGAATTTATTCCTAAATGTCTGCGCAGGTGCCTAATTGTCATTTCTCCCTGTTTGAGATGTTGCTACCTGGCTAGTTGGGTTTGCTCCTTTTATGCCACAGTTATTGACCAGGCCCAAAGCCCAAGCAGTGGCAATAGCAGCTTGTCTGAACAAACACCTGTGCTGTGGGTGGTGGTGGTTGTTGTTGTTGTTGTTGTTGATTTTTGTTTCTGTTTTTTCTAACAGTCGAAAAACAGGGGAGAGTGCGCACGCAGTCCCCCACTACCAGAAATTGTGCAGTCGAGTTTCCCGCATGTGGGGAAATCGCAGAGGTCAGCTAGCTCCAAGTGCAATGAGCAAGCCTCGCTCTGGGAGAGCCACCTGCAGGATCGTGGCTGCATAATTTACTCCTCTGCCAGGTAAGTATGAGTTGGAATGGCGCTGGGGGGCAACTAGCCCTGTCCCAGGACAAGTGTCACCCTTGTGGAGAGAGCAGCTTGGTCATTGGTGCAGTGGCAGCAGCAGCAGCAGCATCCAGCAGCGGCAAGCACCACAGTAGCTGAGGCCTAGTATCTGAGCCAGAACCTGCAGCAAGGATCAGCTTAGGCCATTCCATGCAAACATTTGTGCAGCAGCGAATATTTGTCAAACAACATAGATCCAAGACAGCCCCTCCCCCGCCCATCCAACAAGCACCCAGAGAAGCCAAGCTTCGCCGCAAGGTACTTCTTCTTGGTTTTAAAAGGAAGAAGCAATCACTTTGAACACCGCTCAGCTCTGTCATTTCAGCTGGCGGAGAGACAGGGGGACACCATATTTCTGGGGTGGCTTTCTTCATCTACCCTACCTGCCGGCACTCACTTTTTCTGACCTCCACTGACACCTGCTGCTGCTGCTGCTGCTGCTGGAGAGGTGCCCTGTCCTGCTGGCACACTTGTCACTTTGCCCTTTACCAGCATAGCTGCTTACCTGGCATTTGCATAAATATAGAAGCAAGCTAACACTGTCTGCTGCTCCCTGGATAGAGATAGATAGATAGATAGATATTGTTTTTTGCACCACTCAGCAGATAGTTTGCAATCTGTTGGTTTTAAATGCCGCTCTTTGTTACTTTGGAGCCTAGAAACTCTAGAACGTACTGTATACTCCCTTTGTGATATCATCACATGGGGTGGTCTGGCTACAGAGACCCATACATACCATGTAGAACTAGGGTGGGGAGGGGGTGAAATAAAAACCCCATATCCTGCAAGGAACGGCCATTTAAAAAAAAAAAATGAATCCAGATTTGTTTGTAAATGTGCTGCTTTATACAATATTTCAAAAGGCATCAAACATACAATTGTGACTTTGAAATCACCTATACATTGTGTATTGCACTTATCTCAGTATAATAATAGAGAGATTCGTATCTCAAACCAAAAAAAGAAAAGAAAACAATCAGCCAGAGAGGTGGACATTGGAAAGAGAGGGATACATTTTTACTGCTGCTGCTGCTGCTGCTGCAGCGACTCATATTCTACAGTTCTTGGCCCTTTTTGTTTAGAATGTTTTTTTCATGAATTATATGTGTTTCCCTATTTCCCAATCCACCTGAATTTATTCCTAAATGTCTGCGCAGGTGCCTAATTGTCATTTCTCCCTGTTTGAGATGTTGCTACCTGGCTAGTTGGGTTTGCTCCTTTTATGCCACAGTTATTGACCAGGCCCAAAGCCCAAGCAGTGGCAATAGCAGCTTGTCTGAACAAACACCTGTGCTGTGGGTGGTGGTGGTTGTTGTTGTTGTTGTTGTTGATTTTTGTTTCTGTTTTTTCTAACAGTCGAAAAACAGGGGAGAGCGCGCACGCAGTCCCCCACTACCAGAAATTGTGCAGTCGAGTTTCCCGCATGTGGGGAAATCGCAGAGGTCAGCTAGCTCCAAGTGCAATGAGCAAGCCTCGCTCTGGGAGAGCCACCTGCAGGATCGTGGCTGCATAATTTACTCCTCTGCCAGGTAAGTATGAGTTGGAATGGCGCTGGGGGGCAACTAGCCCTGTCCCAGGACAAGTGTCACCCTTGTGGAGAGAGCAGCTTGGTCATTGGTGCAGTGGCAGCAGCAGCAGCAGCATCCAGCAGCGGCAAGCACCACAGTAGCTGAGGCCTAGTATCTGAGCCAGAACCTGCAGCAAGGATCAGCTTAGGCCATTCCATGCAAACATTTGTGCAGCAGCGAATATTTGTCAAACAACATAGATCCAAGACAGCCCCTCCCCCGCCCATCCAACAAGCACCCAGAGAAGCCAAGCTTCGCCGCAAGGTACTTCTTCTTGGTTTTAAAAGGAAGAAGCAATCACTTTGAACACCGCTCAGCTCTGTCATTTCAGCTGGCGGAGAGACAGGGGGACACCATATTTCTGGGGTGGCTTTCTTCATCTACCCTACCTGCCGGCACTCACTTTTTCTGACCTCCACTGACACCTGCTGCTGCTGCTGCTGCTGCTGCTGCTGCTGCTGGAGAGGTGCCCTGTCCTGCTGGCACACTTGTCACTTTGCCCTTTACCAGCATAGCTGCTTACCTGGCATTTGCATAAATATAGAAGCAAGCTAACACTGTCTGCTGCTCCCTGGATAGAGATAGATAGATAGATAGATATTGTTTTTTGCACCACTCAGCAGATAGTTTGCAATCTGTTGGTTTTAAATGCCGCTCTTTGTTACTTTGGAGCCTAGAAACTCTAGAACGTACTGTATACTCCCTTTGTGATATCATCACATGGGGTGGTCTGGCTACAGAGACCCATACATACCATGTAGAACTAGGGTGGGGAGGGGGTGAAATAAAAACCCCATATCCTGCAAGGAACGGCCATTTAAAAAAAAAAAATGAATCCAGATTTGTTTGTAAATGTGCTGCTTTATACAATATTTCAAAAGGCATCAAACATACAATTGTGACTTTGAAATCACCTATACATTGTGTATTGCACTTATCTCAGTATAATAATAGAGAGATTCGTATCTCAAACCAAAAAAAGAAAAGAAAACAATCAGCCAGAGAGGTGGGCATTGGAAAGAGAGGGATACATTTTTACTGCTGCTGCTGCTGCAGCGACTCATATTCTACAGTTCTTGGCCCTTTTTGTTTAGAATGTTTTTTTCATGAATTATATGTGTTTCCCTATTTCCCAATCCACCTGAATTTATTCCTAAATGTCTGCGCAGGTGCCTAATTGTCATTTCTCCCTGTTTGAGATGTTGCTACCTGGCTAGTTGGGTTTGCTCCTTTTATGCCACAGTTATTGACCAGGCCCAAAGCCCAAGCAGTGGCAATAGCAGCTTGTCTGAACAAACACCTGTGCTGTGGGTGGTGGTGGTTGTTGTTGTTGTTGTTGTTGATTTTTGTTTCTGTTTTTTCTAACAGTCGAAAAACAGGGGAGAGCGCGCACGCAGTCCCCCACTACCAGAAATTGTGCAGTCGAGTTTCCCGCATGTGGGGAAATCGCAGAGGTCAGCTAGCTCCAAGTGCAATGAGCAAGCCTCGCTCTGGGAGAGCCACCTGCAGGATCGTGGCTGCATAATTTACTCCTCTGCCAGGTAAGTATGAGTTGGAATGGCGCTGGGGGGCAACTAGCCCTGTCCCAGGACAAGTGTCACCCTTGTGGAGAGAGCAGCTTGGTCATTGGTGCAGTGGCAGCAGCAGCAGCAGCATCCAGCAGCGGCAAGCACCACAGTAGCTGAGGCCTAGTATCTGAGCCAGAACCTGCAGCAAGGATCAGCTTAGGCCATTCCATGCAAACATTTGTGCAGCAGCGAATATTTGTCAAACAACATAGATCCAAGACAGCCCCTCCCCCGCCCATCCAACAAGCACCCAGAGAAGCCAAGCTTCGCCGCAAGGTACTTCTTCTTGGTTTTAAAAGGAAGAAGCAATCACTTTGAACACCGCTCAGCTCTGTCATTTCAGCTGGCGGAGAGACAGGGGGACACCATATTTCTGGGGTGGCTTTCTTCATCTACCCTACCTGCCGGCACTCACTTTTTCTGACCTCCACTGACACCTGCTGCTGCTGCTGCTGCTGCTGCTGCTGGAGAGGTGCCCTGTCCTGCTGGCACACTTGTCACTTTGCCCTTTACCAGCATAGCTGCTTACCTGGCATTTGCATAAATATAGAAGCAAGCTAACACTGTCTGCTGCTCCCTGGATAGAGATAGATAGATAGATAGATATTGTTTTTTGCACCACTCAGCAGATAGTTTGCAATCTGTTGGTTTTAAATGCCGCTCTTTGTTACTTTGGAGCCTAGAAACTCTAGAACGTACTGTATACTCCCTTTGTGATATCATCACATGGGGTGGTCTGGCTACAGAGACCCATACATACCATGTAGAACTAGGGTGGGGAGGGGGTGAAATAAAAACCCCATATCCTGCAAGGAACGGCCATTTAAAAAAAAAAAATGAATCCAGATTTGTTTGTAAATGTGCTGCTTTATACAATATTTCAAAAGGCATCAAACATACAATTGTGACTTTGAAATCACCTATACATTGTGTATTGCACTTATCTCAGTATAATAATAGAGAGATTCGTATCTCAAACCAAAAAAAGAAAAGAAAACAATCAGCCAGAGAGGTGGACATTGGAAAGAGAGGGATACATTTTTACTGCTGCTGCTGCTGCTGCTGCAGCGACTCATATTCTACAGTTCTTGGCCCTTTTTGTTTAGAATGTTTTTTTCATGAATTATATGTGTTTCCCTATTTCCCAATCCACCTGAATTTATTCCTAAATGTCTGCGCAGGTGCCTAATTGTCATTTCTCCCTGTTTGAGATGTTGCTACCTGGCTAGTTGGTGGGTTGCTCCTTTTATGCCACAGTTATTGACCAGGCCCAAAGCCCAAGCAGTGGCAATAGCAGCTTGTCTGAACAAACACCTGTGCTGTGGGTGGTGGTGGTTGTTGTTGTTGTTGTTGATTTTTGTTTCTGTTTTTTCTAACAGTCGAAAAACAGGGGAGAGCGCGCACGCAGTCCCCCACTACCAGAAATTGTGCAGTCGAGTTTCCCGCATGTGGGGAAATCGCAGAGGTCAGCTAGCTCCAAGTGCAATGAGCAAGCCTCGCTCTGGGAGAGCCACCTGCAGGATCGTGGCTGCATAATTTACTCCTCTGCCAGGTAAGTATGAGTTGGAATGGCGCTGGGGGGCAACTAGCCCTGTCCCAGGACAAGTGTCACCCTTGTGGAGAGAGCAGCTTGGTCATTGGTGCAGTGGCAGCAGCAGCAGCAGCATCCAGCAGCGGCAAGCACCACAGTAGCTGAGGCCTAGTATCTGAGCCAGAACCTGCAGCAAGGATCAGCTTAGGCCATTCCATGCAAACATTTGTGCAGCAGCGAATATTTGTCAAACAACATAGATCCAAGACAGCCCCTCCCCCGCCCATCCAACAAGCACCCAGAGAAGCCAAGCTTCGCCGCAAGGTACTTCTTCTTGGTTTTAAAAGGAAGAAGCAATCACTTTGAACACCGCTCAGCTCTGTCATTTCAGCTGGCGGAGAGACAGGGGGACACCATATTTCTGGGGTGGCTTTCTTCATCTACCCTACCTGCCGGCACTCACTTTTTCTGACCTCCACTGACACCTGCTGCTGCTGCTGCTGCTGCTGCTGCTGCTGCTGGAGAGGTGCCCTGTCCTGCTGGCACACTTGTCACTTTGCCCTTTACCAGCATAGCTGCTTACCTGGCATTTGCATAAATATAGAAGCAAGCTAACACTGTCTGCTGCTCCCTGGATAGAGATAGATAGATAGATAGATATTGTTTTTTGCACCACTCAGCAGATAGTTTGCAATCTGTTGGTTTTAAATGCCGCTCTTTGTTACTTTGGAGCCTAGAAACTCTAGAACGTACTGTATACTCCCTTTGTGATATCATCACATGGGGTGGTCTGGCTACAGAGACCCATACATACCATGTAGAACTAGGGTGGGGAGGGGGTGAAATAAAAACCCCATATCCTGCAAGGAACGGCCATTTAAAAAAAAAAAATGAATCCAGATTTGTTTGTAAATGTGCTGCTTTATACAATATTTCAAAAGGCATCAAACATACAATTGTGACTTTGAAATCACCTATACATTGTGTATTGCACTTATCTCAGTATAATAATAGAGAGATTCGTATCTCAAACCAAAAAAAGAAAAGAAAACAATCAGCCAGAGAGGTGGACATTGGAAAGAGAGGGATACATTTTTACTGCTGCTGCTGCTGCTGCTGCAGCGACTCATATTCTACAGTTCTTGGCCCTTTTTGTTTAGAATGTTTTTTTCATGAATTATATGTGTTTCCCTATTTCCCAATCCACCTGAATTTATTCCTAAATGTCTGCGCAGGTGCCTAATTGTCATTTCTCCCTGTTTGAGATGTTGCTACCTGGCTAGTTGGGTTTGCTCCTTTTATGCCACAGTTATTGACCAGGCCCAAAGCCCAAGCAGTGGCAATAGCAGCTTGTCTGAACAAACACCTGTGCTGTGGGTGGTGGTGGTTGTTGTTGTTGTTGTTGTTGATTTTTGTTTCTGTTTTTTCTAACAGTCGAAAAACAGGGGAGAGCGCGCACGCAGTCCCCCACTACCAGAAATTGTGCAGTCGAGTTTCCCGCATGTGGGGAAATCGCAGAGGTCAGCTAGCTCCAAGTGCAATGAGCAAGCCTCGCTCTGGGAGAGCCACCTGCAGGATCGTGGCTGCATAATTTACTCCTCTGCCAGGTAAGTATGAGTTGGAATGGCGCTGGGGGGCAACTAGCCCTGTCCCAGGACAAGTGTCACCCTTGTGGAGAGAGCAGCTTGGTCATTGGTGCAGTGGCAGCAGCAGCAGCAGCATCCAGCAGCGGCAAGCACCACAGTAGCTGAGGCCTAGTATCTGAGCCAGAACCTGCAGCAAGGATCAGCTTAGGCCATTCCATGCAAACATTTGTGCAGCAGCGAATATTTGTCAAACAACATAGATCCAAGACAGCCCCTCCCCCGCCCATCCAACAAGCACCCAGAGAAGCCAAGCTTCGCCGCAAGGTACTTCTTCTTGGTTTTAAAAGGAAGAAGCAATCACTTTGAACACCGCTCAGCTCTGTCATTTCAGCTGGCGGAGAGACAGGGGGACACCATATTTCTGGGGTGGCTTTCTTCATCTACCCTACCTGCCGGCACTCACTTTTTCTGACCTCCACTGACACCTGCTGCTGCTGCTGCTGCTGCTGCTGCTGCTGCTGGAGAGGTGCCCTGTCCTGCTGGCACACTTGTCACTTTGCCCTTTACCAGCATAGCTGCTTACCTGGCATTTGCATAAATATAGAAGCAAGCTAACACTGTCTGCTGCTCCCTGGATAGAGATAGATAGATAGATAGATATTGTTTTTTGCACCACTCAGCAGATAGTTTGCAATCTGTTGGTTTTAAATGCCGCTCTTTGTTACTTTGGAGCCTAGAAACTCTAGAACGTACTGTATACTCCCTTTGTGATATCATCACATGGGGTGGTCTGGCTACAGAGACCCATACATACCATGTAGAACTAGGGTGGGGAGGGGGTGAAATAAAAACCCCATATCCTGCAAGGAACGGCCATTTAAAAAAAAAAAATGAATCCAGATTTGTTTGTAAATGTGCTGCTTTATACAATATTTCAAAAGGCATCAAACATACAATTGTGACTTTGAAATCACCTATACATTGTGTATTGCACTTATCTCAGTATAATAATAGAGAGATTCGTATCTCAAACCAAAAAAAGAAAAGAAAACAATCAGCCAGAGAGGTGGGCATTGGAAAGAGAGGGATACATTTTTACTGCTGCTGCTGCTGCAGCGACTCATATTCTACAGTTCTTGGCCCTTTTTGTTTAGAATGTTTTTTTCATGAATTATATGTGTTTCCCTATTTCCCAATCCACCTGAATTTATTCCTAAATGTCTGCGCAGGTGCCTAATTGTCATTTCTCCCTGTTTGAGATGTTGCTACCTGGCTAGTTGGGTTTGCTCCTTTTATGCCACAGTTATTGACCAGGCCCAAAGCCCAAGCAGTGGCAATAGCAGCTTGTCTGAACAAACACCTGTGCTGTGGGTGGTGGTGGTTGTTGTTGTTGTTGATTTTTGTTTCTGTTTTTTCTAACAGTCGAAAAACAGGGGAGAGCGCGCACGCAGTCCCCCACTACCAGAAATTGTGCAGTCGAGTTTCCCGCATGTGGGGAAATCGCAGAGGTCAGCTAGCTCCAAGTGCAATGAGCAAGCCTCGCTCTGGGAGAGCCACCTGCAGGATCGTGGCTGCATAATTTACTCCTCTGCCAGGTAAGTATGAGTTGGAATGGCGCTGGGGGGCAACTAGCCCTGTCCCAGGACAAGTGTCACCCTTGTGGAGAGAGCAGCTTGGTCATTGGTGCAGTGGCAGCAGCAGCAGCAGCATCCAGCAGCGGCAAGCACCACAGTAGCTGAGGCCTAGTATCTGAGCCAGAACCTGCAGCAAGGATCAGCTTAGGCCATTCCATGCAAACATTTGTGCAGCAGCGAATATTTGTCAAACAACATAGATCCAAGACAGCCCCTCCCCCGCCCATCCAACAAGCACCCAGAGAAGCCAAGCTTCGCCGCAAGGTACTTCTTCTTGGTTTTAAAAGGAAGAAGCAATCACTTTGAACACCGCTCAGCTCTGTCATTTCAGCTGGCGGAGAGACAGGGGGACACCATATTTCTGGGGTGGCTTTCTTCATCTACCCTACCTGCCGGCACTCACTTTTTCTGACCTCCACTGACACCTGCTGCTGCTGCTGCTGCTGCTGCTGCTGCTGCTGGAGAGGTGCCCTGTCCTGCTGGCACACTTGTCACTTTGCCCTTTACCAGCATAGCTGCTTACCTGGCATTTGCATAAATATAGAAGCAAGCTAACACTGTCTGCTGCTCCCTGGATAGAGATAGATAGATAGATAGATATTGTTTTTTGCACCACTCAGCAGATAGTTTGCAATCTGTTGGTTTTAAATGCCGCTCTTTGTTACTTTGGAGCCTAGAAACTCTAGAACGTACTGTATACTCCCTTTGTGATATCATCACATGGGGTGGTCTGGCTACAGAGACCCATACATACCATGTAGAACTAGGGTGGGGAGGGGGTGAAATAAAAACCCCATATCCTGCAAGGAACGGCCATTTAAAAAAAAAAAATGAATCCAGATTTGTTTGTAAATGTGCTGCTTTATACAATATTTCAAAAGGCATCAAACATACAATTGTGACTTTGAAATCACCTATACATTGTGTATTGCACTTATCTCAGTATAATAATAGAGAGATTCGTATCTCAAACCAAAAAAAGAAAAGAAAACAATCAGCCAGAGAGGTGGACATTGGAAAGAGAGGGATACATTTTTACTGCTGCTGCTGCTGCTGCTGCAGCGACTCATATTCTACAGTTCTTGGCCCTTTTTGTTTAGAATGTTTTTTTCATGAATTATATGTGTTTCCCTATTTCCCAATCCACCTGAATTTATTCCTAAATGTCTGCGCAGGTGCCTAATTGTCATTTCTCCCTGTTTGAGATGTTGCTACCTGGCTAGTTGGTGGGTTGCTCCTTTTATGCCACAGTTATTGACCAGGCCCAAAGCCCAAGCAGTGGCAATAGCAGCTTGTCTGAACAAACACCTGTGCTGTGGGTGGTGGTGGTTGTTGTTGTTGTTGTTGATTTTTGTTTCTGTTTTTTCTAACAGTCGAAAAACAGGGGAGAGCGCGCACGCAGTCCCCCACTACCAGAAATTGTGCAGTCGAGTTTCCCGCATGTGGGGAAATCGCAGAGGTCAGCTAGCTCCAAGTGCAATGAGCAAGCCTCGCTCTGGGAGAGCCACCTGCAGGATCGTGGCTGCATAATTTACTCCTCTGCCAGGTAAGTATGAGTTGGAATGGCGCTGGGGGGCAACTAGCCCTGTCCCAGGACAAGTGTCACCCTTGTGGAGAGAGCAGCTTGGTCATTGGTGCAGTGGCAGCAGCAGCAGCAGCATCCAGCAGCGGCAAGCACCACAGTAGCTGAGGCCTAGTATCTGAGCCAGAACCTGCAGCAAGGATCAGCTTAGGCCATTCCATGCAAACATTTGTGCAGCAGCGAATATTTGTCAAACAACATAGATCCAAGACAGCCCCTCCCCCGCCCATCCAACAAGCACCCAGAGAAGCCAAGCTTCGCCGCAAGGTACTTCTTCTTGGTTTTAAAAGGAAGAAGCAATCACTTTGAACACCGCTCAGCTCTGTCATTTCAGCTGGCGGAGAGACAGGGGGACACCATATTTCTGGGGTGGCTTTCTTCATCTACCCTACCTGCCGGCACTCACTTTTTCTGACCTCCACTGACACCTGCTGCTGCTGCTGCTGCTGCTGCTGCTGCTGCTGGAGAGGTGCCCTGTCCTGCTGGCACACTTGTCACTTTGCCCTTTACCAGCATAGCTGCTTACCTGGCATTTGCATAAATATAGAAGCAAGCTAACACTGTCTGCTGCTCCCTGGATAGAGATAGATAGATAGATAGATATTGTTTTTTGCACCACTCAGCAGATAGTTTGCAATCTGTTGGTTTTAAATGCCGCTCTTTGTTACTTTGGAGCCTAGAAACTCTAGAACGTACTGTATACTCCCTTTGTGATATCATCACATGGGGTGGTCTGGCTACAGAGACCCATACATACCATGTAGAACTAGGGTGGGGAGGGGGTGAAATAAAAACCCCATATCCTGCAAGGAACGGCCATTTAAAAAAAAAAAATGAATCCAGATTTGTTTGTAAATGTGCTGCTTTATACAATATTTCAAAAGGCATCAAACATACAATTGTGACTTTGAAATCACCTATACATTGTGTATTGCACTTATCTCAGTATAATAATAGAGAGATTCGTATCTCAAACCAAAAAAAGAAAAGAAAACAATCAGCCAGAGAGGTGGGCATTGGAAAGAGAGGGATACATTTTTACTGCTGCTGCTGCTGCAGCGACTCATATTCTACAGTTCTTGGCCCTTTTTGTTTAGAATGTTTTTTTCATGAATTATATGTGTTTCCCTATTTCCCAATCCACCTGAATTTATTCCTAAATGTCTGCGCAGGTGCCTAATTGTCATTTCTCCCTGTTTGAGATGTTGCTACCTGGCTAGTTGGGTTTGCTCCTTTTATGCCACAGTTATTGACCAGGCCCAAAGCCCAAGCAGTGGCAATAGCAGCTTGTCTGAACAAACACCTGTGCTGTGGGTGGTGGTGGTTGTTGTTGTTGTTGTTGTTGATTTTTGTTTCTGTTTTTTCTAACAGTCGAAAAACAGGGGAGAGCGCGCACGCAGTCCCCCACTACCAGAAATTGTGCAGTCGAGTTTCCCGCATGTGGGGAAATCGCAGAGGTCAGCTAGCTCCAAGTGCAATGAGCAAGCCTCGCTCTGGGAGAGCCACCTGCAGGATCGTGGCTGCATAATTTACTCCTCTGCCAGGTAAGTATGAGTTGGAATGGCGCTGGGGGGCAACTAGCCCTGTCCCAGGACAAGTGTCACCCTTGTGGAGAGAGCAGCTTGGTCATTGGTGCAGTGGCAGCAGCAGCAGCAGCATCCAGCAGCGGCAAGCACCACAGTAGCTGAGGCCTAGTATCTGAGCCAGAACCTGCAGCAAGGATCAGCTTAGGCCATTCCATGCAAACATTTGTGCAGCAGCGAATATTTGTCAAACAACATAGATCCAAGACAGCCCCTCCCCCGCCCATCCAACAAGCACCCAGAGAAGCCAAGCTTCGCCGCAAGGTACTTCTTCTTGGTTTTAAAAGGAAGAAGCAATCACTTTGAACACCGCTCAGCTCTGTCATTTCAGCTGGCGGAGAGACAGGGGGACACCATATTTCTGGGGTGGCTTTCTTCATCTACCCTACCTGCCGGCACTCACTTTTTCTGACCTCCACTGACACCTGCTGCTGCTGCTGCTGCTGCTGCTGCTGCTGGAGAGGTGCCCTGTCCTGCTGGCACACTTGTCACTTTGCCCTTTACCAGCATAGCTGCTTACCTGGCATTTGCATAAATATAGAAGCAAGCTAACACTGTCTGCTGCTCCCTGGATAGAGATAGATAGATAGATAGATATTGTTTTTTGCACCACTCAGCAGATAGTTTGCAATCTGTTGGTTTTAAATGCCGCTCTTTGTTACTTTGGAGCCTAGAAACTCTAGAACGTACTGTATACTCCCTTTGTGATATCATCACATGGGGTGGTCTGGCTACAGAGACCCATACATACCATGTAGAACTAGGGTGGGGAGGGGGTGAAATAAAAACCCCATATCCTGCAAGGAACGGCCATTTAAAAAAAAAAAATGAATCCAGATTTGTTTGTAAATGTGCTGCTTTATACAATATTTCAAAAGGCATCAAACATACAATTGTGACTTTGAAATCACCTATACATTGTGTATTGCACTTATCTCAGTATAATAATAGAGAGATTCGTATCTCAAACCAAAAAAAGAAAAGAAAACAATCAGCCAGAGAGGTGGACATTGGAAAGAGAGGGATACATTTTTACTGCTGCTGCTGCTGCTGCTGCAGCGACTCATATTCTACAGTTCTTGGCCCTTTTTGTTTAGAATGTTTTTTTCATGAATTATATGTGTTTCCCTATTTCCCAATCCACCTGAATTTATTCCTAAATGTCTGCGCAGGTGCCTAATTGTCATTTCTCCCTGTTTGAGATGTTGCTACCTGGCTAGTTGGGTTTGCTCCTTTTATGCCACAGTTATTGACCAGGCCCAAAGCCCAAGCAGTGGCAATAGCAGCTTGTCTGAACAAACACCTGTGCTGTGGGTGGTGGTGGTTGTTGTTGTTGTTGTTGTTGATTTTTGTTTCTGTTTTTTCTAACAGTCGAAAAACAGGGGAGAGCGCGCACGCAGTCCCCCACTACCAGAAATTGTGCAGTCGAGTTTCCCGCATGTGGGGAAATCGCAGAGGTCAGCTAGCTCCAAGTGCAATGAGCAAGCCTCGCTCTGGGAGAGCCACCTGCAGGATCGTGGCTGCATAATTTACTCCTCTGCCAGGTAAGTATGAGTTGGAATGGCGCTGGGGGGCAACTAGCCCTGTCCCAGGACAAGTGTCACCCTTGTGGAGAGAGCAGCTTGGTCATTGGTGCAGTGGCAGCAGCAGCAGCAGCATCCAGCAGCGGCAAGCACCACAGTAGCTGAGGCCTAGTATCTGAGCCAGAACCTGCAGCAAGGATCAGCTTAGGCCATTCCATGCAAACATTTGTGCAGCAGCGAATATTTGTCAAACAACATAGATCCAAGACAGCCCCTCCCCCGCCCATCCAACAAGCACCCAGAGAAGCCAAGCTTCGCCGCAAGGTACTTCTTCTTGGTTTTAAAAGGAAGAAGCAATCACTTTGAACACCGCTCAGCTCTGTCATTTCAGCTGGCGGAGAGACAGGGGGACACCATATTTCTGGGGTGGCTTTCTTCATCTACCCTACCTGCCGGCACTCACTTTTTCTGACCTCCACTGACACCTGCTGCTGCTGCTGCTGCTGCTGCTGGAGAGGTGCCCTGTCCTGCTGGCACACTTGTCACTTTGCCCTTTACCAGCATAGCTGCTTACCTGGCATTTGCATAAATATAGAAGCAAGCTAACACTGTCTGCTGCTCCCTGGATAGAGATAGATAGATAGATAGATATTGTTTTTTGCACCACTCAGCAGATAGTTTGCAATCTGTTGGTTTTAAATGCCGCTCTTTGTTACTTTGGAGCCTAGAAACTCTAGAACGTACTGTATACTCCCTTTGTGATATCATCACATGGGGTGGTCTGGCTACAGAGACCCATACATACCATGTAGAACTAGGGTGGGGAGGGGGTGAAATAAAAACCCCATATCCTGCAAGGAACGGCCATTTAAAAAAAAAAAATGAATCCAGATTTGTTTGTAAATGTGCTGCTTTATACAATATTTCAAAAGGCATCAAACATACAATTGTGACTTTGAAATCACCTATACATTGTGTATTGCACTTATCTCAGTATAATAATAGAGAGATTCGTATCTCAAACCAAAAAAAGAAAAGAAAACAATCAGCCAGAGAGGTGGACATTGGAAAGAGAGGGATACATTTTTACTGCTGCTGCTGCTGCTGCTGCAGCGACTCATATTCTACAGTTCTTGGCCCTTTTTGTTTAGAATGTTTTTTTCATGAATTATATGTGTTTCCCTATTTCCCAATCCACCTGAATTTATTCCTAAATGTCTGCGCAGGTGCCTAATTGTCATTTCTCCCTGTTTGAGATGTTGCTACCTGGCTAGTTGGTGGGTTGCTCCTTTTATGCCACAGTTATTGACCAGGCCCAAAGCCCAAGCAGTGGCAATAGCAGCTTGTCTGAACAAACACCTGTGCTGTGGGTGGTGGTGGTTGTTGTTGTTGTTGTTGATTTTTGTTTCTGTTTTTTCTAACAGTCGAAAAACAGGGGAGAGCGCGCACGCAGTCCCCCACTACCAGAAATTGTGCAGTCGAGTTTCCCGCATGTGGGGAAATCGCAGAGGTCAGCTAGCTCCAAGTGCAATGAGCAAGCCTCGCTCTGGGAGAGCCACCTGCAGGATCGTGGCTGCATAATTTACTCCTCTGCCAGGTAAGTATGAGTTGGAATGGCGCTGGGGGGCAACTAGCCCTGTCCCAGGACAAGTGTCACCCTTGTGGAGAGAGCAGCTTGGTCATTGGTGCAGTGGCAGCAGCAGCAGCAGCATCCAGCAGCGGCAAGCACCACAGTAGCTGAGGCCTAGTATCTGAGCCAGAACCTGCAGCAAGGATCAGCTTAGGCCATTCCATGCAAACATTTGTGCAGCAGCGAATATTTGTCAAACAACATAGATCCAAGACAGCCCCTCCCCCGCCCATCCAACAAGCACCCAGAGAAGCCAAGCTTCGCCGCAAGGTACTTCTTCTTGGTTTTAAAAGGAAGAAGCAATCACTTTGAACACCGCTCAGCTCTGTCATTTCAGCTGGCGGAGAGACAGGGGGACACCATATTTCTGGGGTGGCTTTCTTCATCTACCCTACCTGCCGGCACTCACTTTTTCTGACCTCCACTGACACCTGCTGCTGCTGCTGCTGCTGCTGCTGCTGCTGCTGGAGAGGTGCCCTGTCCTGCTGGCACACTTGTCACTTTGCCCTTTACCAGCATAGCTGCTTACCTGGCATTTGCATAAATATAGAAGCAAGCTAACACTGTCTGCTGCTCCCTGGATAGAGATAGATAGATAGATAGATATTGTTTTTTGCACCACTCAGCAGATAGTTTGCAATCTGTTGGTTTTAAATGCCGCTCTTTGTTACTTTGGAGCCTAGAAACTCTAGAACGTACTGTATACTCCCTTTGTGATATCATCACATGGGGTGGTCTGGCTACAGAGACCCATACATACCATGTAGAACTAGGGTGGGGAGGGGGTGAAATAAAAACCCCATATCCTGCAAGGAACGGCCATTTAAAAAAAAAAAATGAATCCAGATTTGTTTGTAAATGTGCTGCTTTATACAATATTTCAAAAGGCATCAAACATACAATTGTGACTTTGAAATCACCTATACATTGTGTATTGCACTTATCTCAGTATAATAATAGAGAGATTCGTATCTCAAACCAAAAAAAGAAAAGAAAACAATCAGCCAGAGAGGTGGACATTGGAAAGAGAGGGATACATTTTTACTGCTGCTGCTGCTGCTGCTGCAGCGACTCATATTCTACAGTTCTTGGCCCTTTTTGTTTAGAATGTTTTTTTCATGAATTATATGTGTTTCCCTATTTCCCAATCCACCTGAATTTATTCCTAAATGTCTGCGCAGGTGCCTAATTGTCATTTCTCCCTGTTTGAGATGTTGCTACCTGGCTAGTTGGTGGGTTGCTCCTTTTATGCCACAGTTATTGACCAGGCCCAAAGCCCAAGCAGTGGCAATAGCAGCTTGTCTGAACAAACACCTGTGCTGTGGGTGGTGGTGGTTGTTGTTGTTGTTGTTGATTTTTGTTTCTGTTTTTTCTAACAGTCGAAAAACAGGGGAGAGCGCGCACGCAGTCCCCCACTACCAGAAATTGTGCAGTCGAGTTTCCCGCATGTGGGGAAATCGCAGAGGTCAGCTAGCTCCAAGTGCAATGAGCAAGCCTCGCTCTGGGAGAGCCACCTGCAGGATCGTGGCTGCATAATTTACTCCTCTGCCAGGTAAGTATGAGTTGGAATGGCGCTGGGGGGCAACTAGCCCTGTCCCAGGACAAGTGTCACCCTTGTGGAGAGAGCAGCTTGGTCATTGGTGCAGTGGCAGCAGCAGCAGCAGCATCCAGCAGCGGCAAGCACCACAGTAGCTGAGGCCTAGTATCTGAGCCAGAACCTGCAGCAAGGATCAGCTTAGGCCATTCCATGCAAACATTTGTGCAGCAGCGAATATTTGTCAAACAACATAGATCCAAGACAGCCCCTCCCCCGCCCATCCAACAAGCACCCAGAGAAGCCAAGCTTCGCCGCAAGGTACTTCTTCTTGGTTTTAAAAGGAAGAAGCAATCACTTTGAACACCGCTCAGCTCTGTCATTTCAGCTGGCGGAGAGACAGGGGGACACCATATTTCTGGGGTGGCTTTCTTCATCTACCCTACCTGCCGGCACTCACTTTTTCTGACCTCCACTGACACCTGCTGCTGCTGCTGCTGCTGCTGCTGCTGCTGGAGAGGTGCCCTGTCCTGCTGGCACACTTGTCACTTTGCCCTTTACCAGCATAGCTGCTTACCTGGCATTTGCATAAATATAGAAGCAAGCTAACACTGTCTGCTGCTCCCTGGATAGAGATAGATAGATAGATAGATATTGTTTTTTGCACCACTCAGCAGATAGTTTGCAATCTGTTGGTTTTAAATGCCGCTCTTTGTTACTTTGGAGCCTAGAAACTCTAGAACGTACTGTATACTCCCTTTGTGATATCATCACATGGGGTGGTCTGGCTACAGAGACCCATACATACCATGTAGAACTAGGGTGGGGAGGGGGTGAAATAAAAACCCCATATCCTGCAAGGAACGGCCATTTAAAAAAAAAAAATGAATCCAGATTTGTTTGTAAATGTGCTGCTTTATACAATATTTCAAAAGGCATCAAACATACAATTGTGACTTTGAAATCACCTATACATTGTGTATTGCACTTATCTCAGTATAATAATAGAGAGATTCGTATCTCAAACCAAAAAAAGAAAAGAAAACAATCAGCCAGAGAGGTGGACATTGGAAAGAGAGGGATACATTTTTACTGCTGCTGCTGCTGCTGCTGCAGCGACTCATATTCTACAGTTCTTGGCCCTTTTTGTTTAGAATGTTTTTTTCATGAATTATATGTGTTTCCCTATTTCCCAATCCACCTGAATTTATTCCTAAATGTCTGCGCAGGTGCCTAATTGTCATTTCTCCCTGTTTGAGATGTTGCTACCTGGCTAGTTGGGTTTGCTCCTTTTATGCCACAGTTATTGACCAGGCCCAAAGCCCAAGCAGTGGCAATAGCAGCTTGTCTGAACAAACACCTGTGCTGTGGGTGGTGGTGGTTGTTGTTGTTGTTGTTGATTTTTGTTTCTGTTTTTTCTAACAGTCGAAAAACAGGGGAGAGCGCGCACGCAGTCCCCCACTACCAGAAATTGTGCAGTCGAGTTTCCCGCATGTGGGGAAATCGCAGAGGTCAGCTAGCTCCAAGTGCAATGAGCAAGCCTCGCTCTGGGAGAGCCACCTGCAGGATCGTGGCTGCATAATTTACTCCTCTGCCAGGTAAGTATGAGTTGGAATGGCGCTGGGGGGCAACTAGCCCTGTCCCAGGACAAGTGTCACCCTTGTGGAGAGAGCAGCTTGGTCATTGGTGCAGTGGCAGCAGCAGCAGCAGCATCCAGCAGCGGCAAGCACCACAGTAGCTGAGGCCTAGTATCTGAGCCAGAACCTGCAGCAAGGATCAGCTTAGGCCATTCCATGCAAACATTTGTGCAGCAGCGAATATTTGTCAAACAACATAGATCCAAGACAGCCCCTCCCCCGCCCATCCAACAAGCACCCAGAGAAGCCAAGCTTCGCCGCAAGGTACTTCTTCTTGGTTTTAAAAGGAAGAAGCAATCACTTTGAACACCGCTCAGCTCTGTCATTTCAGCTGGCGGAGAGACAGGGGGACACCATATTTCTGGGGTGGCTTTCTTCATCTACCCTACCTGCCGGCACTCACTTTTTCTGACCTCCACTGACACCTGCTGCTGCTGCTGCTGCTGCTGCTGCTGCTGGAGAGGTGCCCTGTCCTGCTGGCACACTTGTCACTTTGCCCTTTACCAGCATAGCTGCTTACCTGGCATTTGCATAAATATAGAAGCAAGCTAACACTGTCTGCTGCTCCCTGGATAGAGATAGATAGATAGATAGATAGATATTGTTTTTTGCACCACTCAGCAGATAGTTTGCAATCTGTTGGTTTTAAATGCCGCTCTTTGTTACTTTGGAGCCTAGAAACTCTAGAACGTACTGTATACTCCCTTTGTGATATCATCACATGGGGTGGTCTGGCTACAGAGACCCATACATACCATGTAGAACTAGGGTGGGGAGGGGGTGAAATAAAAACCCCATATCCTGCAAGGAACGGCCATTTAAAAAAAAAAAATGAATCCAGATTTGTTTGTAAATGTGCTGCTTTATACAATATTTCAAAAGGCATCAAACATACAATTGTGACTTTGAAATCACCTATACATTGTGTATTGCACTTATCTCAGTATAATAATAGAGAGATTCGTATCTCAAACCAAAAAAAGAAAAGAAAACAATCAGCCAGAGAGGTGGGCATTGGAAAGAGAGGGATACATTTTTACTGCTGCTGCTGCTGCAGCGACTCATATTCTACAGTTCTTGGCCCTTTTTGTTTAGAATGTTTTTTTCATGAATTATATGTGTTTCCCTATTTCCCAATCCACCTGAATTTATTCCTAAATGTCTGCGCAGGTGCCTAATTGTCATTTCTCCCTGTTTGAGATGTTGCTACCTGGCTAGTTGGGTTTGCTCCTTTTATGCCACAGTTATTGACCAGGCCCAAAGCCCAAGCAGTGGCAATAGCAGCTTGTCTGAACAAACACCTGTGCTGTGGGTGGTGGTGGTTGTTGTTGTTGTTGATTTTTGTTTCTGTTTTTTCTAACAGTCGAAAAACAGGGGAGAGCGCGCACGCAGTCCCCCACTACCAGAAATTGTGCAGTCGAGTTTCCCGCATGTGGGGAAATCGCAGAGGTCAGCTAGCTCCAAGTGCAATGAGCAAGCCTCGCTCTGGGAGAGCCACCTGCAGGATCGTGGCTGCATAATTTACTCCTCTGCCAGGTAAGTATGAGTTGGAATGGCGCTGGGGGGCAACTAGCCCTGTCCCAGGACAAGTGTCACCCTTGTGGAGAGAGCAGCTTGGTCATTGGTGCAGTGGCAGCAGCAGCAGCAGCATCCAGCAGCGGCAAGCACCACAGTAGCTGAGGCCTAGTATCTGAGCCAGAACCTGCAGCAAGGATCAGCTTAGGCCATTCCATGCAAACATTTGTGCAGCAGCGAATATTTGTCAAACAACATAGATCCAAGACAGCCCCTCCCCCGCCCATCCAACAAGCACCCAGAGAAGCCAAGCTTCGCCGCAAGGTACTTCTTCTTGGTTTTAAAAGGAAGAAGCAATCACTTTGAACACCGCTCAGCTCTGTCATTTCAGCTGGCGGAGAGACAGGGGGACACCATATTTCTGGGGTGGCTTTCTTCATCTACCCTACCTGCCGGCACTCACTTTTTCTGACCTCCACTGACACCTGCTGCTGCTGCTGCTGCTGCTGCTGCTGCTGGAGAGGTGCCCTGTCCTGCTGGCACACTTGTCACTTTGCCCTTTACCAGCATAGCTGCTTACCTGGCATTTGCATAAATATAGAAGCAAGCTAACACTGTCTGCTGCTCCCTGGATAGAGATAGATAGATAGATAGATATTGTTTTTTGCACCACTCAGCAGATAGTTTGCAATCTGTTGGTTTTAAATGCCGCTCTTTGTTACTTTGGAGCCTAGAAACTCTAGAACGTACTGTATACTCCCTTTGTGATATCATCACATGGGGTGGTCTGGCTACAGAGACCCATACATACCATGTAGAACTAGGGTGGGGAGGGGGTGAAATAAAAACCCCATATCCTGCAAGGAACGGCCATTTAAAAAAAAAAAATGAATCCAGATTTGTTTGTAAATGTGCTGCTTTATACAATATTTCAAAAGGCATCAAACATACAATTGTGACTTTGAAATCACCTATACATTGTGTATTGCACTTATCTCAGTATAATAATAGAGAGATTCGTATCTCAAACCAAAAAAAGAAAAGAAAACAATCAGCCAGAGAGGTGGACATTGGAAAGAGAGGGATACATTTTTACTGCTGCTGCTGCTGCTGCAGCGACTCATATTCTACAGTTCTTGGCCCTTTTTGTTTAGAATGTTTTTTTCATGAATTATATGTGTTTCCCTATTTCCCAATCCACCTGAATTTATTCCTAAATGTCTGCGCAGGTGCCTAATTGTCATTTCTCCCTGTTTGAGATGTTGCTACCTGGCTAGTTGGTGGGTTGCTCCTTTTATGCCACAGTTATTGACCAGGCCCAAAGCCCAAGCAGTGGCAATAGCAGCTTGTCTGAACAAACACCTGTGCTGTGGGTGGTGGTGGTTGTTGTTGTTGTTGTTGATTTTTGTTTCTGTTTTTTCTAACAGTCGAAAAACAGGGGAGAGCGCGCACGCAGTCCCCCACTACCAGAAATTGTGCAGTCGAGTTTCCCGCATGTGGGGAAATCGCAGAGGTCAGCTAGCTCCAAGTGCAATGAGCAAGCCTCGCTCTGGGAGAGCCACCTGCAGGATCGTGGCTGCATAATTTACTCCTCTGCCAGGTAAGTATGAGTTGGAATGGCGCTGGGGGGCAACTAGCCCTGTCCCAGGACAAGTGTCACCCTTGTGGAGAGAGCAGCTTGGTCATTGGTGCAGTGGCAGCAGCAGCAGCAGCATCCAGCAGCGGCAAGCACCACAGTAGCTGAGGCCTAGTATCTGAGCCAGAACCTGCAGCAAGGATCAGCTTAGGCCATTCCATGCAAACATTTGTGCAGCAGCGAATATTTGTCAAACAACATAGATCCAAGACAGCCCCTCCCCCGCCCATCCAACAAGCACCCAGAGAAGCCAAGCTTCGCCGCAAGGTACTTCTTCTTGGTTTTAAAAGGAAGAAGCAATCACTTTGAACACCGCTCAGCTCTGTCATTTCAGCTGGCGGAGAGACAGGGGGACACCATATTTCTGGGGTGGCTTTCTTCATCTACCCTACCTGCCGGCACTCACTTTTTCTGACCTCCACTGACACCTGCTGCTGCTGCTGCTGCTGCTGCTGCTGCTGGAGAGGTGCCCTGTCCTGCTGGCACACTTGTCACTTTGCCCTTTACCAGCATAGCTGCTTACCTGGCATTTGCATAAATATAGAAGCAAGCTAACACTGTCTGCTGCTCCCTGGATAGAGATAGATAGATAGATAGATATTGTTTTTTGCACCACTCAGCAGATAGTTTGCAATCTGTTGGTTTTAAATGCCGCTCTTTGTTACTTTGGAGCCTAGAAACTCTAGAACGTACTGTATACTCCCTTTGTGATATCATCACATGGGGTGGTCTGGCTACAGAGACCCATACATACCATGTAGAACTAGGGTGGGGAGGGGGTGAAATAAAAACCCCATATCCTGCAAGGAACGGCCATTTAAAAAAAAAAAATGAATCCAGATTTGTTTGTAAATGTGCTGCTTTATACAATATTTCAAAAGGCATCAAACATACAATTGTGACTTTGAAATCACCTATACATTGTGTATTGCACTTATCTCAGTATAATAATAGAGAGATTCGTATCTCAAACCAAAAAAAGAAAAGAAAACAATCAGCCAGAGAGGTGGACATTGGAAAGAGAGGGATACATTTTTACTGCTGCTGCTGCTGCTGCTGCAGCGACTCATATTCTACAGTTCTTGGCCCTTTTTGTTTAGAATGTTTTTTTCATGAATTATATGTGTTTCCCTATTTCCCAATCCACCTGAATTTATTCCTAAATGTCTGCGCAGGTGCCTAATTGTCATTTCTCCCTGTTTGAGATGTTGCTACCTGGCTAGTTGGTGGGTTGCTCCTTTTATGCCACAGTTATTGACCAGGCCCAAAGCCCAAGCAGTGGCAATAGCAGCTTGTCTGAACAAACACCTGTGCTGTGGGTGGTGGTGGTTGTTGTTGTTGTTGTTGATTTTTGTTTCTGTTTTTTCTAACAGTCGAAAAACAGGGGAGAGCGCGCACGCAGTCCCCCACTACCAGAAATTGTGCAGTCGAGTTTCCCGCATGTGGGGAAATCGCAGAGGTCAGCTAGCTCCAAGTGCAATGAGCAAGCCTCGCTCTGGGAGAGCCACCTGCAGGATCGTGGCTGCATAATTTACTCCTCTGCCAGGTAAGTATGAGTTGGAATGGCGCTGGGGGGCAACTAGCCCTGTCCCAGGACAAGTGTCACCCTTGTGGAGAGAGCAGCTTGGTCATTGGTGCAGTGGCAGCAGCAGCAGCAGCATCCAGCAGCGGCAAGCACCACAGTAGCTGAGGCCTAGTATCTGAGCCAGAACCTGCAGCAAGGATCAGCTTAGGCCATTCCATGCAAACATTTGTGCAGCAGCGAATATTTGTCAAACAACATAGATCCAAGACAGCCCCTCCCCCGCCCATCCAACAAGCACCCAGAGAAGCCAAGCTTCGCCGCAAGGTACTTCTTCTTGGTTTTAAAAGGAAGAAGCAATCACTTTGAACACCGCTCAGCTCTGTCATTTCAGCTGGCGGAGAGACAGGGGGACACCATATTTCTGGGGTGGCTTTCTTCATCTACCCTACCTGCCGGCACTCACTTTTTCTGACCTCCACTGACACCTGCTGCTGCTGCTGCTGCTGCTGCTGCTGCTGGAGAGGTGCCCTGTCCTGCTGGCACACTTGTCACTTTGCCCTTTACCAGCATAGCTGCTTACCTGGCATTTGCATAAATATAGAAGCAAGCTAACACTGTCTGCTGCTCCCTGGATAGAGATAGATAGATAGATAGATAGATATTGTTTTTTGCACCACTCAGCAGATAGTTTGCAATCTGTTGGTTTTAAATGCCGCTCTTTGTTACTTTGGAGCCTAGAAACTCTAGAACGTACTGTATACTCCCTTTGTGATATCATCACATGGGGTGGTCTGGCTACAGAGACCCATACATACCATGTAGAACTAGGGTGGGGAGGGGGTGAAATAAAAACCCCATATCCTGCAAGGAACGGCCATTTAAAAAAAAAAAATGAATCCAGATTTGTTTGTAAATGTGCTGCTTTATACAATATTTCAAAAGGCATCAAACATACAATTGTGACTTTGAAATCACCTATACATTGTGTATTGCACTTATCTCAGTATAATAATAGAGAGATTCGTATCTCAAACCAAAAAAAGAAAAGAAAACAATCAGCCAGAGAGGTGGGCATTGGAAAGAGAGGGATACATTTTTACTGCTGCTGCTGCTGCAGCGACTCATATTCTACAGTTCTTGGCCCTTTTTGTTTAGAATGTTTTTTTCATGAATTATATGTGTTTCCCTATTTCCCAATCCACCTGAATTTATTCCTAAATGTCTGCGCAGGTGCCTAATTGTCATTTCTCCCTGTTTGAGATGTTGCTACCTGGCTAGTTGGGTTTGCTCCTTTTATGCCACAGTTATTGACCAGGCCCAAAGCCCAAGCAGTGGCAATAGCAGCTTGTCTGAACAAACACCTGTGCTGTGGGTGGTGGTGGTTGTTGTTGTTGTTGTTGTTGATTTTTGTTTCTGTTTTTTCTAACAGTCGAAAAACAGGGGAGAGCGCGCACGCAGTCCCCCACTACCAGAAATTGTGCAGTCGAGTTTCCCGCATGTGGGGAAATCGCAGAGGTCAGCTAGCTCCAAGTGCAATGAGCAAGCCTCGCTCTGGGAGAGCCACCTGCAGGATCGTGGCTGCATAATTTACTCCTCTGCCAGGTAAGTATGAGTTGGAATGGCGCTGGGGGGCAACTAGCCCTGTCCCAGGACAAGTGTCACCCTTGTGGAGAGAGCAGCTTGGTCATTGGTGCAGTGGCAGCAGCAGCAGCAGCATCCAGCAGCGGCAAGCACCACAGTAGCTGAGGCCTAGTATCTGAGCCAGAACCTGCAGCAAGGATCAGCTTAGGCCATTCCATGCAAACATTTGTGCAGCAGCGAATATTTGTCAAACAACATAGATCCAAGACAGCCCCTCCCCCGCCCATCCAACAAGCACCCAGAGAAGCCAAGCTTCGCCGCAAGGTACTTCTTCTTGGTTTTAAAAGGAAGAAGCAATCACTTTGAACACCGCTCAGCTCTGTCATTTCAGCTGGCGGAGAGACAGGGGGACACCATATTTCTGGGGTGGCTTTCTTCATCTACCCTACCTGCCGGCACTCACTTTTTCTGACCTCCACTGACACCTGCTGCTGCTGCTGCTGCTGCTGCTGCTGCTGCTGGAGAGGTGCCCTGTCCTGCTGGCACACTTGTCACTTTGCCCTTTACCAGCATAGCTGCTTACCTGGCATTTGCATAAATATAGAAGCAAGCTAACACTGTCTGCTGCTCCCTGGATAGAGATAGATAGATAGATAGATATTGTTTTTTGCACCACTCAGCAGATAGTTTGCAATCTGTTGGTTTTAAATGCCGCTCTTTGTTACTTTGGAGCCTAGAAACTCTAGAACGTACTGTATACTCCCTTTGTGATATCATCACATGGGGTGGTCTGGCTACAGAGACCCATACATACCATGTAGAACTAGGGTGGGGAGGGGGTGAAATAAAAACCCCATATCCTGCAAGGAACGGCCATTTAAAAAAAAAAAATGAATCCAGATTTGTTTGTAAATGTGCTGCTTTATACAATATTTCAAAAGGCATCAAACATACAATTGTGACTTTGAAATCACCTATACATTGTGTATTGCACTTATCTCAGTATAATAATAGAGAGATTCGTATCTCAAACCAAAAAAAGAAAAGAAAACAATCAGCCAGAGAGGTGGACATTGGAAAGAGAGGGATACATTTTTACTGCTGCTGCTGCTGCTGCTGCAGCGACTCATATTCTACAGTTCTTGGCCCTTTTTGTTTAGAATGTTTTTTTCATGAATTATATGTGTTTCCCTATTTCCCAATCCACCTGAATTTATTCCTAAATGTCTGCGCAGGTGCCTAATTGTCATTTCTCCCTGTTTGAGATGTTGCTACCTGGCTAGTTGGGTTTGCTCCTTTTATGCCACAGTTATTGACCAGGCCCAAAGCCCAAGCAGTGGCAATAGCAGCTTGTCTGAACAAACACCTGTGCTGTGGGTGGTGGTGGTTGTTGTTGTTGTTGTTGTTGATTTTTGTTTCTGTTTTTTCTAACAGTCGAAAAACAGGGGAGAGCGCGCACGCAGTCCCCCACTACCAGAAATTGTGCAGTCGAGTTTCCCGCATGTGGGGAAATCGCAGAGGTCAGCTAGCTCCAAGTGCAATGAGCAAGCCTCGCTCTGGGAGAGCCACCTGCAGGATCGTGGCTGCATAATTTACTCCTCTGCCAGGTAAGTATGAGTTGGAATGGCGCTGGGGGGCAACTAGCCCTGTCCCAGGACAAGTGTCACCCTTGTGGAGAGAGCAGCTTGGTCATTGGTGCAGTGGCAGCAGCAGCAGCAGCATCCAGCAGCGGCAAGCACCACAGTAGCTGAGGCCTAGTATCTGAGCCAGAACCTGCAGCAAGGATCAGCTTAGGCCATTCCATGCAAACATTTGTGCAGCAGCGAATATTTGTCAAACAACATAGATCCAAGACAGCCCCTCCCCCGCCCATCCAACAAGCACCCAGAGAAGCCAAGCTTCGCCGCAAGGTACTTCTTCTTGGTTTTAAAAGGAAGAAGCAATCACTTTGAACACCGCTCAGCTCTGTCATTTCAGCTGGCGGAGAGACAGGGGGACACCATATTTCTGGGGTGGCTTTCTTCATCTACCCTACCTGCCGGCACTCACTTTTTCTGACCTCCACTGACACCTGCTGCTGCTGCTGCTGCTGCTGCTGCTGCTGGAGAGGTGCCCTGTCCTGCTGGCACACTTGTCACTTTGCCCTTTACCAGCATAGCTGCTTACCTGGCATTTGCATAAATATAGAAGCAAGCTAACACTGTCTGCTGCTCCCTGGATAGAGATAGATAGATAGATAGATATTGTTTTTTGCACCACTCAGCAGATAGTTTGCAATCTGTTGGTTTTAAATGCCGCTCTTTGTTACTTTGGAGCCTAGAAACTCTAGAACGTACTGTATACTCCCTTTGTGATATCATCACATGGGGTGGTCTGGCTACAGAGACCCATACATACCATGTAGAACTAGGGTGGGGAGGGGGTGAAATAAAAACCCCATATCCTGCAAGGAACGGCCATTTAAAAAAAAAAAATGAATCCAGATTTGTTTGTAAATGTGCTGCTTTATACAATATTTCAAAAGGCATCAAACATACAATTGTGACTTTGAAATCACCTATACATTGTGTATTGCACTTATCTCAGTATAATAATAGAGAGATTCGTATCTCAAACCAAAAAAAGAAAAGAAAACAATCAGCCAGAGAGGTGGACATTGGAAAGAGAGGGATACATTTTTACTGCTGCTGCTGCTGCTGCTGCAGCGACTCATATTCTACAGTTCTTGGCCCTTTTTGTTTAGAATGTTTTTTTCATGAATTATATGTGTTTCCCTATTTCCCAATCCACCTGAATTTATTCCTAAATGTCTGCGCAGGTGCCTAATTGTCATTTCTCCCTGTTTGAGATGTTGCTACCTGGCTAGTTGGGTTTGCTCCTTTTATGCCACAGTTATTGACCAGGCCCAAAGCCCAAGCAGTGGCAATAGCAGCTTGTCTGAACAAACACCTGTGCTGTGGGTGGTGGTGGTTGTTGTTGTTGTTGTTGTTGATTTTTGTTTCTGTTTTTTCTAACAGTCGAAAAACAGGGGAGAGCGCGCACGCAGTCCCCCACTACCAGAAATTGTGCAGTCGAGTTTCCCGCATGTGGGGAAATCGCAGAGGTCAGCTAGCTCCAAGTGCAATGAGCAAGCCTCGCTCTGGGAGAGCCACCTGCAGGATCGTGGCTGCATAATTTACTCCTCTGCCAGGTAAGTATGAGTTGGAATGGCGCTGGGGGGCAACTAGCCCTGTCCCAGGACAAGTGTCACCCTTGTGGAGAGAGCAGCTTGGTCATTGGTGCAGTGGCAGCAGCAGCAGCAGCATCCAGCAGCGGCAAGCACCACAGTAGCTGAGGCCTAGTATCTGAGCCAGAACCTGCAGCAAGGATCAGCTTAGGCCATTCCATGCAAACATTTGTGCAGCAGCGAATATTTGTCAAACAACATAGATCCAAGACAGCCCCTCCCCCGCCCATCCAACAAGCACCCAGAGAAGCCAAGCTTCGCCGCAAGGTACTTCTTCTTGGTTTTAAAAGGAAGAAGCAATCACTTTGAACACCGCTCAGCTCTGTCATTTCAGCTGGCGGAGAGACAGGGGGACACCATATTTCTGGGGTGGCTTTCTTCATCTACCCTACCTGCCGGCACTCACTTTTTCTGACCTCCACTGACACCTGCTGCTGCTGCTGCTGCTGCTGCTGCTGGAGAGGTGCCCTGTCCTGCTGGCACACTTGTCACTTTGCCCTTTACCAGCATAGCTGCTTACCTGGCATTTGCATAAATATAGAAGCAAGCTAACACTGTCTGCTGCTCCCTGGATAGAGATAGATAGATAGATAGATAGATATTGTTTTTTGCACCACTCAGCAGATAGTTTGCAATCTGTTGGTTTTAAATGCCGCTCTTTGTTACTTTGGAGCCTAGAAACTCTAGAACGTACTGTATACTCCCTTTGTGATATCATCACATGGGGTGGTCTGGCTACAGAGACCCATACATACCATGTAGAACTAGGGTGGGGAGGGGGTGAAATAAAAACCCCATATCCTGCAAGGAACGGCCATTTAAAAAAAAAAAATGAATCCAGATTTGTTTGTAAATGTGCTGCTTTATACAATATTTCAAAAGGCATCAAACATACAATTGTGACTTTGAAATCACCTATACATTGTGTATTGCACTTATCTCAGTATAATAATAGAGAGATTCGTATCTCAAACCAAAAAAAGAAAAGAAAACAATCAGCCAGAGAGGTGGGCATTGGAAAGAGAGGGATACATTTTTACTGCTGCTGCTGCTGCAGCGACTCATATTCTACAGTTCTTGGCCCTTTTTGTTTAGAATGTTTTTTTCATGAATTATATGTGTTTCCCTATTTCCCAATCCACCTGAATTTATTCCTAAATGTCTGCGCAGGTGCCTAATTGTCATTTCTCCCTGTTTGAGATGTTGCTACCTGGCTAGTTGGGTTTGCTCCTTTTATGCCACAGTTATTGACCAGGCCCAAAGCCCAAGCAGTGGCAATAGCAGCTTGTCTGAACAAACACCTGTGCTGTGGGTGGTGGTGGTTGTTGTTGTTGTTGTTGTTGATTTTTGTTTCTGTTTTTTCTAACAGTCGAAAAACAGGGGAGAGCGCGCACGCAGTCCCCCACTACCAGAAATTGTGCAGTCGAGTTTCCCGCATGTGGGGAAATCGCAGAGGTCAGCTAGCTCCAAGTGCAATGAGCAAGCCTCGCTCTGGGAGAGCCACCTGCAGGATCGTGGCTGCATAATTTACTCCTCTGCCAGGTAAGTATGAGTTGGAATGGCGCTGGGGGGCAACTAGCCCTGTCCCAGGACAAGTGTCACCCTTGTGGAGAGAGCAGCTTGGTCATTGGTGCAGTGGCAGCAGCAGCAGCAGCATCCAGCAGCGGCAAGCACCACAGTAGCTGAGGCCTAGTATCTGAGCCAGAACCTGCAGCAAGGATCAGCTTAGGCCATTCCATGCAAACATTTGTGCAGCAGCGAATATTTGTCAAACAACATAGATCCAAGACAGCCCCTCCCCCGCCCATCCAACAAGCACCCAGAGAAGCCAAGCTTCGCCGCAAGGTACTTCTTCTTGGTTTTAAAAGGAAGAAGCAATCACTTTGAACACCGCTCAGCTCTGTCATTTCAGCTGGCGGAGAGACAGGGGGACACCATATTTCTGGGGTGGCTTTCTTCATCTACCCTACCTGCCGGCACTCACTTTTTCTGACCTCCACTGACACCTGCTGCTGCTGCTGCTGCTGCTGCTGCTGGAGAGGTGCCCTGTCCTGCTGGCACACTTGTCACTTTGCCCTTTACCAGCATAGCTGCTTACCTGGCATTTGCATAAATATAGAAGCAAGCTAACACTGTCTGCTGCTCCCTGGATAGAGATAGATAGATAGATAGATATTGTTTTTTGCACCACTCAGCAGATAGTTTGCAATCTGTTGGTTTTAAATGCCGCTCTTTGTTACTTTGGAGCCTAGAAACTCTAGAACGTACTGTATACTCCCTTTGTGATATCATCACATGGGGTGGTCTGGCTACAGAGACCCATACATACCATGTAGAACTAGGGTGGGGAGGGGGTGAAATAAAAACCCCATATCCTGCAAGGAACGGCCATTTAAAAAAAAAAAATGAATCCAGATTTGTTTGTAAATGTGCTGCTTTATACAATATTTCAAAAGGCATCAAACATACAATTGTGACTTTGAAATCACCTATACATTGTGTATTGCACTTATCTCAGTATAATAATAGAGAGATTCGTATCTCAAACCAAAAAAAGAAAAGAAAACAATCAGCCAGAGAGGTGGACATTGGAAAGAGAGGGATACATTTTTACTGCTGCTGCTGCTGCTGCTGCAGCGACTCATATTCTACAGTTCTTGGCCCTTTTTGTTTAGAATGTTTTTTTCATGAATTATATGTGTTTCCCTATTTCCCAATCCACCTGAATTTATTCCTAAATGTCTGCGCAGGTGCCTAATTGTCATTTCTCCCTGTTTGAGATGTTGCTACCTGGCTAGTTGGGTTTGCTCCTTTTATGCCACAGTTATTGACCAGGCCCAAAGCCCAAGCAGTGGCAATAGCAGCTTGTCTGAACAAACACCTGTGCTGTGGGTGGTGGTGGTTGTTGTTGTTGTTGTTGTTGATTTTTGTTTCTGTTTTTTCTAACAGTCGAAAAACAGGGGAGAGCGCGCACGCAGTCCCCCACTACCAGAAATTGTGCAGTCGAGTTTCCCGCATGTGGGGAAATCGCAGAGGTCAGCTAGCTCCAAGTGCAATGAGCAAGCCTCGCTCTGGGAGAGCCACCTGCAGGATCGTGGCTGCATAATTTACTCCTCTGCCAGGTAAGTATGAGTTGGAATGGCGCTGGGGGGCAACTAGCCCTGTCCCAGGACAAGTGTCACCCTTGTGGAGAGAGCAGCTTGGTCATTGGTGCAGTGGCAGCAGCAGCAGCAGCATCCAGCAGCGGCAAGCACCACAGTAGCTGAGGCCTAGTATCTGAGCCAGAACCTGCAGCAAGGATCAGCTTAGGCCATTCCATGCAAACATTTGTGCAGCAGCGAATATTTGTCAAACAACATAGATCCAAGACAGCCCCTCCCCCGCCCATCCAACAAGCACCCAGAGAAGCCAAGCTTCGCCGCAAGGTACTTCTTCTTGGTTTTAAAAGGAAGAAGCAATCACTTTGAACACCGCTCAGCTCTGTCATTTCAGCTGGCGGAGAGACAGGGGGACACCATATTTCTGGGGTGGCTTTCTTCATCTACCCTACCTGCCGGCACTCACTTTTTCTGACCTCCACTGACACCTGCTGCTGCTGCTGCTGCTGCTGCTGCTGCTGCTGGAGAGGTGCCCTGTCCTGCTGGCACACTTGTCACTTTGCCCTTTACCAGCATAGCTGCTTACCTGGCATTTGCATAAATATAGAAGCAAGCTAACACTGTCTGCTGCTCCCTGGATAGAGATAGATAGATAGATAGATATTGTTTTTTGCACCACTCAGCAGATAGTTTGCAATCTGTTGGTTTTAAATGCCGCTCTTTGTTACTTTGGAGCCTAGAAACTCTAGAACGTACTGTATACTCCCTTTGTGATATCATCACATGGGGTGGTCTGGCTACAGAGACCCATACATACCATGTAGAACTAGGGTGGGGAGGGGGTGAAATAAAAACCCCATATCCTGCAAGGAACGGCCATTTAAAAAAAAAAAATGAATCCAGATTTGTTTGTAAATGTGCTGCTTTATACAATATTTCAAAAGGCATCAAACATACAATTGTGACTTTGAAATCACCTATACATTGTGTATTGCACTTATCTCAGTATAATAATAGAGAGATTCGTATCTCAAACCAAAAAAAGAAAAGAAAACAATCAGCCAGAGAGGTGGACATTGGAAAGAGAGGGATACATTTTTACTGCTGCTGCTGCTGCTGCTGCAGCGACTCATATTCTACAGTTCTTGGCCCTTTTTGTTTAGAATGTTTTTTTCATGAATTATATGTGTTTCCCTATTTCCCAATCCACCTGAATTTATTCCTAAATGTCTGCGCAGGTGCCTAATTGTCATTTCTCCCTGTTTGAGATGTTGCTACCTGGCTAGTTGGGTTTGCTCCTTTTATGCCACAGTTATTGACCAGGCCCAAAGCCCAAGCAGTGGCAATAGCAGCTTGTCTGAACAAACACCTGTGCTGTGGGTGGTGGTGGTTGTTGTTGTTGTTGTTGTTGATTTTTGTTTCTGTTTTTTCTAACAGTCGAAAAACAGGGGAGAGCGCGCACGCAGTCCCCCACTACCAGAAATTGTGCAGTCGAGTTTCCCGCATGTGGGGAAATCGCAGAGGTCAGCTAGCTCCAAGTGCAATGAGCAAGCCTCGCTCTGGGAGAGCCACCTGCAGGATCGTGGCTGCATAATTTACTCCTCTGCCAGGTAAGTATGAGTTGGAATGGCGCTGGGGGGCAACTAGCCCTGTCCCAGGACAAGTGTCACCCTTGTGGAGAGAGCAGCTTGGTCATTGGTGCAGTGGCAGCAGCAGCAGCAGCATCCAGCAGCGGCAAGCACCACAGTAGCTGAGGCCTAGTATCTGAGCCAGAACCTGCAGCAAGGATCAGCTTAGGCCATTCCATGCAAACATTTGTGCAGCAGCGAATATTTGTCAAACAACATAGATCCAAGACAGCCCCTCCCCCGCCCATCCAACAAGCACCCAGAGAAGCCAAGCTTCGCCGCAAGGTACTTCTTCTTGGTTTTAAAAGGAAGAAGCAATCACTTTGAACACCGCTCAGCTCTGTCATTTCAGCTGGCGGAGAGACAGGGGGACACCATATTTCTGGGGTGGCTTTCTTCATCTACCCTACCTGCCGGCACTCACTTTTTCTGACCTCCACTGACACCTGCTGCTGCTGCTGCTGCTGCTGCTGCTGGAGAGGTGCCCTGTCCTGCTGGCACACTTGTCACTTTGCCCTTTACCAGCATAGCTGCTTACCTGGCATTTGCATAAATATAGAAGCAAGCTAACACTGTCTGCTGCTCCCTGGATAGAGATAGATAGATAGATAGATAGATATTGTTTTTTGCACCACTCAGCAGATAGTTTGCAATCTGTTGGTTTTAAATGCCGCTCTTTGTTACTTTGGAGCCTAGAAACTCTAGAACGTACTGTATACTCCCTTTGTGATATCATCACATGGGGTGGTCTGGCTACAGAGACCCATACATACCATGTAGAACTAGGGTGGGGAGGGGGTGAAATAAAAACCCCATATCCTGCAAGGAACGGCCATTTAAAAAAAAAAAATGAATCCAGATTTGTTTGTAAATGTGCTGCTTTATACAATATTTCAAAAGGCATCAAACATACAATTGTGACTTTGAAATCACCTATACATTGTGTATTGCACTTATCTCAGTATAATAATAGAGAGATTCGTATCTCAAACCAAAAAAAGAAAAGAAAACAATCAGCCAGAGAGGTGGGCATTGGAAAGAGAGGGATACATTTTTACTGCTGCTGCTGCTGCAGCGACTCATATTCTACAGTTCTTGGCCCTTTTTGTTTAGAATGTTTTTTTCATGAATTATATGTGTTTCCCTATTTCCCAATCCACCTGAATTTATTCCTAAATGTCTGCGCAGGTGCCTAATTGTCATTTCTCCCTGTTTGAGATGTTGCTACCTGGCTAGTTGGGTTTGCTCCTTTTATGCCACAGTTATTGACCAGGCCCAAAGCCCAAGCAGTGGCAATAGCAGCTTGTCTGAACAAACACCTGTGCTGTGGGTGGTGGTGGTTGTTGTTGTTGTTGTTGTTGATTTTTGTTTCTGTTTTTTCTAACAGTCGAAAAACAGGGGAGAGCGCGCACGCAGTCCCCCACTACCAGAAATTGTGCAGTCGAGTTTCCCGCATGTGGGGAAATCGCAGAGGTCAGCTAGCTCCAAGTGCAATGAGCAAGCCTCGCTCTGGGAGAGCCACCTGCAGGATCGTGGCTGCATAATTTACTCCTCTGCCAGGTAAGTATGAGTTGGAATGGCGCTGGGGGGCAACTAGCCCTGTCCCAGGACAAGTGTCACCCTTGTGGAGAGAGCAGCTTGGTCATTGGTGCAGTGGCAGCAGCAGCAGCAGCATCCAGCAGCGGCAAGCACCACAGTAGCTGAGGCCTAGTATCTGAGCCAGAACCTGCAGCAAGGATCAGCTTAGGCCATTCCATGCAAACATTTGTGCAGCAGCGAATATTTGTCAAACAACATAGATCCAAGACAGCCCCTCCCCCGCCCATCCAACAAGCACCCAGAGAAGCCAAGCTTCGCCGCAAGGTACTTCTTCTTGGTTTTAAAAGGAAGAAGCAATCACTTTGAACACCGCTCAGCTCTGTCATTTCAGCTGGCGGAGAGACAGGGGGACACCATATTTCTGGGGTGGCTTTCTTCATCTACCCTACCTGCCGGCACTCACTTTTTCTGACCTCCACTGACACCTGCTGCTGCTGCTGCTGCTGCTGCTGCTGCTGGAGAGGTGCCCTGTCCTGCTGGCACACTTGTCACTTTGCCCTTTACCAGCATAGCTGCTTACCTGGCATTTGCATAAATATAGAAGCAAGCTAACACTGTCTGCTGCTCCCTGGATAGAGATAGATAGATAGATAGATAGATATTGTTTTTTGCACCACTCAGCAGATAGTTTGCAATCTGTTGGTTTTAAATGCCGCTCTTTGTTACTTTGGAGCCTAGAAACTCTAGAACGTACTGTATACTCCCTTTGTGATATCATCACATGGGGTGGTCTGGCTACAGAGACCCATACATACCATGTAGAACTAGGGTGGGGAGGGGGTGAAATAAAAACCCCATATCCTGCAAGGAACGGCCATTTAAAAAAAAAAAATGAATCCAGATTTGTTTGTAAATGTGCTGCTTTATACAATATTTCAAAAGGCATCAAACATACAATTGTGACTTTGAAATCACCTATACATTGTGTATTGCACTTATCTCAGTATAATAATAGAGAGATTCGTATCTCAAACCAAAAAAAGAAAAGAAAACAATCAGCCAGAGAGGTGGGCATTGGAAAGAGAGGGATACATTTTTACTGCTGCTGCTGCTGCAGCGACTCATATTCTACAGTTCTTGGCCCTTTTTGTTTAGAATGTTTTTTTCATGAATTATATGTGTTTCCCTATTTCCCAATCCACCTGAATTTATTCCTAAATGTCTGCGCAGGTGCCTAATTGTCATTTCTCCCTGTTTGAGATGTTGCTACCTGGCTAGTTGGGTTTGCTCCTTTTATGCCACAGTTATTGACCAGGCCCAAAGCCCAAGCAGTGGCAATAGCAGCTTGTCTGAACAAACACCTGTGCTGTGGGTGGTGGTGGTTGTTGTTGTTGTTGTTGTTGATTTTTGTTTCTGTTTTTTCTAACAGTCGAAAAACAGGGGAGAGCGCGCACGCAGTCCCCCACTACCAGAAATTGTGCAGTCGAGTTTCCCGCATGTGGGGAAATCGCAGAGGTCAGCTAGCTCCAAGTGCAATGAGCAAGCCTCGCTCTGGGAGAGCCACCTGCAGGATCGTGGCTGCATAATTTACTCCTCTGCCAGGTAAGTATGAGTTGGAATGGCGCTGGGGGGCAACTAGCCCTGTCCCAGGACAAGTGTCACCCTTGTGGAGAGAGCAGCTTGGTCATTGGTGCAGTGGCAGCAGCAGCAGCAGCATCCAGCAGCGGCAAGCACCACAGTAGCTGAGGCCTAGTATCTGAGCCAGAACCTGCAGCAAGGATCAGCTTAGGCCATTCCATGCAAACATTTGTGCAGCAGCGAATATTTGTCAAACAACATAGATCCAAGACAGCCCCTCCCCCGCCCATCCAACAAGCACCCAGAGAAGCCAAGCTTCGCCGCAAGGTACTTCTTCTTGGTTTTAAAAGGAAGAAGCAATCACTTTGAACACCGCTCAGCTCTGTCATTTCAGCTGGCGGAGAGACAGGGGGACACCATATTTCTGGGGTGGCTTTCTTCATCTACCCTACCTGCCGGCACTCACTTTTTCTGACCTCCACTGACACCTGCTGCTGCTGCTGCTGCTGCTGCTGCTGCTGGAGAGGTGCCCTGTCCTGCTGGCACACTTGTCACTTTGCCCTTTACCAGCATAGCTGCTTACCTGGCATTTGCATAAATATAGAAGCAAGCTAACACTGTCTGCTGCTCCCTGGATAGAGATAGATAGATAGATAGATATTGTTTTTTGCACCACTCAGCAGATAGTTTGCAATCTGTTGGTTTTAAATGCCGCTCTTTGTTACTTTGGAGCCTAGAAACTCTAGAACGTACTGTATACTCCCTTTGTGATATCATCACATGGGGTGGTCTGGCTACAGAGACCCATACATACCATGTAGAACTAGGGTGGGGAGGGGGTGAAATAAAAACCCCATATCCTGCAAGGAACGGCCATTTAAAAAAAAAAAATGAATCCAGATTTGTTTGTAAATGTGCTGCTTTATACAATATTTCAAAAGGCATCAAACATACAATTGTGACTTTGAAATCACCTATACATTGTGTATTGCACTTATCTCAGTATAATAATAGAGAGATTCGTATCTCAAACCAAAAAAAGAAAAGAAAACAATCAGCCAGAGAGGTGGGCATTGGAAAGAGAGGGATACATTTTTACTGCTGCTGCTGCTGCAGCGACTCATATTCTACAGTTCTTGGCCCTTTTTGTTTAGAATGTTTTTTTCATGAATTATATGTGTTTCCCTATTTCCCAATCCACCTGAATTTATTCCTAAATGTCTGCGCAGGTGCCTAATTGTCATTTCTCCCTGTTTGAGATGTTGCTACCTGGCTAGTTGGGTTTGCTCCTTTTATGCCACAGTTATTGACCAGGCCCAAAGCCCAAGCAGTGGCAATAGCAGCTTGTCTGAACAAACACCTGTGCTGTGGGTGGTGGTGGTTGTTGTTGTTGTTGTTGTTGATTTTTGTTTCTGTTTTTTCTAACAGTCGAAAAACAGGGGAGAGCGCGCACGCAGTCCCCCACTACCAGAAATTGTGCAGTCGAGTTTCCCGCATGTGGGGAAATCGCAGAGGTCAGCTAGCTCCAAGTGCAATGAGCAAGCCTCGCTCTGGGAGAGCCACCTGCAGGATCGTGGCTGCATAATTTACTCCTCTGCCAGGTAAGTATGAGTTGGAATGGCGCTGGGGGGCAACTAGCCCTGTCCCAGGACAAGTGTCACCCTTGTGGAGAGAGCAGCTTGGTCATTGGTGCAGTGGCAGCAGCAGCAGCAGCATCCAGCAGCGGCAAGCACCACAGTAGCTGAGGCCTAGTATCTGAGCCAGAACCTGCAGCAAGGATCAGCTTAGGCCATTCCATGCAAACATTTGTGCAGCAGCGAATATTTGTCAAACAACATAGATCCAAGACAGCCCCTCCCCCGCCCATCCAACAAGCACCCAGAGAAGCCAAGCTTCGCCGCAAGGTACTTCTTCTTGGTTTTAAAAGGAAGAAGCAATCACTTTGAACACCGCTCAGCTCTGTCATTTCAGCTGGCGGAGAGACAGGGGGACACCATATTTCTGGGGTGGCTTTCTTCATCTACCCTACCTGCCGGCACTCACTTTTTCTGACCTCCACTGACACCTGCTGCTGCTGCTGCTGCTGCTGCTGCTGCTGGAGAGGTGCCCTGTCCTGCTGGCACACTTGTCACTTTGCCCTTTACCAGCATAGCTGCTTACCTGGCATTTGCATAAATATAGAAGCAAGCTAACACTGTCTGCTGCTCCCTGGATAGAGATAGATAGATAGATAGATAGATAGATATTGTTTTTTGCACCACTCAGCAGATAGTTTGCAATCTGTTGGTTTTAAATGCCGCTCTTTGTTACTTTGGAGCCTAGAAACTCTAGAACGTACTGTATACTCCCTTTGTGATATCATCACATGGGGTGGTCTGGCTACAGAGACCCATACATACCATGTAGAACTAGGGTGGGGAGGGGGTGAAATAAAAACCCCATATCCTGCAAGGAACGGCCATTTAAAAAAAAAAAATGAATCCAGATTTGTTTGTAAATGTGCTGCTTTATACAATATTTCAAAAGGCATCAAACATACAATTGTGACTTTGAAATCACCTATACATTGTGTATTGCACTTATCTCAGTATAATAATAGAGAGATTCGTATCTCAAACCAAAAAAAGAAAAGAAAACAATCAGCCAGAGAGGTGGGCATTGGAAAGAGAGGGATACATTTTTACTGCTGCTGCTGCTGCAGCGACTCATATTCTACAGTTCTTGGCCCTTTTTGTTTAGAATGTTTTTTTCATGAATTATATGTGTTTCCCTATTTCCCAATCCACCTGAATTTATTCCTAAATGTCTGCGCAGGTGCCTAATTGTCATTTCTCCCTGTTTGAGATGTTGCTACCTGGCTAGTTGGGTTTGCTCCTTTTATGCCACAGTTATTGACCAGGCCCAAAGCCCAAGCAGTGGCAATAGCAGCTTGTCTGAACAAACACCTGTGCTGTGGGTGGTGGTGGTTGTTGTTGTTGTTGTTGTTGATTTTTGTTTCTGTTTTTTCTAACAGTCGAAAAACAGGGGAGAGCGCGCACGCAGTCCCCCACTACCAGAAATTGTGCAGTCGAGTTTCCCGCATGTGGGGAAATCGCAGAGGTCAGCTAGCTCCAAGTGCAATGAGCAAGCCTCGCTCTGGGAGAGCCACCTGCAGGATCGTGGCTGCATAATTTACTCCTCTGCCAGGTAAGTATGAGTTGGAATGGCGCTGGGGGGCAACTAGCCCTGTCCCAGGACAAGTGTCACCCTTGTGGAGAGAGCAGCTTGGTCATTGGTGCAGTGGCAGCAGCAGCAGCAGCATCCAGCAGCGGCAAGCACCACAGTAGCTGAGGCCTAGTATCTGAGCCAGAACCTGCAGCAAGGATCAGCTTAGGCCATTCCATGCAAACATTTGTGCAGCAGCGAATATTTGTCAAACAACATAGATCCAAGACAGCCCCTCCCCCGCCCATCCAACAAGCACCCAGAGAAGCCAAGCTTCGCCGCAAGGTACTTCTTCTTGGTTTTAAAAGGAAGAAGCAATCACTTTGAACACCGCTCAGCTCTGTCATTTCAGCTGGCGGAGAGACAGGGGGACACCATATTTCTGGGGTGGCTTTCTTCATCTACCCTACCTGCCGGCACTCACTTTTTCTGACCTCCACTGACACCTGCTGCTGCTGCTGCTGCTGCTGCTGCTGCTGGAGAGGTGCCCTGTCCTGCTGGCACACTTGTCACTTTGCCCTTTACCAGCATAGCTGCTTACCTGGCATTTGCATAAATATAGAAGCAAGCTAACACTGTCTGCTGCTCCCTGGATAGAGATAGATAGATAGATAGATATTGTTTTTTGCACCACTCAGCAGATAGTTTGCAATCTGTTGGTTTTAAATGCCGCTCTTTGTTACTTTGGAGCCTAGAAACTCTAGAACGTACTGTATACTCCCTTTGTGATATCATCACATGGGGTGGTCTGGCTACAGAGACCCATACATACCATGTAGAACTAGGGTGGGGAGGGGGTGAAATAAAAACCCCATATCCTGCAAGGAACGGCCATTTAAAAAAAAAAAATGAATCCAGATTTGTTTGTAAATGTGCTGCTTTATACAATATTTCAAAAGGCATCAAACATACAATTGTGACTTTGAAATCACCTATACATTGTGTATTGCACTTATCTCAGTATAATAATAGAGAGATTCGTATCTCAAACCAAAAAAAGAAAAGAAAACAATCAGCCAGAGAGGTGGACATTGGAAAGAGAGGGATACATTTTTACTGCTGCTGCTGCTGCTGCTGCAGCGACTCATATTCTACAGTTCTTGGCCCTTTTTGTTTAGAATGTTTTTTTCATGAATTATATGTGTTTCCCTATTTCCCAATCCACCTGAATTTATTCCTAAATGTCTGCGCAGGTGCCTAATTGTCATTTCTCCCTGTTTGAGATGTTGCTACCTGGCTAGTTGGGTTTGCTCCTTTTATGCCACAGTTATTGACCAGGCCCAAAGCCCAAGCAGTGGCAATAGCAGCTTGTCTGAACAAACACCTGTGCTGTGGGTGGTGGTGGTTGTTGTTGTTGTTGTTGTTGATTTTTGTTTCTGTTTTTTCTAACAGTCGAAAAACAGGGGAGAGCGCGCACGCAGTCCCCCACTACCAGAAATTGTGCAGTCGAGTTTCCCGCATGTGGGGAAATCGCAGAGGTCAGCTAGCTCCAAGTGCAATGAGCAAGCCTCGCTCTGGGAGAGCCACCTGCAGGATCGTGGCTGCATAATTTACTCCTCTGCCAGGTAAGTATGAGTTGGAATGGCGCTGGGGGGCAACTAGCCCTGTCCCAGGACAAGTGTCACCCTTGTGGAGAGAGCAGCTTGGTCATTGGTGCAGTGGCAGCAGCAGCAGCAGCATCCAGCAGCGGCAAGCACCACAGTAGCTGAGGCCTAGTATCTGAGCCAGAACCTGCAGCAAGGATCAGCTTAGGCCATTCCATGCAAACATTTGTGCAGCAGCGAATATTTGTCAAACAACATAGATCCAAGACAGCCCCTCCCCCGCCCATCCAACAAGCACCCAGAGAAGCCAAGCTTCGCCGCAAGGTACTTCTTCTTGGTTTTAAAAGGAAGAAGCAATCACTTTGAACACCGCTCAGCTCTGTCATTTCAGCTGGCGGAGAGACAGGGGGACACCATATTTCTGGGGTGGCTTTCTTCATCTACCCTACCTGCCGGCACTCACTTTTTCTGACCTCCACTGACACCTGCTGCTGCTGCTGCTGCTGCTGCTGGAGAGGTGCCCTGTCCTGCTGGCACACTTGTCACTTTGCCCTTTACCAGCATAGCTGCTTACCTGGCATTTGCATAAATATAGAAGCAAGCTAACACTGTCTGCTGCTCCCTGGATAGAGATAGATAGATAGATAGATAGATATTGTTTTTTGCACCACTCAGCAGATAGTTTGCAATCTGTTGGTTTTAAATGCCGCTCTTTGTTACTTTGGAGCCTAGAAACTCTAGAACGTACTGTATACTCCCTTTGTGATATCATCACATGGGGTGGTCTGGCTACAGAGACCCATACATACCATGTAGAACTAGGGTGGGGAGGGGGTGAAATAAAAACCCCATATCCTGCAAGGAACGGCCATTTAAAAAAAAAAAATGAATCCAGATTTGTTTGTAAATGTGCTGCTTTATACAATATTTCAAAAGGCATCAAACATACAATTGTGACTTTGAAATCACCTATACATTGTGTATTGCACTTATCTCAGTATAATAATAGAGAGATTCGTATCTCAAACCAAAAAAAGAAAAGAAAACAATCAGCCAGAGAGGTGGGCATTGGAAAGAGAGGGATACATTTTTACTGCTGCTGCTGCTGCAGCGACTCATATTCTACAGTTCTTGGCCCTTTTTGTTTAGAATGTTTTTTTCATGAATTATATGTGTTTCCCTATTTCCCAATCCACCTGAATTTATTCCTAAATGTCTGCGCAGGTGCCTAATTGTCATTTCTCCCTGTTTGAGATGTTGCTACCTGGCTAGTTGGGTTTGCTCCTTTTATGCCACAGTTATTGACCAGGCCCAAAGCCCAAGCAGTGGCAATAGCAGCTTGTCTGAACAAACACCTGTGCTGTGGGTGGTGGTGGTTGTTGTTGTTGTTGTTGTTGATTTTTGTTTCTGTTTTTTCTAACAGTCGAAAAACAGGGGAGAGCGCGCACGCAGTCCCCCACTACCAGAAATTGTGCAGTCGAGTTTCCCGCATGTGGGGAAATCGCAGAGGTCAGCTAGCTCCAAGTGCAATGAGCAAGCCTCGCTCTGGGAGAGCCACCTGCAGGATCGTGGCTGCATAATTTACTCCTCTGCCAGGTAAGTATGAGTTGGAATGGCGCTGGGGGGCAACTAGCCCTGTCCCAGGACAAGTGTCACCCTTGTGGAGAGAGCAGCTTGGTCATTGGTGCAGTGGCAGCAGCAGCAGCAGCATCCAGCAGCGGCAAGCACCACAGTAGCTGAGGCCTAGTATCTGAGCCAGAACCTGCAGCAAGGATCAGCTTAGGCCATTCCATGCAAACATTTGTGCAGCAGCGAATATTTGTCAAACAACATAGATCCAAGACAGCCCCTCCCCCGCCCATCCAACAAGCACCCAGAGAAGCCAAGCTTCGCCGCAAGGTACTTCTTCTTGGTTTTAAAAGGAAGAAGCAATCACTTTGAACACCGCTCAGCTCTGTCATTTCAGCTGGCGGAGAGACAGGGGGACACCATATTTCTGGGGTGGCTTTCTTCATCTACCCTACCTGCCGGCACTCACTTTTTCTGACCTCCACTGACACCTGCTGCTGCTGCTGCTGCTGCTGCTGCTGGAGAGGTGCCCTGTCCTGCTGGCACACTTGTCACTTTGCCCTTTACCAGCATAGCTGCTTACCTGGCATTTGCATAAATATAGAAGCAAGCTAACACTGTCTGCTGCTCCCTGGATAGAGATAGATAGATAGATAGATATTGTTTTTTGCACCACTCAGCAGATAGTTTGCAATCTGTTGGTTTTAAATGCCGCTCTTTGTTACTTTGGAGCCTAGAAACTCTAGAACGTACTGTATACTCCCTTTGTGATATCATCACATGGGGTGGTCTGGCTACAGAGACCCATACATACCATGTAGAACTAGGGTGGGGAGGGGGTGAAATAAAAACCCCATATCCTGCAAGGAACGGCCATTTAAAAAAAAAAAATGAATCCAGATTTGTTTGTAAATGTGCTGCTTTATACAATATTTCAAAAGGCATCAAACATACAATTGTGACTTTGAAATCACCTATACATTGTGTATTGCACTTATCTCAGTATAATAATAGAGAGATTCGTATCTCAAACCAAAAAAAGAAAAGAAAACAATCAGCCAGAGAGGTGGACATTGGAAAGAGAGGGATACATTTTTACTGCTGCTGCTGCTGCTGCTGCAGCGACTCATATTCTACAGTTCTTGGCCCTTTTTGTTTAGAATGTTTTTTTCATGAATTATATGTGTTTCCCTATTTCCCAATCCACCTGAATTTATTCCTAAATGTCTGCGCAGGTGCCTAATTGTCATTTCTCCCTGTTTGAGATGTTGCTACCTGGCTAGTTGGGTTTGCTCCTTTTATGCCACAGTTATTGACCAGGCCCAAAGCCCAAGCAGTGGCAATAGCAGCTTGTCTGAACAAACACCTGTGCTGTGGGTGGTGGTGGTTGTTGTTGTTGTTGTTGTTGATTTTTGTTTCTGTTTTTTCTAACAGTCGAAAAACAGGGGAGAGCGCGCACGCAGTCCCCCACTACCAGAAATTGTGCAGTCGAGTTTCCCGCATGTGGGGAAATCGCAGAGGTCAGCTAGCTCCAAGTGCAATGAGCAAGCCTCGCTCTGGGAGAGCCACCTGCAGGATCGTGGCTGCATAATTTACTCCTCTGCCAGGTAAGTATGAGTTGGAATGGCGCTGGGGGGCAACTAGCCCTGTCCCAGGACAAGTGTCACCCTTGTGGAGAGAGCAGCTTGGTCATTGGTGCAGTGGCAGCAGCAGCAGCAGCATCCAGCAGCGGCAAGCACCACAGTAGCTGAGGCCTAGTATCTGAGCCAGAACCTGCAGCAAGGATCAGCTTAGGCCATTCCATGCAAACATTTGTGCAGCAGCGAATATTTGTCAAACAACATAGATCCAAGACAGCCCCTCCCCCGCCCATCCAACAAGCACCCAGAGAAGCCAAGCTTCGCCGCAAGGTACTTCTTCTTGGTTTTAAAAGGAAGAAGCAATCACTTTGAACACCGCTCAGCTCTGTCATTTCAGCTGGCGGAGAGACAGGGGGACACCATATTTCTGGGGTGGCTTTCTTCATCTACCCTACCTGCCGGCACTCACTTTTTCTGACCTCCACTGACACCTGCTGCTGCTGCTGCTGCTGCTGCTGCTGCTGCTGCTGGAGAGGTGCCCTGTCCTGCTGGCACACTTGTCACTTTGCCCTTTACCAGCATAGCTGCTTACCTGGCATTTGCATAAATATAGAAGCAAGCTAACACTGTCTGCTGCTCCCTGGATAGAGATAGATAGATAGATAGATATTGTTTTTTGCACCACTCAGCAGATAGTTTGCAATCTGTTGGTTTTAAATGCCGCTCTTTGTTACTTTGGAGCCTAGAAACTCTAGAACGTACTGTATACTCCCTTTGTGATATCATCACATGGGGTGGTCTGGCTACAGAGACCCATACATACCATGTAGAACTAGGGTGGGGAGGGGGTGAAATAAAAACCCCATATCCTGCAAGGAACGGCCATTTAAAAAAAAAAAATGAATCCAGATTTGTTTGTAAATGTGCTGCTTTATACAATATTTCAAAAGGCATCAAACATACAATTGTGACTTTGAAATCACCTATACATTGTGTATTGCACTTATCTCAGTATAATAATAGAGAGATTCGTATCTCAAACCAAAAAAAGAAAAGAAAACAATCAGCCAGAGAGGTGGACATTGGAAAGAGAGGGATACATTTTTACTGCTGCTGCTGCTGCTGCTGCAGCGACTCATATTCTACAGTTCTTGGCCCTTTTTGTTTAGAATGTTTTTTTCATGAATTATATGTGTTTCCCTATTTCCCAATCCACCTGAATTTATTCCTAAATGTCTGCGCAGGTGCCTAATTGTCATTTCTCCCTGTTTGAGATGTTGCTACCTGGCTAGTTGGTGGGTGGGTGGGTGGGTGGGTGCTCCTTTTATGCCACAGTTATTGACCAGGCCCAAAGCCCAAGCAGTGGCAATAGCAGCTTGTCTGAACAAACACCTGTGCTGTGGGTGGTGGTGGTTGTTGTTGTTGTTGTTGATTTTTGTTTCTGTTTTTTCTAACAGTCGAAAAACAGGGGAGAGCGCGCACGCAGTCCCCCACTACCAGAAATTGTGCAGTCGAGTTTCCCGCATGTGGGGAAATCGCAGAGGTCAGCTAGCTCCAAGTGCAATGAGCAAGCCTCGCTCTGGGAGAGCCACCTGCAGGATCGTGGCTGCATAATTTACTCCTCTGCCAGGTAAGTATGAGTTGGAATGGCGCTGGGGGGCAACTAGCCCTGTCCCAGGACAAGTGTCACCCTTGTGGAGAGAGCAGCTTGGTCATTGGTGCAGTGGCAGCAGCAGCAGCAGCATCCAGCAGCGGCAAGCACCACAGTAGCTGAGGCCTAGTATCTGAGCCAGAACCTGCAGCAAGGATCAGCTTAGGCCATTCCATGCAAACATTTGTGCAGCAGCGAATATTTGTCAAACAACATAGATCCAAGACAGCCCCTCCCCCGCCCATCCAACAAGCACCCAGAGAAGCCAAGCTTCGCCGCAAGGTACTTCTTCTTGGTTTTAAAAGGAAGAAGCAATCACTTTGAACACCGCTCAGCTCTGTCATTTCAGCTGGCGGAGAGACAGGGGGACACCATATTTCTGGGGTGGCTTTCTTCATCTACCCTACCTGCCGGCACTCACTTTTTCTGACCTCCACTGACACCTGCTGCTGCTGCTGCTGCTGCTGCTGGAGAGGTGCCCTGTCCTGCTGGCACACTTGTCACTTTGCCCTTTACCAGCATAGCTGCTTACCTGGCATTTGCATAAATATAGAAGCAAGCTAACACTGTCTGCTGCTCCCTGGATAGAGATAGATAGATAGATAGATAGATATTGTTTTTTGCACCACTCAGCAGATAGTTTGCAATCTGTTGGTTTTAAATGCCGCTCTTTGTTACTTTGGAGCCTAGAAACTCTAGAACGTACTGTATACTCCCTTTGTGATATCATCACATGGGGTGGTCTGGCTACAGAGACCCATACATACCATGTAGAACTAGGGTGGGGAGGGGGTGAAATAAAAACCCCATATCCTGCAAGGAACGGCCATTTAAAAAAAAAAAATGAATCCAGATTTGTTTGTAAATGTGCTGCTTTATACAATATTTCAAAAGGCATCAAACATACAATTGTGACTTTGAAATCACCTATACATTGTGTATTGCACTTATCTCAGTATAATAATAGAGAGATTCGTATCTCAAACCAAAAAAAGAAAAGAAAACAATCAGCCAGAGAGGTGGGCATTGGAAAGAGAGGGATACATTTTTACTGCTGCTGCTGCTGCAGCGACTCATATTCTACAGTTCTTGGCCCTTTTTGTTTAGAATGTTTTTTTCATGAATTATATGTGTTTCCCTATTTCCCAATCCACCTGAATTTATTCCTAAATGTCTGCGCAGGTGCCTAATTGTCATTTCTCCCTGTTTGAGATGTTGCTACCTGGCTAGTTGGGTTTGCTCCTTTTATGCCACAGTTATTGACCAGGCCCAAAGCCCAAGCAGTGGCAATAGCAGCTTGTCTGAACAAACACCTGTGCTGTGGGTGGTGGTGGTTGTTGTTGTTGTTGTTGTTGATTTTTGTTTCTGTTTTTTCTAACAGTCGAAAAACAGGGGAGAGCGCGCACGCAGTCCCCCACTACCAGAAATTGTGCAGTCGAGTTTCCCGCATGTGGGGAAATCGCAGAGGTCAGCTAGCTCCAAGTGCAATGAGCAAGCCTCGCTCTGGGAGAGCCACCTGCAGGATCGTGGCTGCATAATTTACTCCTCTGCCAGGTAAGTATGAGTTGGAATGGCGCTGGGGGGCAACTAGCCCTGTCCCAGGACAAGTGTCACCCTTGTGGAGAGAGCAGCTTGGTCATTGGTGCAGTGGCAGCAGCAGCAGCAGCATCCAGCAGCGGCAAGCACCACAGTAGCTGAGGCCTAGTATCTGAGCCAGAACCTGCAGCAAGGATCAGCTTAGGCCATTCCATGCAAACATTTGTGCAGCAGCGAATATTTGTCAAACAACATAGATCCAAGACAGCCCCTCCCCCGCCCATCCAACAAGCACCCAGAGAAGCCAAGCTTCGCCGCAAGGTACTTCTTCTTGGTTTTAAAAGGAAGAAGCAATCACTTTGAACACCGCTCAGCTCTGTCATTTCAGCTGGCGGAGAGACAGGGGGACACCATATTTCTGGGGTGGCTTTCTTCATCTACCCTACCTGCCGGCACTCACTTTTTCTGACCTCCACTGACACCTGCTGCTGCTGCTGCTGCTGCTGCTGCTGCTGGAGAGGTGCCCTGTCCTGCTGGCACACTTGTCACTTTGCCCTTTACCAGCATAGCTGCTTACCTGGCATTTGCATAAATATAGAAGCAAGCTAACACTGTCTGCTGCTCCCTGGATAGAGATAGATAGATAGATAGATATTGTTTTTTGCACCACTCAGCAGATAGTTTGCAATCTGTTGGTTTTAAATGCCGCTCTTTGTTACTTTGGAGCCTAGAAACTCTAGAACGTACTGTATACTCCCTTTGTGATATCATCACATGGGGTGGTCTGGCTACAGAGACCCATACATACCATGTAGAACTAGGGTGGGGAGGGGGTGAAATAAAAACCCCATATCCTGCAAGGAACGGCCATTTAAAAAAAAAAAATGAATCCAGATTTGTTTGTAAATGTGCTGCTTTATACAATATTTCAAAAGGCATCAAACATACAATTGTGACTTTGAAATCACCTATACATTGTGTATTGCACTTATCTCAGTATAATAATAGAGAGATTCGTATCTCAAACCAAAAAAAGAAAAGAAAACAATCAGCCAGAGAGGTGGACATTGGAAAGAGAGGGATACATTTTTACTGCTGCTGCTGCTGCTGCTGCAGCGACTCATATTCTACAGTTCTTGGCCCTTTTTGTTTAGAATGTTTTTTTCATGAATTATATGTGTTTCCCTATTTCCCAATCCACCTGAATTTATTCCTAAATGTCTGCGCAGGTGCCTAATTGTCATTTCTCCCTGTTTGAGATGTTGCTACCTGGCTAGTTGGGTTTGCTCCTTTTATGCCACAGTTATTGACCAGGCCCAAAGCCCAAGCAGTGGCAATAGCAGCTTGTCTGAACAAACACCTGTGCTGTGGGTGGTGGTGGTTGTTGTTGTTGTTGTTGATTTTTGTTTCTGTTTTTTCTAACAGTCGAAAAACAGGGGAGAGCGCGCACGCAGTCCCCCACTACCAGAAATTGTGCAGTCGAGTTTCCCGCATGTGGGGAAATCGCAGAGGTCAGCTAGCTCCAAGTGCAATGAGCAAGCCTCGCTCTGGGAGAGCCACCTGCAGGATCGTGGCTGCATAATTTACTCCTCTGCCAGGTAAGTATGAGTTGGAATGGCGCTGGGGGGCAACTAGCCCTGTCCCAGGACAAGTGTCACCCTTGTGGAGAGAGCAGCTTGGTCATTGGTGCAGTGGCAGCAGCAGCAGCAGCATCCAGCAGCGGCAAGCACCACAGTAGCTGAGGCCTAGTATCTGAGCCAGAACCTGCAGCAAGGATCAGCTTAGGCCATTCCATGCAAACATTTGTGCAGCAGCGAATATTTGTCAAACAACATAGATCCAAGACAGCCCCTCCCCCGCCCATCCAACAAGCACCCAGAGAAGCCAAGCTTCGCCGCAAGGTACTTCTTCTTGGTTTTAAAAGGAAGAAGCAATCACTTTGAACACCGCTCAGCTCTGTCATTTCAGCTGGCGGAGAGACAGGGGGACACCATATTTCTGGGGTGGCTTTCTTCATCTACCCTACCTCCGGCACTCACTTTTTCTGACCTCCACTGACACCTGCTGCTGCTGCTGCTGCTGCTGCTGCTGCTGGAGAGGTGCCCTGTCCTGCTGGCACACTTGTCACTTTGCCCTTTACCAGCATAGCTGCTTACCTGGCATTTGCATAAATATAGAAGCAAGCTAACACTGTCTGCTGCTCCCTGGATAGAGATAGATAGATAGATAGATATTGTTTTTTGCACCACTCAGCAGATAGTTTGCAATCTGTTGGTTTTAAATGCCGCTCTTTGTTACTTTGGAGCCTAGAAACTCTAGAACGTACTGTATACTCCCTTTGTGATATCATCACATGGGGTGGTCTGGCTACAGAGACCCATACATACCATGTAGAACTAGGGTGGGGAGGGGGTGAAATAAAAACCCCATATCCTGCAAGGAACGGCCATTTAAAAAAAAAAAATGAATCCAGATTTGTTTGTAAATGTGCTGCTTTATACAATATTTCAAAAGGCATCAAACATACAATTGTGACTTTGAAATCACCTATACATTGTGTATTGCACTTATCTCAGTATAATAATAGAGAGATTCGTATCTCAAACCAAAAAAAGAAAAGAAAACAATCAGCCAGAGAGGTGGACATTGGAAAGAGAGGGATACATTTTTACTGCTGCTGCTGCTGCTGCTGCAGCGACTCATATTCTACAGTTCTTGGCCCTTTTTGTTTAGAATGTTTTTTTCATGAATTATATGTGTTTCCCTATTTCCCAATCCACCTGAATTTATTCCTAAATGTCTGCGCAGGTGCCTAATTGTCATTTCTCCCTGTTTGAGATGTTGCTACCTGGCTAGTTGGGTTTGCTCCTTTTATGCCACAGTTATTGACCAGGCCCAAAGCCCAAGCAGTGGCAATAGCAGCTTGTCTGAACAAACACCTGTGCTGTGGGTGGTGGTGGTTGTTGTTGTTGTTGTTGTTGATTTTTGTTTCTGTTTTTTCTAACAGTCGAAAAACAGGGGAGAGCGCGCACGCAGTCCCCCACTACCAGAAATTGTGCAGTCGAGTTTCCCGCATGTGGGGAAATCGCAGAGGTCAGCTAGCTCCAAGTGCAATGAGCAAGCCTCGCTCTGGGAGAGCCACCTGCAGGATCGTGGCTGCATAATTTACTCCTCTGCCAGGTAAGTATGAGTTGGAATGGCGCTGGGGGGCAACTAGCCCTGTCCCAGGACAAGTGTCACCCTTGTGGAGAGAGCAGCTTGGTCATTGGTGCAGTGGCAGCAGCAGCAGCAGCATCCAGCAGCGGCAAGCACCACAGTAGCTGAGGCCTAGTATCTGAGCCAGAACCTGCAGCAAGGATCAGCTTAGGCCATTCCATGCAAACATTTGTGCAGCAGCGAATATTTGTCAAACAACATAGATCCAAGACAGCCCCTCCCCCGCCCATCCAACAAGCACCCAGAGAAGCCAAGCTTCGCCGCAAGGTACTTCTTCTTGGTTTTAAAAGGAAGAAGCAATCACTTTGAACACCGCTCAGCTCTGTCATTTCAGCTGGCGGAGAGACAGGGGGACACCATATTTCTGGGGTGGCTTTCTTCATCTACCCTACCTGCCGGCACTCACTTTTTCTGACCTCCACTGACACCTGCTGCTGCTGCTGCTGCTGCTGCTGCTGCTGCTGGAGAGGTGCCCTGTCCTGCTGGCACACTTGTCACTTTGCCCTTTACCAGCATAGCTGCTTACCTGGCATTTGCATAAATATAGAAGCAAGCTAACACTGTCTGCTGCTCCCTGGATAGAGATAGATAGATAGATAGATATTGTTTTTTGCACCACTCAGCAGATAGTTTGCAATCTGTTGGTTTTAAATGCCGCTCTTTGTTACTTTGGAGCCTAGAAACTCTAGAACGTACTGTATACTCCCTTTGTGATATCATCACATGGGGTGGTCTGGCTACAGAGACCCATACATACCATGTAGAACTAGGGTGGGGAGGGGGTGAAATAAAAACCCCATATCCTGCAAGGAACGGCCATTTAAAAAAAAAAAATGAATCCAGATTTGTTTGTAAATGTGCTGCTTTATACAATATTTCAAAAGGCATCAAACATACAATTGTGACTTTGAAATCACCTATACATTGTGTATTGCACTTATCTCAGTATAATAATAGAGAGATTCGTATCTCAAACCAAAAAAAGAAAAGAAAACAATCAGCCAGAGAGGTGGACATTGGAAAGAGAGGGATACATTTTTACTGCTGCTGCTGCTGCTGCTGCAGCGACTCATATTCTACAGTTCTTGGCCCTTTTTGTTTAGAATGTTTTTTTCATGAATTATATGTGTTTCCCTATTTCCCAATCCACCTGAATTTATTCCTAAATGTCTGCGCAGGTGCCTAATTGTCATTTCTCCCTGTTTGAGATGTTGCTACCTGGCTAGTTGGTGGGTGGGTGGGTGGGTGGGTGCTCCTTTTATGCCACAGTTATTGACCAGGCCCAAAGCCCAAGCAGTGGCAATAGCAGCTTGTCTGAACAAACACCTGTGCTGTGGGTGGTGGTGGTTGTTGTTGTTGTTGTTGATTTTTGTTTCTGTTTTTTCTAACAGTCGAAAAACAGGGGAGAGCGCGCACGCAGTCCCCCACTACCAGAAATTGTGCAGTCGAGTTTCCCGCATGTGGGGAAATCGCAGAGGTCAGCTAGCTCCAAGTGCAATGAGCAAGCCTCGCTCTGGGAGAGCCACCTGCAGGATCGTGGCTGCATAATTTACTCCTCTGCCAGGTAAGTATGAGTTGGAATGGCGCTGGGGGGCAACTAGCCCTGTCCCAGGACAAGTGTCACCCTTGTGGAGAGAGCAGCTTGGTCATTGGTGCAGTGGCAGCAGCAGCAGCAGCATCCAGCAGCGGCAAGCACCACAGTAGCTGAGGCCTAGTATCTGAGCCAGAACCTGCAGCAAGGATCAGCTTAGGCCATTCCATGCAAACATTTGTGCAGCAGCGAATATTTGTCAAACAACATAGATCCAAGACAGCCCCTCCCCCGCCCATCCAACAAGCACCCAGAGAAGCCAAGCTTCGCCGCAAGGTACTTCTTCTTGGTTTTAAAAGGAAGAAGCAATCACTTTGAACACCGCTCAGCTCTGTCATTTCAGCTGGCGGAGAGACAGGGGGACACCATATTTCTGGGGTGGCTTTCTTCATCTACCCTACCTGCCGGCACTCACTTTTTCTGACCTCCACTGACACCTGCTGCTGCTGCTGCTGCTGCTGCTGCTGCTGGAGAGGTGCCCTGTCCTGCTGGCACACTTGTCACTTTGCCCTTTACCAGCATAGCTGCTTACCTGGCATTTGCATAAATATAGAAGCAAGCTAACACTGTCTGCTGCTCCCTGGATAGAGATAGATAGATAGATAGATATTGTTTTTTGCACCACTCAGCAGATAGTTTGCAATCTGTTGGTTTTAAATGCCGCTCTTTGTTACTTTGGAGCCTAGAAACTCTAGAACGTACTGTATACTCCCTTTGTGATATCATCACATGGGGTGGTCTGGCTACAGAGACCCATACATACCATGTAGAACTAGGGTGGGGAGGGGGTGAAATAAAAACCCCATATCCTGCAAGGAACGGCCATTTAAAAAAAAAAAATGAATCCAGATTTGTTTGTAAATGTGCTGCTTTATACAATATTTCAAAAGGCATCAAACATACAATTGTGACTTTGAAATCACCTATACATTGTGTATTGCACTTATCTCAGTATAATAATAGAGAGATTCGTATCTCAAACCAAAAAAAGAAAAGAAAACAATCAGCCAGAGAGGTGGGCATTGGAAAGAGAGGGATACATTTTTACTGCTGCTGCTGCTGCTGCTGCAGCGACTCATATTCTACAGTTCTTGGCCCTTTTTGTTTAGAATGTTTTTTTCATGAATTATATGTGTTTCCCTATTTCCCAATCCACCTGAATTTATTCCTAAATGTCTGCGCAGGTGCCTAATTGTCATTTCTCCCTGTTTGAGATGTTGCTACCTGGCTAGTTGGTGGGTGGGTGGGTGGGTGGGTGCTCCTTTTATGCCACAGTTATTGACCAGGCCCAAAGCCCAAGCAGTGGCAATAGCAGCTTGTCTGAACAAACACCTGTGCTGTGGGTGGTGGTGGTTGTTGTTGTTGTTGTTGATTTTTGTTTCTGTTTTTTCTAACAGTCGAAAAACAGGGGAGAGCGCGCACGCAGTCCCCCACTACCAGAAATTGTGCAGTCGAGTTTCCCGCATGTGGGGAAATCGCAGAGGTCAGCTAGCTCCAAGTGCAATGAGCAAGCCTCGCTCTGGGAGAGCCACCTGCAGGATCGTGGCTGCATAATTTACTCCTCTGCCAGGTAAGTATGAGTTGGAATGGCGCTGGGGGGCAACTAGCCCTGTCCCAGGACAAGTGTCACCCTTGTGGAGAGAGCAGCTTGGTCATTGGTGCAGTGGCAGCAGCAGCAGCAGCATCCAGCAGCGGCAAGCACCACAGTAGCTGAGGCCTAGTATCTGAGCCAGAACCTGCAGCAAGGATCAGCTTAGGCCATTCCATGCAAACATTTGTGCAGCAGCGAATATTTGTCAAACAACATAGATCCAAGACAGCCCCTCCCCCGCCCATCCAACAAGCACCCAGAGAAGCCAAGCTTCGCCGCAAGGTACTTCTTCTTGGTTTTAAAAGGAAGAAGCAATCACTTTGAACACCGCTCAGCTCTGTCATTTCAGCTGGCGGAGAGACAGGGGGACACCATATTTCTGGGGTGGCTTTCTTCATCTACCCTACCTGCCGGCACTCACTTTTTCTGACCTCCACTGACACCTGCTGCTGCTGCTGCTGCTGCTGCTGCTGCTGCTGGAGAGGTGCCCTGTCCTGCTGGCACACTTGTCACTTTGCCCTTTACCAGCATAGCTGCTTACCTGGCATTTGCATAAATATAGAAGCAAGCTAACACTGTCTGCTGCTCCCTGGATAGAGATAGATAGATAGATAGATATTGTTTTTTGCACCACTCAGCAGATAGTTTGCAATCTGTTGGTTTTAAATGCCGCTCTTTGTTACTTTGGAGCCTAGAAACTCTAGAACGTACTGTATACTCCCTTTGTGATATCATCACATGGGGTGGTCTGGCTACAGAGACCCATACATACCATGTAGAACTAGGGTGGGGAGGGGGTGAAATAAAAACCCCATATCCTGCAAGGAACGGCCATTTAAAAAAAAAAAATGAATCCAGATTTGTTTGTAAATGTGCTGCTTTATACAATATTTCAAAAGGCATCAAACATACAATTGTGACTTTGAAATCACCTATACATTGTGTATTGCACTTATCTCAGTATAATAATAGAGAGATTCGTATCTCAAACCAAAAAAAGAAAAGAAAACAATCAGCCAGAGAGGTGGACATTGGAAAGAGAGGGATACATTTTTACTGCTGCTGCTGCTGCTGCTGCAGCGACTCATATTCTACAGTTCTTGGCCCTTTTTGTTTAGAATGTTTTTTTCATGAATTATATGTGTTTCCCTATTTCCCAATCCACCTGAATTTATTCCTAAATGTCTGCGCAGGTGCCTAATTGTCATTTCTCCCTGTTTGAGATGTTGCTACCTGGCTAGTTGGGTTTGCTCCTTTTATGCCACAGTTATTGACCAGGCCCAAAGCCCAAGCAGTGGCAATAGCAGCTTGTCTGAACAAACACCTGTGCTGTGGGTGGTGGTGGTTGTTGTTGTTGTTGTTGTTGATTTTTGTTTCTGTTTTTTCTAACAGTCGAAAAACAGGGGAGAGCGCGCACGCAGTCCCCCACTACCAGAAATTGTGCAGTCGAGTTTCCCGCATGTGGGGAAATCGCAGAGGTCAGCTAGCTCCAAGTGCAATGAGCAAGCCTCGCTCTGGGAGAGCCACCTGCAGGATCGTGGCTGCATAATTTACTCCTCTGCCAGGTAAGTATGAGTTGGAATGGCGCTGGGGGGCAACTAGCCCTGTCCCAGGACAAGTGTCACCCTTGTGGAGAGAGCAGCTTGGTCATTGGTGCAGTGGCAGCAGCAGCAGCAGCATCCAGCAGCGGCAAGCACCACAGTAGCTGAGGCCTAGTATCTGAGCCAGAACCTGCAGCAAGGATCAGCTTAGGCCATTCCATGCAAACATTTGTGCAGCAGCGAATATTTGTCAAACAACATAGATCCAAGACAGCCCCTCCCCCGCCCATCCAACAAGCACCCAGAGAAGCCAAGCTTCGCCGCAAGGTACTTCTTCTTGGTTTTAAAAGGAAGAAGCAATCACTTTGAACACCGCTCAGCTCTGTCATTTCAGCTGGCGGAGAGACAGGGGGACACCATATTTCTGGGGTGGCTTTCTTCATCTACCCTACCTGCCGGCACTCACTTTTTCTGACCTCCACTGACACCTGCTGCTGCTGCTGCTGCTGCTGCTGCTGCTGGAGAGGTGCCCTGTCCTGCTGGCACACTTGTCACTTTGCCCTTTACCAGCATAGCTGCTTACCTGGCATTTGCATAAATATAGAAGCAAGCTAACACTGTCTGCTGCTCCCTGGATAGAGATAGATAGATAGATAGATATTGTTTTTTGCACCACTCAGCAGATAGTTTGCAATCTGTTGGTTTTAAATGCCGCTCTTTGTTACTTTGGAGCCTAGAAACTCTAGAACGTACTGTATACTCCCTTTGTGATATCATCACATGGGGTGGTCTGGCTACAGAGACCCATACATACCATGTAGAACTAGGGTGGGGAGGGGGTGAAATAAAAACCCCATATCCTGCAAGGAACGGCCATTTAAAAAAAAAAAATGAATCCAGATTTGTTTGTAAATGTGCTGCTTTATACAATATTTCAAAAGGCATCAAACATACAATTGTGACTTTGAAATCACCTATACATTGTGTATTGCACTTATCTCAGTATAATAATAGAGAGATTCGTATCTCAAACCAAAAAAAGAAAAGAAAACAATCAGCCAGAGAGGTGGACATTGGAAAGAGAGGGATACATTTTTACTGCTGCTGCTGCTGCTGCTGCAGCGACTCATATTCTACAGTTCTTGGCCCTTTTTGTTTAGAATGTTTTTTTCATGAATTATATGTGTTTCCCTATTTCCCAATCCACCTGAATTTATTCCTAAATGTCTGCGCAGGTGCCTAATTGTCATTTCTCCCTGTTTGAGATGTTGCTACCTGGCTAGTTGGGTTTGCTCCTTTTATGCCACAGTTATTGACCAGGCCCAAAGCCCAAGCAGTGGCAATAGCAGCTTGTCTGAACAAACACCTGTGCTGTGGGTGGTGGTGGTTGTTGTTGTTGTTGTTGTTGATTTTTGTTTCTGTTTTTTCTAACAGTCGAAAAACAGGGGAGAGCGCGCACGCAGTCCCCCACTACCAGAAATTGTGCAGTCGAGTTTCCCGCATGTGGGGAAATCGCAGAGGTCAGCTAGCTCCAAGTGCAATGAGCAAGCCTCGCTCTGGGAGAGCCACCTGCAGGATCGTGGCTGCATAATTTACTCCTCTGCCAGGTAAGTATGAGTTGGAATGGCGCTGGGGGGCAACTAGCCCTGTCCCAGGACAAGTGTCACCCTTGTGGAGAGAGCAGCTTGGTCATTGGTGCAGTGGCAGCAGCAGCAGCAGCATCCAGCAGCGGCAAGCACCACAGTAGCTGAGGCCTAGTATCTGAGCCAGAACCTGCAGCAAGGATCAGCTTAGGCCATTCCATGCAAACATTTGTGCAGCAGCGAATATTTGTCAAACAACATAGATCCAAGACAGCCCCTCCCCCGCCCATCCAACAAGCACCCAGAGAAGCCAAGCTTCGCCGCAAGGTACTTCTTCTTGGTTTTAAAAGGAAGAAGCAATCACTTTGAACACCGCTCAGCTCTGTCATTTCAGCTGGCGGAGAGACAGGGGGACACCATATTTCTGGGGTGGCTTTCTTCATCTACCCTACCTGCCGGCACTCACTTTTTCTGACCTCCACTGACACCTGCTGCTGCTGCTGCTGCTGCTGCTGCTGCTGGAGAGGTGCCCTGTCCTGCTGGCACACTTGTCACTTTGCCCTTTACCAGCATAGCTGCTTACCTGGCATTTGCATAAATATAGAAGCAAGCTAACACTGTCTGCTGCTCCCTGGATAGAGATAGATAGATAGATAGATATTGTTTTTTGCACCACTCAGCAGATAGTTTGCAATCTGTTGGTTTTAAATGCCGCTCTTTGTTACTTTGGAGCCTAGAAACTCTAGAACGTACTGTATACTCCCTTTGTGATATCATCACATGGGGTGGTCTGGCTACAGAGACCCATACATACCATGTAGAACTAGGGTGGGGAGGGGGTGAAATAAAAACCCCATATCCTGCAAGGAACGGCCATTTAAAAAAAAAAAATGAATCCAGATTTGTTTGTAAATGTGCTGCTTTATACAATATTTCAAAAGGCATCAAACATACAATTGTGACTTTGAAATCACCTATACATTGTGTATTGCACTTATCTCAGTATAATAATAGAGAGATTCGTATCTCAAACCAAAAAAAGAAAAGAAAACAATCAGCCAGAGAGGTGGACATTGGAAAGAGAGGGATACATTTTTACTGCTGCTGCTGCTGCTGCTGCAGCGACTCATATTCTACAGTTCTTGGCCCTTTTTGTTTAGAATGTTTTTTTCATGAATTATATGTGTTTCCCTATTTCCCAATCCACCTGAATTTATTCCTAAATGTCTGCGCAGGTGCCTAATTGTCATTTCTCCCTGTTTGAGATGTTGCTACCTGGCTAGTTGGTGGGTGGGTGGGTGGGTGGGTGGGTGCTCCTTTTATGCCACAGTTATTGACCAGGCCCAAAGCCCAAGCAGTGGCAATAGCAGCTTGTCTGAACAAACACCTGTGCTGTGGGTGGTGGTGGTTGTTGTTGTTGTTGTTGATTTTTGTTTCTGTTTTTTCTAACAGTCGAAAAACAGGGGAGAGCGCGCACGCAGTCCCCCACTACCAGAAATTGTGCAGTCGAGTTTCCCGCATGTGGGGAAATCGCAGAGGTCAGCTAGCTCCAAGTGCAATGAGCAAGCCTCGCTCTGGGAGAGCCACCTGCAGGATCGTGGCTGCATAATTTACTCCTCTGCCAGGTAAGTATGAGTTGGAATGGCGCTGGGGGGCAACTAGCCCTGTCCCAGGACAAGTGTCACCCTTGTGGAGAGAGCAGCTTGGTCATTGGTGCAGTGGCAGCAGCAGCAGCAGCATCCAGCAGCGGCAAGCACCACAGTAGCTGAGGCCTAGTATCTGAGCCAGAACCTGCAGCAAGGATCAGCTTAGGCCATTCCATGCAAACATTTGTGCAGCAGCGAATATTTGTCAAACAACATAGATCCAAGACAGCCCCTCCCCCGCCCATCCAACAAGCACCCAGAGAAGCCAAGCTTCGCCGCAAGGTACTTCTTCTTGGTTTTAAAAGGAAGAAGCAATCACTTTGAACACCGCTCAGCTCTGTCATTTCAGCTGGCGGAGAGACAGGGGGACACCATATTTCTGGGGTGGCTTTCTTCATCTACCCTACCTGCCGGCACTCACTTTTTCTGACCTCCACTGACACCTGCTGCTGCTGCTGCTGCTGCTGCTGCTGCTGGAGAGGTGCCCTGTCCTGCTGGCACACTTGTCACTTTGCCCTTTACCAGCATAGCTGCTTACCTGGCATTTGCATAAATATAGAAGCAAGCTAACACTGTCTGCTGCTCCCTGGATAGAGATAGATAGATAGATAGATATTGTTTTTTGCACCACTCAGCAGATAGTTTGCAATCTGTTGGTTTTAAATGCCGCTCTTTGTTACTTTGGAGCCTAGAAACTCTAGAACGTACTGTATACTCCCTTTGTGATATCATCACATGGGGTGGTCTGGCTACAGAGACCCATACATACCATGTAGAACTAGGGTGGGGAGGGGGTGAAATAAAAACCCCATATCCTGCAAGGAACGGCCATTTAAAAAAAAAAAATGAATCCAGATTTGTTTGTAAATGTGCTGCTTTATACAATATTTCAAAAGGCATCAAACATACAATTGTGACTTTGAAATCACCTATACATTGTGTATTGCACTTATCTCAGTATAATAATAGAGAGATTCGTATCTCAAACCAAAAAAAGAAAAGAAAACAATCAGCCAGAGAGGTGGACATTGGAAAGAGAGGGATACATTTTTACTGCTGCTGCTGCTGCTGCTGCAGCGACTCATATTCTACAGTTCTTGGCCCTTTTTGTTTAGAATGTTTTTTTCATGAATTATATGTGTTTCCCTATTTCCCAATCCACCTGAATTTATTCCTAAATGTCTGCGCAGGTGCCTAATTGTCATTTCTCCCTGTTTGAGATGTTGCTACCTGGCTAGTTGGGTTTGCTCCTTTTATGCCACAGTTATTGACCAGGCCCAAAGCCCAAGCAGTGGCAATAGCAGCTTGTCTGAACAAACACCTGTGCTGTGGGTGGTGGTGGTTGTTGTTGTTGTTGTTGTTGATTTTTGTTTCTGTTTTTTCTAACAGTCGAAAAACAGGGGAGAGCGCGCACGCAGTCCCCCACTACCAGAAATTGTGCAGTCGAGTTTCCCGCATGTGGGGAAATCGCAGAGGTCAGCTAGCTCCAAGTGCAATGAGCAAGCCTCGCTCTGGGAGAGCCACCTGCAGGATCGTGGCTGCATAATTTACTCCTCTGCCAGGTAAGTATGAGTTGGAATGGCGCTGGGGGGCAACTAGCCCTGTCCCAGGACAAGTGTCACCCTTGTGGAGAGAGCAGCTTGGTCATTGGTGCAGTGGCAGCAGCAGCAGCAGCATCCAGCAGCGGCAAGCACCACAGTAGCTGAGGCCTAGTATCTGAGCCAGAACCTGCAGCAAGGATCAGCTTAGGCCATTCCATGCAAACATTTGTGCAGCAGCGAATATTTGTCAAACAACATAGATCCAAGACAGCCCCTCCCCCGCCCATCCAACAAGCACCCAGAGAAGCCAAGCTTCGCCGCAAGGTACTTCTTCTTGGTTTTAAAAGGAAGAAGCAATCACTTTGAACACCGCTCAGCTCTGTCATTTCAGCTGGCGGAGAGACAGGGGGACACCATATTTCTGGGGTGGCTTTCTTCATCTACCCTACCTGCCGGCACTCACTTTTTCTGACCTCCACTGACACCTGCTGCTGCTGCTGCTGCTGCTGCTGCTGCTGGAGAGGTGCCCTGTCCTGCTGGCACACTTGTCACTTTGCCCTTTACCAGCATAGCTGCTTACCTGGCATTTGCATAAATATAGAAGCAAGCTAACACTGTCTGCTGCTCCCTGGATAGAGATAGATAGATAGATAGATATTGTTTTTTGCACCACTCAGCAGATAGTTTGCAATCTGTTGGTTTTAAATGCCGCTCTTTGTTACTTTGGAGCCTAGAAACTCTAGAACGTACTGTATACTCCCTTTGTGATATCATCACATGGGGTGGTCTGGCTACAGAGACCCATACATACCATGTAGAACTAGGGTGGGGAGGGGGTGAAATAAAAACCCCATATCCTGCAAGGAACGGCCATTTAAAAAAAAAAAATGAATCCAGATTTGTTTGTAAATGTGCTGCTTTATACAATATTTCAAAAGGCATCAAACATACAATTGTGACTTTGAAATCACCTATACATTGTGTATTGCACTTATCTCAGTATAATAATAGAGAGATTCGTATCTCAAACCAAAAAAAGAAAAGAAAACAATCAGCCAGAGAGGTGGACATTGGAAAGAGAGGGATACATTTTTACTGCTGCTGCTGCTGCTGCTGCAGCGACTCATATTCTACAGTTCTTGGCCCTTTTTGTTTAGAATGTTTTTTTCATGAATTATATGTGTTTCCCTATTTCCCAATCCACCTGAATTTATTCCTAAATGTCTGCGCAGGTGCCTAATTGTCATTTCTCCCTGTTTGAGATGTTGCTACCTGGCTAGTTGGTGGGTGGGTGGGTGGGTGGGTGGGTGCTCCTTTTATGCCACAGTTATTGACCAGGCCCAAAGCCCAAGCAGTGGCAATAGCAGCTTGTCTGAACAAACACCTGTGCTGTGGGTGGTGGTGGTTGTTGTTGTTGTTGTTGATTTTTGTTTCTGTTTTTTCTAACAGTCGAAAAACAGGGGAGAGCGCGCACGCAGTCCCCCACTACCAGAAATTGTGCAGTCGAGTTTCCCGCATGTGGGGAAATCGCAGAGGTCAGCTAGCTCCAAGTGCAATGAGCAAGCCTCGCTCTGGGAGAGCCACCTGCAGGATCGTGGCTGCATAATTTACTCCTCTGCCAGGTAAGTATGAGTTGGAATGGCGCTGGGGGGCAACTAGCCCTGTCCCAGGACAAGTGTCACCCTTGTGGAGAGAGCAGCTTGGTCATTGGTGCAGTGGCAGCAGCAGCAGCAGCATCCAGCAGCGGCAAGCACCACAGTAGCTGAGGCCTAGTATCTGAGCCAGAACCTGCAGCAAGGATCAGCTTAGGCCATTCCATGCAAACATTTGTGCAGCAGCGAATATTTGTCAAACAACATAGATCCAAGACAGCCCCTCCCCCGCCCATCCAACAAGCACCCAGAGAAGCCAAGCTTCGCCGCAAGGTACTTCTTCTTGGTTTTAAAAGGAAGAAGCAATCACTTTGAACACCGCTCAGCTCTGTCATTTCAGCTGGCGGAGAGACAGGGGGACACCATATTTCTGGGGTGGCTTTCTTCATCTACCCTACCTGCCGGCACTCACTTTTTCTGACCTCCACTGACACCTGCTGCTGCTGCTGCTGCTGCTGCTGCTGCTGCTGCTGGAGAGGTGCCCTGTCCTGCTGGCACACTTGTCACTTTGCCCTTTACCAGCATAGCTGCTTACCTGGCATTTGCATAAATATAGAAGCAAGCTAACACTGTCTGCTGCTCCCTGGATAGAGATAGATAGATAGATAGATATTGTTTTTTGCACCACTCAGCAGATAGTTTGCAATCTGTTGGTTTTAAATGCCGCTCTTTGTTACTTTGGAGCCTAGAAACTCTAGAACGTACTGTATACTCCCTTTGTGATATCATCAGTCTGGCTACAGAGACCCATACATACCATGTAGAACTAGGGTGGGGAGGGGGTGAAATAAAAACCCCATATCCTGCAAGGAACGGCCATTTAAAAAAAAAAAATGAATCCAGATTTGTTTGTAAATGTGCTGCTTTATACAATATTTCAAAAGGCATCAAACATACAATTGTGACTTTGAAATCACCTATACATTGTGTATTGCACTTATCTCAGTATAATAATAGAGAGATTCGTATCTCAAACCAAAAAAAGAAAAGAAAACAATCAGCCAGAGAGGTGGACATTGGAAAGAGAGGGATACATTTTTACTGCTGCTGCTGCTGCTGCTGCAGCGACTCATATTCTACAGTTCTTGGCCCTTTTTGTTTAGAATGTTTTTTTCATGAATTATATGTGTTTCCCTATTTCCCAATCCACCTGAATTTATTCCTAAATGTCTGCGCAGGTGCCTAATTGTCATTTCTCCCTGTTTGAGATGTTGCTACCTGGCTAGTTGGTGGGTGGGTGGGTGGGTGGGTGGGTGCTCCTTTTATGCCACAGTTATTGACCAGGCCCAAAGCCCAAGCAGTGGCAATAGCAGCTTGTCTGAACAAACACCTGTGCTGTGGGTGGTGGTGGTTGTTGTTGTTGATTTTTGTTTCTGTTTTTTCTAACAGTCGAAAAACAGGGGAGAGCGCGCACGCAGTCCCCCACTACCAGAAATTGTGCAGTCGAGTTTCCCGCATGTGGGGAAATCGCAGAGGTCAGCTAGCTCCAAGTGCAATGAGCAAGCCTCGCTCTGGGAGAGCCACCTGCAGGATCGTGGCTGCATAATTTACTCCTCTGCCAGGTAAGTATGAGTTGGAATGGCGCTGGGGGGCAACTAGCCCTGTCCCAGGACAAGTGTCACCCTTGTGGAGAGAGCAGCTTGGTCATTGGTGCAGTGGCAGCAGCAGCAGCAGCATCCAGCAGCGGCAAGCACCACAGTAGCTGAGGCCTAGTATCTGAGCCAGAACCTGCAGCAAGGATCAGCTTAGGCCATTCCATGCAAACATTTGTGCAGCAGCGAATATTTGTCAAACAACATAGATCCAAGACAGCCCCTCCCCCGCCCATCCAACAAGCACCCAGAGAAGCCAAGCTTCGCCGCAAGGTACTTCTTCTTGGTTTTAAAAGGAAGAAGCAATCACTTTGAACACCGCTCAGCTCTGTCATTTCAGCTGGCGGAGAGACAGGGGGACACCATATTTCTGGGGTGGCTTTCTTCATCTACCCTACCTGCCGGCACTCACTTTTTCTGACCTCCACTGACACCTGCTGCTGCTGCTGCTGCTGCTGCTGCTGCTGGAGAGGTGCCCTGTCCTGCTGGCACACTTGTCACTTTGCCCTTTACCAGCATAGCTGCTTACCTGGCATTTGCATAAATATAGAAGCAAGCTAACACTGTCTGCTGCTCCCTGGATAGAGATAGATAGATAGATAGATATTGTTTTTTGCACCACTCAGCAGATAGTTTGCAATCTGTTGGTTTTAAATGCCGCTCTTTGTTACTTTGGAGCCTAGAAACTCTAGAACGTACTGTATACTCCCTTTGTGATATCATCACATGGGGTGGTCTGGCTACAGAGACCCATACATACCATGTAGAACTAGGGTGGGGAGGGGGTGAAATAAAAACCCCATATCCTGCAAGGAACGGCCATTTAAAAAAAAAAAATGAATCCAGATTTGTTTGTAAATGTGCTGCTTTATACAATATTTCAAAAGGCATCAAACATACAATTGTGACTTTGAAATCACCTATACATTGTGTATTGCACTTATCTCAGTATAATAATAGAGAGATTCGTATCTCAAACCAAAAAAAGAAAAGAAAACAATCAGCCAGAGAGGTGGACATTGGAAAGAGAGGGATACATTTTTACTGCTGCTGCTGCTGCTGCTGCAGCGACTCATATTCTACAGTTCTTGGCCCTTTTTGTTTAGAATGTTTTTTTCATGAATTATATGTGTTTCCCTATTTCCCAATCCACCTGAATTTATTCCTAAATGTCTGCGCAGGTGCCTAATTGTCATTTCTCCCTGTTTGAGATGTTGCTACCTGGCTAGTTGGGTTTGCTCCTTTTATGCCACAGTTATTGACCAGGCCCAAAGCCCAAGCAGTGGCAATAGCAGCTTGTCTGAACAAACACCTGTGCTGTGGGTGGTGGTGGTTGTTGTTGTTGTTGTTGTTGATTTTTGTTTCTGTTTTTTCTAACAGTCGAAAAACAGGGGAGAGCGCGCACGCAGTCCCCCACTACCAGAAATTGTGCAGTCGAGTTTCCCGCATGTGGGGAAATCGCAGAGGTCAGCTAGCTCCAAGTGCAATGAGCAAGCCTCGCTCTGGGAGAGCCACCTGCAGGATCGTGGCTGCATAATTTACTCCTCTGCCAGGTAAGTATGAGTTGGAATGGCGCTGGGGGGCAACTAGCCCTGTCCCAGGACAAGTGTCACCCTTGTGGAGAGAGCAGCTTGGTCATTGGTGCAGTGGCAGCAGCAGCAGCAGCATCCAGCAGCGGCAAGCACCACAGTAGCTGAGGCCTAGTATCTGAGCCAGAACCTGCAGCAAGGATCAGCTTAGGCCATTCCATGCAAACATTTGTGCAGCAGCGAATATTTGTCAAACAACATAGATCCAAGATAGCCCCTCCCCCGCCCATCCAACAAGCACCCAGAGAAGCCAAGCTTCGCCGCAAGGTACTTCTTCTTGGTTTTAAAAGGAAGAAGCAATCACTTTGAACACCGCTCAGCTCTGTCATTTCAGCTGGCGGAGAGACAGGGGGACACCATATTTCTGGGGTGGCTTTCTTCATCTACCCTACCTGCCGGCACTCACTTTTTCTGACCTCCACTGACACCTGCTGCTGCTGCTGCTGCTGCTGCTGCTGCTGGAGAGGTGCCCTGTCCTGCTGGCACACTTGTCACTTTGCCCTTTACCAGCATAGCTGCTTACCTGGCATTTGCATAAATATAGAAGCAAGCTAACACTGTCTGCTGCTCCCTGGATAGAGATAGATAGATAGATAGATATTGTTTTTTGCACCACTCAGCAGATAGTTTGCAATCTGTTGGTTTTAAATGCCGCTCTTTGTTACTTTGGAGCCTAGAAACTCTAGAACGTACTGTATACTCCCTTTGTGATATCATCACATGGGGTGGTCTGGCTACAGAGACCCATACATACCATGTAGAACTAGGGTGGGGAGGGGGTGAAATAAAAACCCCATATCCTGCAAGGAACGGCCATTTAAAAAAAAAAAATGAATCCAGATTTGTTTGTAAATGTGCTGCTTTATACAATATTTCAAAAGGCATCAAACATACAATTGTGACTTTGAAATCACCTATACATTGTGTATTGCACTTATCTCAGTATAATAATAGAGAGATTCGTATCTCAAACCAAAAAAAGAAAAGAAAACAATCAGCCAGAGAGGTGGACATTGGAAAGAGAGGGATACATTTTTACTGCTGCTGCTGCTGCTGCTGCAGCGACTCATATTCTACAGTTCTTGGCCCTTTTTGTTTAGAATGTTTTTTTCATGAATTATATGTGTTTCCCTATTTCCCAATCCACCTGAATTTATTCCTAAATGTCTGCGCAGGTGCCTAATTGTCATTTCTCCCTGTTTGAGATGTTGCTACCTGGCTAGTTGGTGGGTGGGTGGGTGGGTGCTCCTTTTATGCCACAGTTATTGACCAGGCCCAAAGCCCAAGCAGTGGCAATAGCAGCTTGTCTGAACAAACACCTGTGCTGTGGGTGGTGGTGGTTGTTGTTGTTGTTGTTGATTTTTGTTTCTGTTTTTTCTAACAGTCGAAAAACAGGGGAGAGCGCGCACGCAGTCCCCCACTACCAGAAATTGTGCAGTCGAGTTTCCCGCATGTGGGGAAATCGCAGAGGTCAGCTAGCTCCAAGTGCAATGAGCAAGCCTCGCTCTGGGAGAGCCACCTGCAGGATCGTGGCTGCATAATTTACTCCTCTGCCAGGTAAGTATGAGTTGGAATGGCGCTGGGGGGCAACTAGCCCTGTCCCAGGACAAGTGTCACCCTTGTGGAGAGAGCAGCTTGGTCATTGGTGCAGTGGCAGCAGCAGCAGCAGCAGCATCCAGCAGCGGCAAGCACCACAGTAGCTGAGGCCTAGTATCTGAGCCAGAACCTGCAGCAAGGATCAGCTTAGGCCATTCCATGCAAACATTTGTGCAGCAGCGAATATTTGTCAAACAACATAGATCCAAGACAGCCCCTCCCCCGCCCATCCAACAAGCACCCAGAGAAGCCAAGCTTCGCCGCAAGGTACTTCTTCTTGGTTTTAAAAGGAAGAAGCAATCACTTTGAACACCGCTCAGCTCTGTCATTTCAGCTGGCGGAGAGACAGGGGGACACCATATTTCTGGGGTGGCTTTCTTCATCTACCCTACCTGCCGGCACTCACTTTTTCTGACCTCCACTGACACCTGCTGCTGCTGCTGCTGCTGCTGCTGCTGCTGGAGAGGTGCCCTGTCCTGCTGGCACACTTGTCACTTTGCCCTTTACCAGCATAGCTGCTTACCTGGCATTTGCATAAATATAGAAGCAAGCTAACACTGTCTGCTGCTCCCTGGATAGAGATAGATAGATAGATAGATATTGTTTTTTGCACCACTCAGCAGATAGTTTGCAATCTGTTGGTTTTAAATGCCGCTCTTTGTTACTTTGGAGCCTAGAAACTCTAGAACGTACTGTATACTCCCTTTGTGATATCATCACATGGGGTGGTCTGGCTACAGAGACCCATACATACCATGTAGAACTAGGGTGGGGAGGGGGTGAAATAAAAACCCCATATCCTGCAAGGAACGGCCATTTAAAAAAAAAAAATGAATCCAGATTTGTTTGTAAATGTGCTGCTTTATACAATATTTCAAAAGGCATCAAACATACAATTGTGACTTTGAAATCACCTATACATTGTGTATTGCACTTATCTCAGTATAATAATAGAGAGATTCGTATCTCAAACCAAAAAAAGAAAAGAAAACAATCAGCCAGAGAGGTGGACATTGGAAAGAGAGGGATACATTTTTACTGCTGCTGCTGCTGCTGCTGCAGCGACTCATATTCTACAGTTCTTGGCCCTTTTTGTTTAGAATGTTTTTTTCATGAATTATATGTGTTTCCCTATTTCCCAATCCACCTGAATTTATTCCTAAATGTCTGCGCAGGTGCCTAATTGTCATTTCTCCCTGTTTGAGATGTTGCTACCTGGCTAGTTGGTGGGTTGCTCCTTTTATGCCACAGTTATTGACCAGGCCCAAAGCCCAAGCAGTGGCAATAGCAGCTTGTCTGAACAAACACCTGTGCTGTGGGTGGTGGTGGTTGTTGTTGTTGTTGTTGATTTTTGTTTCTGTTTTTTCTAACAGTCGAAAAACAGGGGAGAGCGCGCACGCAGTCCCCCACTACCAGAAATTGTGCAGTCGAGTTTCCCGCATGTGGGGAAATCGCAGAGGTCAGCTAGCTCCAAGTGCAATGAGCAAGCCTCGCTCTGGGAGAGCCACCTGCAGGATCGTGGCTGCATAATTTACTCCTCTGCCAGGTAAGTATGAGTTGGAATGGCGCTGGGGGGCAACTAGCCCTGTCCCAGGACAAGTGTCACCCTTGTGGAGAGAGCAGCTTGGTCATTGGTGCAGTGGCAGCAGCAGCAGCAGCAGCATCCAGCAGCGGCAAGCACCACAGTAGCTGAGGCCTAGTATCTGAGCCAGAACCTGCAGCAAGGATCAGCTTAGGCCATTCCATGCAAACATTTGTGCAGCAGCGAATATTTGTCAAACAACATAGATCCAAGACAGCCCCTCCCCCGCCCATCCAACAAGCACCCAGAGAAGCCAAGCTTCGCCGCAAGGTACTTCTTCTTGGTTTTAAAAGGAAGAAGCAATCACTTTGAACACCGCTCAGCTCTGTCATTTCAGCTGGCGGAGAGACAGGGGGACACCATATTTCTGGGGTGGCTTTCTTCATCTACCCTACCTGCCGGCACTCACTTTTTCTGACCTCCACTGACACCTGCTGCTGCTGCTGCTGCTGCTGCTGCTGCTGGAGAGGTGCCCTGTCCTGCTGGCACACTTGTCACTTTGCCCTTTACCAGCATAGCTGCTTACCTGGCATTTGCATAAATATAGAAGCAAGCTAACACTGTCTGCTGCTCCCTGGATAGAGATAGATAGATAGATAGATATTGTTTTTTGCACCACTCAGCAGATAGTTTGCAATCTGTTGGTTTTAAATGCCGCTCTTTGTTACTTTGGAGCCTAGAAACTCTAGAACGTACTGTATACTCCCTTTGTGATATCATCACATGGGGTGGTCTGGCTACAGAGACCCATACATACCATGTAGAACTAGGGTGGGGAGGGGGTGAAATAAAAACCCCATATCCTGCAAGGAACGGCCATTTAAAAAAAAAAAATGAATCCAGATTTGTTTGTAAATGTGCTGCTTTATACAATATTTCAAAAGGCATCAAACATACAATTGTGACTTTGAAATCACCTATACATTGTGTATTGCACTTATCTCAGTATAATAATAGAGAGATTCGTATCTCAAACCAAAAAAAGAAAAGAAAACAATCAGCCAGAGAGGTGGACATTGGAAAGAGAGGGATACATTTTTACTGCTGCTGCTGCTGCTGCTGCTGCAGCGACTCATATTCTACAGTTCTTGGCCCTTTTTGTTTAGAATGTTTTTTTCATGAATTATATGTGTTTCCCTATTTCCCAATCCACCTGAATTTATTCCTAAATGTCTGCGCAGGTGCCTAATTGTCATTTCTCCCTGTTTGAGATGTTGCTACCTGGCTAGTTGGGTTTGCTCCTTTTATGCCACAGTTATTGACCAGGCCCAAAGCCCAAGCAGTGGCAATAGCAGCTTGTCTGAACAAACACCTGTGCTGTGGGTGGTGGTGGTTGTTGTTGTTGTTGTTGTTGATTTTTGTTTCTGTTTTTTCTAACAGTCGAAAAACAGGGGAGAGCGCGCACGCAGTCCCCCACTACCAGAAATTGTGCAGTCGAGTTTCCCGCATGTGGGGAAATCGCAGAGGTCAGCTAGCTCCAAGTGCAATGAGCAAGCCTCGCTCTGGGAGAGCCACCTGCAGGATCGTGGCTGCATAATTTACTCCTCTGCCAGGTAAGTATGAGTTGGAATGGCGCTGGGGGGCAACTAGCCCTGTCCCAGGACAAGTGTCACCCTTGTGGAGAGAGCAGCTTGGTCATTGGTGCAGTGGCAGCAGCAGCAGCAGCATCCAGCAGCGGCAAGCACCACAGTAGCTGAGGCCTAGTATCTGAGCCAGAACCTGCAGCAAGGATCAGCTTAGGCCATTCCATGCAAACATTTGTGCAGCAGCGAATATTTGTCAAACAACATAGATCCAAGACAGCCCCTCCCCCGCCCATCCAACAAGCACCCAGAGAAGCCAAGCTTCGCCGCAAGGTACTTCTTCTTGGTTTTAAAAGGAAGAAGCAATCACTTTGAACACCGCTCAGCTCTGTCATTTCAGCTGGCGGAGAGACAGGGGGACACCATATTTCTGGGGTGGCTTTCTTCATCTACCCTACCTGCCGGCACTCACTTTTTCTGACCTCCACTGACACCTGCTGCTGCTGCTGCTGCTGCTGCTGCTGCTGGAGAGGTGCCCTGTCCTGCTGGCACACTTGTCACTTTGCCCTTTACCAGCATAGCTGCTTACCTGGCATTTGCATAAATATAGAAGCAAGCTAACACTGTCTGCTGCTCCCTGGATAGAGATAGATAGATAGATAGATAGATATTGTTTTTTGCACCACTCAGCAGATAGTTTGCAATCTGTTGGTTTTAAATGCCGCTCTTTGTTACTTTGGAGCCTAGAAACTCTAGAACGTACTGTATACTCCCTTTGTGATATCATCACATGGGGTGGTCTGGCTACAGAGACCCATACATACCATGTAGAACTAGGGTGGGGAGGGGGTGAAATAAAAACCCCATATCCTGCAAGGAACGGCCATTTAAAAAAAAAAAATGAATCCAGATTTGTTTGTAAATGTGCTGCTTTATACAATATTTCAAAAGGCATCAAACATACAATTGTGACTTTGAAATCACCTATACATTGTGTATTGCACTTATCTCAGTATAATAATAGAGAGATTCGTATCTCAAACCAAAAAAAGAAAAGAAAACAATCAGCCAGAGAGGTGGACATTGGAAAGAGAGGGATACATTTTTACTGCTGCTGCTGCTGCTGCTGCAGCGACTCATATTCTACAGTTCTTGGCCCTTTTTGTTTAGAATGTTTTTTTCATGAATTATATGTGTTTCCCTATTTCCCAATCCACCTGAATTTATTCCTAAATGTCTGCGCAGGTGCCTAATTGTCATTTCTCCCTGTTTGAGATGTTGCTACCTGGCTAGTTGGTGGGTTGCTCCTTTTATGCCACAGTTATTGACCAGGCCCAAAGCCCAAGCAGTGGCAATAGCAGCTTGTCTGAACAAACACCTGTGCTGTGGGTGGTGGTGGTTGTTGTTGTTGTTGTTGATTTTTGTTTCTGTTTTTTCTAACAGTCGAAAAACAGGGGAGAGCGCGCACGCAGTCCCCCACTACCAGAAATTGTGCAGTCGAGTTTCCCGCATGTGGGGAAATCGCAGAGGTCAGCTAGCTCCAAGTGCAATGAGCAAGCCTCGCTCTGGGAGAGCCACCTGCAGGATCGTGGCTGCATAATTTACTCCTCTGCCAGGTAAGTATGAGTTGGAATGGCGCTGGGGGGCAACTAGCCCTGTCCCAGGACAAGTGTCACCCTTGTGGAGAGAGCAGCTTGGTCATTGGTGCAGTGGCAGCAGCAGCAGCAGCATCCAGCAGCGGCAAGCACCACAGTAGCTGAGGCCTAGTATCTGAGCCAGAACCTGCAGCAAGGATCAGCTTAGGCCATTCCATGCAAACATTTGTGCAGCAGCGAATATTTGTCAAACAACATAGATCCAAGACAGCCCCTCCCCCGCCCATCCAACAAGCACCCAGAGAAGCCAAGCTTCGCCGCAAGGTACTTCTTCTTGGTTTTAAAAGGAAGAAGCAATCACTTTGAACACCGCTCAGCTCTGTCATTTCAGCTGGCGGAGAGACAGGGGGACACCATATTTCTGGGGTGGCTTTCTTCATCTACCCTACCTGCCGGCACTCACTTTTTCTGACCTCCACTGACACCTGCTGCTGCTGCTGCTGCTGCTGCTGCTGCTGCTGGAGAGGTGCCCTGTCCTGCTGGCACACTTGTCACTTTGCCCTTTACCAGCATAGCTGCTTACCTGGCATTTGCATAAATATAGAAGCAAGCTAACACTGTCTGCTGCTCCCTGGATAGAGATAGATAGATAGATAGATATTGTTTTTTGCACCACTCAGCAGATAGTTTGCAATCTGTTGGTTTTAAATGCCGCTCTTTGTTACTTTGGAGCCTAGAAACTCTAGAACGTACTGTATACTCCCTTTGTGATATCATCACATGGGGTGGTCTGGCTACAGAGACCCATACATACCATGTAGAACTAGGGTGGGGAGGGGGTGAAATAAAAACCCCATATCCTGCAAGGAACGGCCATTTAAAAAAAAAAAATGAATCCAGATTTGTTTGTAAATGTGCTGCTTTATACAATATTTCAAAAGGCATCAAACATACAATTGTGACTTTGAAATCACCTATACATTGTGTATTGCACTTATCTCAGTATAATAATAGAGAGATTCGTATCTCAAACCAAAAAAAGAAAAGAAAACAATCAGCCAGAGAGGTGGACATTGGAAAGAGAGGGATACATTTTTACTGCTGCTGCTGCTGCTGCTGCAGCGACTCATATTCTACAGTTCTTGGCCCTTTTTGTTTAGAATGTTTTTTTCATGAATTATATGTGTTTCCCTATTTCCCAATCCACCTGAATTTATTCCTAAATGTCTGCGCAGGTGCCTAATTGTCATTTCTCCCTGTTTGAGATGTTGCTACCTGGCTAGTTGGGTTTGCTCCTTTTATGCCACAGTTATTGACCAGGCCCAAAGCCCAAGCAGTGGCAATAGCAGCTTGTCTGAACAAACACCTGTGCTGTGGGTGGTGGTGGTTGTTGTTGTTGTTGTTGATTTTTGTTTCTGTTTTTTCTAACAGTCGAAAAACAGGGGAGAGCGCGCACGCAGTCCCCCACTACCAGAAATTGTGCAGTCGAGTTTCCCGCATGTGGGGAAATCGCAGAGGTCAGCTAGCTCCAAGTGCAATGAGCAAGCCTCGCTCTGGGAGAGCCACCTGCAGGATCGTGGCTGCATAATTTACTCCTCTGCCAGGTAAGTATGAGTTGGAATGGCGCTGGGGGGCAACTAGCCCTGTCCCAGGACAAGTGTCACCCTTGTGGAGAGAGCAGCTTGGTCATTGGTGCAGTGGCAGCAGCAGCAGCAGCATCCAGCAGCGGCAAGCACCACAGTAGCTGAGGCCTAGTATCTGAGCCAGAACCTGCAGCAAGGATCAGCTTAGGCCATTCCATGCAAACATTTGTGCAGCAGCGAATATTTGTCAAACAACATAGATCCAAGACAGCCCCTCCCCCGCCCATCCAACAAGCACCCAGAGAAGCCAAGCTTCGCCGCAAGGTACTTCTTCTTGGTTTTAAAAGGAAGAAGCAATCACTTTGAACACCGCTCAGCTCTGTCATTTCAGCTGGCGGAGAGACAGGGGGACACCATATTTCTGGGGTGGCTTTCTTCATCTACCCTACCTGCCGGCACTCACTTTTTCTGACCTCCACTGACACCTGCTGCTGCTGCTGCTGCTGCTGCTGCTGCTGGAGAGGTGCCCTGTCCTGCTGGCACACTTGTCACTTTGCCCTTTACCAGCATAGCTGCTTACCTGGCATTTGCATAAATATAGAAGCAAGCTAACACTGTCTGCTGCTCCCTGGATAGAGATAGATAGATAGATAGATATTGTTTTTTGCACCACTCAGCAGATAGTTTGCAATCTGTTGGTTTTAAATGCCGCTCTTTGTTACTTTGGAGCCTAGAAACTCTAGAACGTACTGTATACTCCCTTTGTGATATCATCACATGGGGTGGTCTGGCTACAGAGACCCATACATACCATGTAGAACTAGGGTGGGGAGGGGGTGAAATAAAAACCCCATATCCTGCAAGGAACGGCCATTTAAAAAAAAAAAATGAATCCAGATTTGTTTGTAAATGTGCTGCTTTATACAATATTTCAAAAGGCATCAAACATACAATTGTGACTTTGAAATCACCTATACATTGTGTATTGCACTTATCTCAGTATAATAATAGAGAGATTCGTATCTCAAACCAAAAAAAGAAAAGAAAACAATCAGCCAGAGAGGTGGACATTGGAAAGAGAGGGATACATTTTTACTGCTGCTGCTGCTGCTGCTGCAGCGACTCATATTCTACAGTTCTTGGCCCTTTTTGTTTAGAATGTTTTTTTCATGAATTATATGTGTTTCCCTATTTCCCAATCCACCTGAATTTATTCCTAAATGTCTGCGCAGGTGCCTAATTGTCATTTCTCCCTGTTTGAGATGTTGCTACCTGGCTAGTTGGGTTTGCTCCTTTTATGCCACAGTTATTGACCAGGCCCAAAGCCCAAGCAGTGGCAATAGCAGCTTGTCTGAACAAACACCTGTGCTGTGGGTGGTGGTGGTTGTTGTTGTTGTTGTTGTTGATTTTTGTTTCTGTTTTTTCTAACAGTCGAAAAACAGGGGAGAGCGCGCACGCAGTCCCCCACTACCAGAAATTGTGCAGTCGAGTTTCCCGCATGTGGGGAAATCGCAGAGGTCAGCTAGCTCCAAGTGCAATGAGCAAGCCTCGCTCTGGGAGAGCCACCTGCAGGATCGTGGCTGCATAATTTACTCCTCTGCCAGGTAAGTATGAGTTGGAATGGCGCTGGGGGGCAACTAGCCCTGTCCCAGGACAAGTGTCACCCTTGTGGAGAGAGCAGCTTGGTCATTGGTGCAGTGGCAGCAGCAGCAGCAGCATCCAGCAGCGGCAAGCACCACAGTAGCTGAGGCCTAGTATCTGAGCCAGAACCTGCAGCAAGGATCAGCTTAGGCCATTCCATGCAAACATTTGTGCAGCAGCGAATATTTGTCAAACAACATAGATCCAAGACAGCCCCTCCCCCGCCCATCCAACAAGCACCCAGAGAAGCCAAGCTTCGCCGCAAGGTACTTCTTCTTGGTTTTAAAAGGAAGAAGCAATCACTTTGAACACCGCTCAGCTCTGTCATTTCAGCTGGCGGAGAGACAGGGGGACACCATATTTCTGGGGGTGGCTTTCTTCATCTACCCTACCTGCCGGCACTCACTTTTTCTGACCTCCACTGACACCTGCTGCTGCTGCTGCTGCTGCTGCTGCTGCTGCTGGAGAGGTGCCCTGTCCTGCTGGCACACTTGTCACTTTGCCCTTTACCAGCATAGCTGCTTACCTGGCATTTGCATAAATATAGAAGCAAGCTAACACTGTCTGCTGCTCCCTGGATAGAGATAGATAGATAGATAGATATTGTTTTTTGCACCACTCAGCAGATAGTTTGCAATCTGTTGGTTTTAAATGCCGCTCTTTGTTACTTTGGAGCCTAGAAACTCTAGAACGTACTGTATACTCCCTTTGTGATATCATCACATGGGGTGGTCTGGCTACAGAGACCCATACATACCATGTAGAACTAGGGTGGGGAGGGGGTGAAATAAAAACCCCATATCCTGCAAGGAACGGCCATTTAAAAAAAAAAAATGAATCCAGATTTGTTTGTAAATGTGCTGCTTTATACAATATTTCAAAAGGCATCAAACATACAATTGTGACTTTGAAATCACCTATACATTGTGTATTGCACTTATCTCAGTATAATAATAGAGAGATTCGTATCTCAAACCAAAAAAAGAAAAGAAAACAATCAGCCAGAGAGGTGGACATTGGAAAGAGAGGGATACATTTTTACTGCTGCTGCTGCTGCTGCTGCAGCGACTCATATTCTACAGTTCTTGGCCCTTTTTGTTTAGAATGTTTTTTTCATGAATTATATGTGTTTCCCTATTTCCCAATCCACCTGAATTTATTCCTAAATGTCTGCGCAGGTGCCTAATTGTCATTTCTCCCTGTTTGAGATGTTGCTACCTGGCTAGTTGGGTTTGCTCCTTTTATGCCACAGTTATTGACCAGGCCCAAAGCCCAAGCAGTGGCAATAGCAGCTTGTCTGAACAAACACCTGTGCTGTGGGTGGTGGTGGTTGTTGTTGTTGTTGTTGATTTTTGTTTCTGTTTTTTCTAACAGTCGAAAAACAGGGGAGAGCGCGCACGCAGTCCCCCACTACCAGAAATTGTGCAGTCGAGTTTCCCGCATGTGGGGAAATCGCAGAGGTCAGCTAGCTCCAAGTGCAATGAGCAAGCCTCGCTCTGGGAGAGCCACCTGCAGGATCGTGGCTGCATAATTTACTCCTCTGCCAGGTAAGTATGAGTTGGAATGGCGCTGGGGGGCAACTAGCCCTGTCCCAGGACAAGTGTCACCCTTGTGGAGAGAGCAGCTTGGTCATTGGTGCAGTGGCAGCAGCAGCAGCAGCATCCAGCAGCGGCAAGCACCACAGTAGCTGAGGCCTAGTATCTGAGCCAGAACCTGCAGCAAGGATCAGCTTAGGCCATTCCATGCAAACATTTGTGCAGCAGCGAATATTTGTCAAACAACATAGATCCAAGACAGCCCCTCCCCCGCCCATCCAACAAGCACCCAGAGAAGCCAAGCTTCGCCGCAAGGTACTTCTTCTTGGTTTTAAAAGGAAGAAGCAATCACTTTGAACACCGCTCAGCTCTGTCATTTCAGCTGGCGGAGAGACAGGGGGACACCATATTTCTGGGGTGGCTTTCTTCATCTACCCTACCTGCCGGCACTCACTTTTTCTGACCTCCACTGACACCTGCTGCTGCTGCTGCTGCTGCTGCTGCTGCTGCTGGAGAGGTGCCCTGTCCTGCTGGCACACTTGTCACTTTGCCCTTTACCAGCATAGCTGCTTACCTGGCATTTGCATAAATATAGAAGCAAGCTAACACTGTCTGCTGCTCCCTGGATAGAGATAGATAGATAGATAGATATTGTTTTTTGCACCACTCAGCAGATAGTTTGCAATCTGTTGGTTTTAAATGCCGCTCTTTGTTACTTTGGAGCCTAGAAACTCTAGAACGTACTGTATACTCCCTTTGTGATATCATCACATGGGGTGGTCTGGCTACAGAGACCCATACATACCATGTAGAACTAGGGTGGGGAGGGGGTGAAATAAAAACCCCATATCCTGCAAGGAACGGCCATTTAAAAAAAAAAAATGAATCCAGATTTGTTTGTAAATGTGCTGCTTTATACAATATTTCAAAAGGCATCAAACATACAATTGTGACTTTGAAATCACCTATACATTGTGTATTGCACTTATCTCAGTATAATAATAGAGAGATTCGTATCTCAAACCAAAAAAAGAAAAGAAAACAATCAGCCAGAGAGGTGGACATTGGAAAGAGAGGGATACATTTTTACTGCTGCTGCTGCTGCTGCTGCAGCGACTCATATTCTACAGTTCTTGGCCCTTTTTGTTTAGAATGTTTTTTTCATGAATTATATGTGTTTCCCTATTTCCCAATCCACCTGAATTTATTCCTAAATGTCTGCGCAGGTGCCTAATTGTCATTTCTCCCTGTTTGAGATGTTGCTACCTGGCTAGTTGGGTTTGCTCCTTTTATGCCACAGTTATTGACCAGGCCCAAAGCCCAAGCAGTGGCAATAGCAGCTTGTCTGAACAAACACCTGTGCTGTGGGTGGTGGTGGTTGTTGTTGTTGTTGATTTTTGTTTCTGTTTTTTCTAACAGTCGAAAAACAGGGGAGAGCGCGCACGCAGTCCCCCACTACCAGAAATTGTGCAGTCGAGTTTCCCGCATGTGGGGAAATCGCAGAGGTCAGCTAGCTCCAAGTGCAATGAGCAAGCCTCGCTCTGGGAGAGCCACCTGCAGGATCGTGGCTGCATAATTTACTCCTCTGCCAGGTAAGTATGAGTTGGAATGGCGCTGGGGGGCAACTAGCCCTGTCCCAGGACAAGTGTCACCCTTGTGGAGAGAGCAGCTTGGTCATTGGTGCAGTGGCAGCAGCAGCAGCAGCATCCAGCAGCGGCAAGCACCACAGTAGCTGAGGCCTAGTATCTGAGCCAGAACCTGCAGCAAGGATCAGCTTAGGCCATTCCATGCAAACATTTGTGCAGCAGCGAATATTTGTCAAACAACATAGATCCAAGACAGCCCCTCCCCCGCCCATCCAACAAGCACCCAGAGAAGCCAAGCTTCGCCGCAAGGTACTTCTTCTTGGTTTTAAAAGGAAGAAGCAATCACTTTGAACACCGCTCAGCTCTGTCATTTCAGCTGGCGGAGAGACAGGGGGACACCATATTTCTGGGGTGGCTTTCTTCATCTACCCTACCTGCCGGCACTCACTTTTTCTGACCTCCACTGACACCTGCTGCTGCTGCTGCTGCTGCTGCTGCTGCTGCTGCTGGAGAGGTGCCCTGTCCTGCTGGCACACTTGTCACTTTGCCCTTTACCAGCATAGCTGCTTACCTGGCATTTGCATAAATATAGAAGCAAGCTAACACTGTCTGCTGCTCCCTGGATAGAGATAGATAGATAGATAGATATTGTTTTTTGCACCACTCAGCAGATAGTTTGCAATCTGTTGGTTTTAAATGCCGCTCTTTGTTACTTTGGAGCCTAGAAACTCTAGAACGTACTGTATACTCCCTTTGTGATATCATCACATGGGGTGGTCTGGCTACAGAGACCCATACATACCATGTAGAACTAGGGTGGGGAGGGGGTGAAATAAAAACCCCATATCCTGCAAGGAACGGCCATTTAAAAAAAAAAAATGAATCCAGATTTGTTTGTAAATGTGCTGCTTTATACAATATTTCAAAAGGCATCAAACATACAATTGTGACTTTGAAATCACCTATACATTGTGTATTGCACTTATCTCAGTATAATAATAGAGAGATTCGTATCTCAAACCAAAAAAAGAAAAGAAAACAATCAGCCAGAGAGGTGGACATTGGAAAGAGAGGGATACATTTTTACTGCTGCTGCTGCTGCTGCTGCAGCGACTCATATTCTACAGTTCTTGGCCCTTTTTGTTTAGAATGTTTTTTTCATGAATTATATGTGTTTCCCTATTTCCCAATCCACCTGAATTTATTCCTAAATGTCTGCGCAGGTGCCTAATTGTCATTTCTCCCTGTTTGAGATGTTGCTACCTGGCTAGTTGGGTTTGCTCCTTTTATGCCACAGTTATTGACCAGGCCCAAAGCCCAAGCAGTGGCAATAGCAGCTTGTCTGAACAAACACCTGTGCTGTGGGTGGTGGTGGTTGTTGTTGTTGTTGATTTTTGTTTCTGTTTTTTCTAACAGTCGAAAAACAGGGGAGAGCGCGCACGCAGTCCCCCACTACCAGAAATTGTGCAGTCGAGTTTCCCGCATGTGGGGAAATCGCAGAGGTCAGCTAGCTCCAAGTGCAATGAGCAAGCCTCGCTCTGGGAGAGCCACCTGCAGGATCGTGGCTGCATAATTTACTCCTCTGCCAGGTAAGTATGAGTTGGAATGGCGCTGGGGGGCAACTAGCCCTGTCCCAGGACAAGTGTCACCCTTGTGGAGAGAGCAGCTTGGTCATTGGTGCAGTGGCAGCAGCAGCAGCAGCATCCAGCAGCGGCAAGCACCACAGTAGCTGAGGCCTAGTATCTGAGCCAGAACCTGCAGCAAGGATCAGCTTAGGCCATTCCATGCAAACATTTGTGCAGCAGCGAATATTTGTCAAACAACATAGATCCAAGACAGCCCCTCCCCCGCCCATCCAACAAGCACCCAGAGAAGCCAAGCTTCGCCGCAAGGTACTTCTTCTTGGTTTTAAAAGGAAGAAGCAATCACTTTGAACACCGCTCAGCTCTGTCATTTCAGCTGGCGGAGAGACAGGGGGACACCATATTTCTGGGGTGGCTTTCTTCATCTACCCTACCTACCGGCACTCACTTTTTCTGACCTCCACTGACACCTGCTGCTGCTGCTGCTGCTGGAGAGGTGCCCTGTCCTGCTGGCACACTTGTCACTTTGCCCTTTACCAGCATAGCTGCTTACCTGGCATTTGCATAAATATAGAAGCAAGCTAACACTGTCTGCTGCTCCCTGGATAGAGATAGATAGATAGATAGATATTGTTTTTTGCACCACTCAGCAGATAGTTTGCAATCTGTTGGTTTTAAATGCCGCTCTTTGTTACTTTGGAGCCTAGAAACTCTAGAACGTACTGTATACTCCCTTTGTGATATCATCACATGGGGTGGTCTGGCTACAGAGACCCATACATACCATGTAGAACTAGGGTGGGGAGGGGGTGAAATAAAAACCCCATATCCTGCAAGGAACGGCCATTTAAAAAAAAAAAATGAATCCAGATTTGTTTGTAAATGTGCTGCTTTATACAATATTTCAAAAGGCATCAAACATACAATTGTGACTTTGAAATCACCTATACATTGTGTATTGCACTTATCTCAGTATAATAATAGAGAGATTCGTATCTCAAACCAAAAAAAGAAAAGAAAACAATCAGCCAGAGAGGTGGACATTGGAAAGAGAGGGATACATTTTTACTGCTGCTGCTGCTGCTGCTGCAGCGACTCATATTCTACAGTTCTTGGCCCTTTTTGTTTAGAATGTTTTTTTCATGAATTATATGTGTTTCCCTATTTCCCAATCCACCTGAATTTATTCCTAAATGTCTGCGCAGGTGCCTAATTGTCATTTCTCCCTGTTTGAGATGTTGCTACCTGGCTAGTTGGGTTTGCTCCTTTTATGCCACAGTTATTGACCAGGCCCAAAGCCCAAGCAGTGGCAATAGCAGCTTGTCTGAACAAACACCTGTGCTGTGGGTGGTGGTGGTTGTTGTTGTTGTTGTTGTTGTTGTTGATTTTTGTTTCTGTTTTTTCTAACAGTCGAAAAACAGGGGAGAGCGCGCACGCAGTCCCCCACTACCAGAAATTGTGCAGTCGAGTTTCCCGCATGTGGGGAAATCGCAGAGGTCAGCTAGCTCCAAGTGCAATGAGCAAGCCTCGCTCTGGGAGAGCCACCTGCAGGATCGTGGCTGCATAATTTACTCCTCTGCCAGGTAAGTATGAGTTGGAATGGCGCTGGGGGGCAACTAGCCCTGTCCCAGGACAAGTGTCACCCTTGTGGAGAGAGCAGCTTGGTCATTGGTGCAGTGGCAGCAGCAGCAGCAGCATCCAGCAGCGGCAAGCACCACAGTAGCTGAGGCCTAGTATCTGAGCCAGAACCTGCAGCAAGGATCAGCTTAGGCCATTCCATGCAAACATTTGTGCAGCAGCGAATATTTGTCAAACAACATAGATCCAAGACAGCCCCTCCCCCGCCCATCCAACAAGCACCCAGAGAAGCCAAGCTTCGCCGCAAGGTACTTCTTCTTGGTTTTAAAAGGAAGAAGCAATCACTTTGAACACCGCTCAGCTCTGTCATTTCAGCTGGCGGAGAGACAGGGGGACACCATATTTCTGGGGTGGCTTTCTTCATCTACCCTACCTGCCGGCACTCACTTTTTCTGACCTCCACTGACACCTGCTGCTGCTGCTGCTGCTGCTGCTGCTGCTGCTGGAGAGGTGCCCTGTCCTGCTGGCACACTTGTCACTTTGCCCTTTACCAGCATAGCTGCTTACCTGGCATTTGCATAAATATAGAAGCAAGCTAACACTGTCTGCTGCTCCCTGGATAGAGATAGATAGATAGATAGATATTGTTTTTTGCACCACTCAGCAGATAGTTTGCAATCTGTTGGTTTTAAATGCCGCTCTTTGTTACTTTGGAGCCTAGAAACTCTAGAACGTACTGTATACTCCCTTTGTGATATCATCACATGGGGTGGTCTGGCTACAGAGACCCATACATACCATGTAGAACTAGGGTGGGGAGGGGGTGAAATAAAAACCCCATATCCTGCAAGGAACGGCCATTTAAAAAAAAAAAATGAATCCAGATTTGTTTGTAAATGTGCTGCTTTATACAATATTTCAAAAGGCATCAAACATACAATTGTGACTTTGAAATCACCTATACATTGTGTATTGCACTTATCTCAGTATAATAATAGAGAGATTCGTATCTCAAACCAAAAAAAGAAAAGAAAACAATCAGCCAGAGAGGTGGACATTGGAAAGAGAGGGATACATTTTTACTGCTGCTGCTGCTGCTGCTGCAGCGACTCATATTCTACAGTTCTTGGCCCTTTTTGTTTAGAATGTTTTTTTCATGAATTATATGTGTTTCCCTATTTCCCAATCCACCTGAATTTATTCCTAAATGTCTGCGCAGGTGCCTAATTGTCATTTCTCCCTGTTTGAGATGTTGCTACCTGGCTAGTTGGTGGGTGGGTGGGTGGGTGGGTGGGTGCTCCTTTTATGCCACAGTTATTGACCAGGCCCAAAGCCCAAGCAGTGGCAATAGCAGCTTGTCTGAACAAACACCTGTGCTGTGGGTGGTGGTGGTTGTTGTTGTTGTTGTTGATTTTTGTTTCTGTTTTTTCTAACAGTCGAAAAACAGGGGAGAGCGCGCACGCAGTCCCCCACTACCAGAAATTGTGCAGTCGAGTTTCCCGCATGTGGGGAAATCGCAGAGGTCAGCTAGCTCCAAGTGCAATGAGCAAGCCTCGCTCTGGGAGAGCCACCTGCAGGATCGTGGCTGCATAATTTACTCCTCTGCCAGGTAAGTATGAGTTGGAATGGCGCTGGGGGGCAACTAGCCCTGTCCCAGGACAAGTGTCACCCTTGTGGAGAGAGCAGCTTGGTCATTGGTGCAGTGGCAGCAGCAGCAGCAGCATCCAGCAGCGGCAAGCACCACAGTAGCTGAGGCCTAGTATCTGAGCCAGAACCTGCAGCAAGGATCAGCTTAGGCCATTCCATGCAAACATTTGTGCAGCAGCGAATATTTGTCAAACAACATAGATCCAAGACAGCCCCTCCCCCGCCCATCCAACAAGCACCCAGAGAAGCCAAGCTTCGCCGCAAGGTACTTCTTCTTGGTTTTAAAAGGAAGAAGCAATCACTTTGAACACCGCTCAGCTCTGTCATTTCAGCTGGCGGAGAGACAGGGGGACACCATATTTCTGGGGTGGCTTTCTTCATCTACCCTACCTACCGGCACTCACTTTTTCTGACCTCCACTGACACCTGCTGCTGCTGCTGCTGCTGGAGAGGTGCCCTGTCCTGCTGGCACACTTGTCACTTTGCCCTTTACCAGCATAGCTGCTTACCTGGCATTTGCATAAATATAGAAGCAAGCTAACACTGTCTGCTGCTCCCTGGATAGAGATAGATAGATAGATATTGTTTTTTGCACCACTCAGCAGATAGTTTGCAATCTGTTGGTTTTAAATGCCGCTCTTTGTTACTTTGGAGCCTAGAAACTCTAGAACGTACTGTATACTCCCTTTGTGATATCATCACATGGGGTGGTCTGGCTACAGAGACCCATACATACCATGTAGAACTAGGGTGGGGAGGGGGTGAAATAAAAACCCCATATCCTGCAAGGAACGGCCATTTAAAAAAAAAAAATGAATCCAGATTTGTTTGTAAATGTGCTGCTTTATACAATATTTCAAAAGGCATCAAACATACAATTGTGACTTTGAAATCACCTATACATTGTGTATTGCACTTATCTCAGTATAATAATAGAGAGATTCGTATCTCAAACCAAAAAAAGAAAAGAAAACAATCAGCCAGAGAGGTGGACATTGGAAAGAGAGGGATACATTTTTACTGCTGCTGCTGCTGCTGCTGCAGCGACTCATATTCTACAGTTCTTGGCCCTTTTTGTTTAGAATGTTTTTTTCATGAATTATATGTGTTTCCCTATTTCCCAATCCACCTGAATTTATTCCTAAATGTCTGCGCAGGTGCCTAATTGTCATTTCTCCCTGTTTGAGATGTTGCTACCTGGCTAGTTGGGTTTGCTCCTTTTATGCCACAGTTATTGACCAGGCCCAAAGCCCAAGCAGTGGCAATAGCAGCTTGTCTGAACAAACACCTGTGCTGTGGGTGGTGGTGGTTGTTGTTGTTGTTGTTGTTGTTGTTGTTGATTTTTGTTTCTGTTTTTTCTAACAGTCGAAAAACAGGGGAGAGCGCGCACGCAGTCCCCCACTACCAGAAATTGTGCAGTCGAGTTTCCCGCATGTGGGGAAATCGCAGAGGTCAGCTAGCTCCAAGTGCAATGAGCAAGCCTCGCTCTGGGAGAGCCACCTGCAGGATCGTGGCTGCATAATTTACTCCTCTGCCAGGTAAGTATGAGTTGGAATGGCGCTGGGGGGCAACTAGCCCTGTCCCAGGACAAGTGTCACCCTTGTGGAGAGAGCAGCTTGGTCATTGGTGCAGTGGCAGCAGCAGCAGCAGCATCCAGCAGCGGCAAGCACCACAGTAGCTGAGGCCTAGTATCTGAGCCAGAACCTGCAGCAAGGATCAGCTTAGGCCATTCCATGCAAACATTTGTGCAGCAGCGAATATTTGTCAAACAACATAGATCCAAGACAGCCCCTCCCCCGCCCATCCAACAAGCACCCAGAGAAGCCAAGCTTCGCCGCAAGGTACTTCTTCTTGGTTTTAAAAGGAAGAAGCAATCACTTTGAACACCGCTCAGCTCTGTCATTTCAGCTGGCGGAGAGACAGGGGGACACCATATTTCTGGGGTGGCTTTCTTCATCTACCCTACCTGCCGGCACTCACTTTTTCTGACCTCCACTGACACCTGCTGCTGCTGCTGCTGCTGCTGCTGCTGCTGCTGGAGAGGTGCCCTGTCCTGCTGGCACACTTGTCACTTTGCCCTTTACCAGCATAGCTGCTTACCTGGCATTTGCATAAATATAGAAGCAAGCTAACACTGTCTGCTGCTCCCTGGATAGAGATAGATAGATAGATAGATAGATATTGTTTTTTGCACCACTCAGCAGATAGTTTGCAATCTGTTGGTTTTAAATGCCGCTCTTTGTTACTTTGGAGCCTAGAAACTCTAGAACGTACTGTATACTCCCTTTGTGATATCATCACATGGGGTGGTCTGGCTACAGAGACCCATACATACCATGTAGAACTAGGGTGGGGAGGGGGTGAAATAAAAACCCCATATCCTGCAAGGAACGGCCATTTAAAAAAAAAAAATGAATCCAGATTTGTTTGTAAATGTGCTGCTTTATACAATATTTCAAAAGGCATCAAACATACAATTGTGACTTTGAAATCACCTATACATTGTGTATTGCACTTATCTCAGTATAATAATAGAGAGATTCGTATCTCAAACCAAAAAAAGAAAAGAAAACAATCAGCCAGAGAGGTGGACATTGGAAAGAGAGGGATACATTTTTACTGCTGCTGCTGCTGCTGCTGCAGCGACTCATATTCTACAGTTCTTGGCCCTTTTTGTTTAGAATGTTTTTTTCATGAATTATATGTGTTTCCCTATTTCCCAATCCACCTGAATTTATTCCTAAATGTCTGCGCAGGTGCCTAATTGTCATTTCTCCCTGTTTGAGATGTTGCTACCTGGCTAGTTGGTGGGTGGGTGGGTGGGTGCTCCTTTTATGCCACAGTTATTGACCAGGCCCAAAGCCCAAGCAGTGGCAATAGCAGCTTGTCTGAACAAACACCTGTGCTGTGGGTGGTGGTGGTTGTTGTTGTTGTTGTTGTTGATTTTTGTTTCTGTTTTTTCTAACAGTCGAAAAACAGGGGAGAGCGCGCACGCAGTCCCCCACTACCAGAAATTGTGCAGTCGAGTTTCCCGCATGTGGGGAAATCGCAGAGGTCAGCTAGCTCCAAGTGCAATGAGCAAGCCTCGCTCTGGGAGAGCCACCTGCAGGATCGTGGCTGCATAATTTACTCCTCTGCCAGGTAAGTATGAGTTGGAATGGCGCTGGGGGGCAACTAGCCCTGTCCCAGGACAAGTGTCACCCTTGTGGAGAGAGCAGCTTGGTCATTGGTGCAGTGGCAGCAGCAGCAGCAGCATCCAGCAGCGGCAAGCACCACAGTAGCTGAGGCCTAGTATCTGAGCCAGAACCTGCAGCAAGGATCAGCTTAGGCCATTCCATGCAAACATTTGTGCAGCAGCGAATATTTGTCAAACAACATAGATCCAAGACAGCCCCTCCCCCGCCCATCCAACAAGCACCCAGAGAAGCCAAGCTTCGCCGCAAGGTACTTCTTCTTGGTTTTAAAAGGAAGAAGCAATCACTTTGAACACCGCTCAGCTCTGTCATTTCAGCTGGCGGAGAGACAGGGGGACACCATATTTCTGGGGTGGCTTTCTTCATCTACCCTACCTGCCGGCACTCACTTTTTCTGACCTCCACTGACACCTGCTGCTGCTGCTGCTGCTGCTGCTGCTGCTGCTGCTGCTGGAGAGGTGCCCTGTCCTGCTGGCACACTTGTCACTTTGCCCTTTACCAGCATAGCTGCTTACCTGGCATTTGCATAAATATAGAAGCAAGCTAACACTGTCTGCTGCTCCCTGGATAGAGATAGATAGATAGATAGATATTGTTTTTTGCACCACTCAGCAGATAGTTTGCAATCTGTTGGTTTTAAATGCCGCTCTTTGTTACTTTGGAGCCTAGAAACTCTAGAACGTACTGTATACTCCCTTTGTGATATCATCACATGGGGTGGTCTGGCTACAGAGACCCATACATACCATGTAGAACTAGGGTGGGGAGGGGGTGAAATAAAAACCCCATATCCTGCAAGGAACGGCCATTTAAAAAAAAAAAATGAATCCAGATTTGTTTGTAAATGTGCTGCTTTATACAATATTTCAAAAGGCATCAAACATACAATTGTGACTTTGAAATCACCTATACATTGTGTATTGCACTTATCTCAGTATAATAATAGAGAGATTCGTATCTCAAACCAAAAAAAGAAAAGAAAACAATCAGCCAGAGAGGTGGACATTGGAAAGAGAGGGATACATTTTTACTGCTGCTGCTGCTGCTGCTGCAGCGACTCATATTCTACAGTTCTTGGCCCTTTTTGTTTAGAATGTTTTTTTCATGAATTATATGTGTTTCCCTATTTCCCAATCCACCTGAATTTATTCCTAAATGTCTGCGCAGGTGCCTAATTGTCATTTCTCCCTGTTTGAGATGTTGCTACCTGGCTAGTTGGGTTTGCTCCTTTTATGCCACAGTTATTGACCAGGCCCAAAGCCCAAGCAGTGGCAATAGCAGCTTGTCTGAACAAACACCTGTGCTGTGGGTGGTGGTGGTTGTTGTTGTTGTTGTTGTTGATTTTTGTTTCTGTTTTTTCTAACAGTCGAAAAACAGGGGAGAGCGCGCACGCAGTCCCCCACTACCAGAAATTGTGCAGTCGAGTTTCCCGCATGTGGGGAAATCGCAGAGGTCAGCTAGCTCCAAGTGCAATGAGCAAGCCTCGCTCTGGGAGAGCCACCTGCAGGATCGTGGCTGCATAATTTACTCCTCTGCCAGGTAAGTATGAGTTGGAATGGCGCTGGGGGGCAACTAGCCCTGTCCCAGGACAAGTGTCACCCTTGTGGAGAGAGCAGCTTGGTCATTGGTGCAGTGGCAGCAGCAGCAGCAGCATCCAGCAGCGGCAAGCACCACAGTAGCTGAGGCCTAGTATCTGAGCCAGAACCTGCAGCAAGGATCAGCTTAGGCCATTCCATGCAAACATTTGTGCAGCAGCGAATATTTGTCAAACAACATAGATCCAAGACAGCCCCTCCCCCGCCCATCCAACAAGCACCCAGAGAAGCCAAGCTTCGCCGCAAGGTACTTCTTCTTGGTTTTAAAAGGAAGAAGCAATCACTTTGAACACCGCTCAGCTCTGTCATTTCAGCTGGCGGAGAGACAGGGGGACACCATATTTCTGGGGTGGCTTTCTTCATCTACCCTACCTGCCGGCACTCACTTTTTCTGACCTCCACTGACACCTGCTGCTGCTGCTGCTGCTGCTGCTGCTGCTGCTGCTGGAGAGGTGCCCTGTCCTGCTGGCACACTTGTCACTTTGCCCTTTACCAGCATAGCTGCTTACCTGGCATTTGCATAAATATAGAAGCAAGCTAACACTGTCTGCTGCTCCCTGGATAGAGATAGATAGATAGATAGATATTGTTTTTTGCACCACTCAGCAGATAGTTTGCAATCTGTTGGTTTTAAATGCCGCTCTTTGTTACTTTGGAGCCTAGAAACTCTAGAACGTACTGTATACTCCCTTTGTGATATCATCACATGGGGTGGTCTGGCTACAGAGACCCATACATACCATGTAGAACTAGGGTGGGGAGGGGGTGAAATAAAAACCCCATATCCTGCAAGGAACGGCCATTTAAAAAAAAAAAATGAATCCAGATTTGTTTGTAAATGTGCTGCTTTATACAATATTTCAAAAGGCATCAAACATACAATTGTGACTTTGAAATCACCTATACATTGTGTATTGCACTTATCTCAGTATAATAATAGAGAGATTCGTATCTCAAACCAAAAAAAGAAAAGAAAACAATCAGCCAGAGAGGTGGACATTGGAAAGAGAGGGATACATTTTTACTGCTGCTGCTGCTGCTGCTGCAGCGACTCATATTCTACAGTTCTTGGCCCTTTTTGTTTAGAATGTTTTTTTCATGAATTATATGTGTTTCCCTATTTCCCAATCCACCTGAATTTATTCCTAAATGTCTGCGCAGGTGCCTAATTGTCATTTCTCCCTGTTTGAGATGTTGCTACCTGGCTAGTTGGGTTTGCTCCTTTTATGCCACAGTTATTGACCAGGCCCAAAGCCCAAGCAGTGGCAATAGCAGCTTGTCTGAACAAACACCTGTGCTGTGGGTGGTGGTGGTTGTTGTTGTTGTTGTTGTTGATTTTTGTTTCTGTTTTTTCTAACAGTCGAAAAACAGGGGAGAGCGCGCACGCAGTCCCCCACTACCAGAAATTGTGCAGTCGAGTTTCCCGCATGTGGGGAAATCGCAGAGGTCAGCTAGCTCCAAGTGCAATGAGCAAGCCTCGCTCTGGGAGAGCCACCTGCAGGATCGTGGCTGCATAATTTACTCCTCTGCCAGGTAAGTATGAGTTGGAATGGCGCTGGGGGGCAACTAGCCCTGTCCCAGGACAAGTGTCACCCTTGTGGAGAGAGCAGCTTGGTCATTGGTGCAGTGGCAGCAGCAGCAGCAGCATCCAGCAGCGGCAAGCACCACAGTAGCTGAGGCCTAGTATCTGAGCCAGAACCTGCAGCAAGGATCAGCTTAGGCCATTCCATGCAAACATTTGTGCAGCAGCGAATATTTGTCAAACAACATAGATCCAAGACAGCCCCTCCCCCGCCCATCCAACAAGCACCCAGAGAAGCCAAGCTTCGCCGCAAGGTACTTCTTCTTGGTTTTAAAAGGAAGAAGCAATCACTTTGAACACCGCTCAGCTCTGTCATTTCAGCTGGCGGAGAGACAGGGGGACACCATATTTCTGGGGTGGCTTTCTTCATCTACCCTACCTGCCGGCACTCACTTTTTCTGACCTCCACTGACACCTGCTGCTGCTGCTGCTGCTGCTGCTGCTGCTGCTGCTGGAGAGGTGCCCTGTCCTGCTGGCACACTTGTCACTTTGCCCTTTACCAGCATAGCTGCTTACCTGGCATTTGCATAAATATAGAAGCAAGCTAACACTGTCTGCTGCTCCCTGGATAGAGATAGATAGATAGATAGATATTGTTTTTTGCACCACTCAGCAGATAGTTTGCAATCTGTTGGTTTTAAATGCCGCTCTTTGTTACTTTGGAGCCTAGAAACTCTAGAACGTACTGTATACTCCCTTTGTGATATCATCACATGGGGTGGTCTGGCTACAGAGACCCATACATACCATGTAGAACTAGGGTGGGGAGGGGGTGAAATAAAAACCCCATATCCTGCAAGGAACGGCCATTTAAAAAAAAAAAATGAATCCAGATTTGTTTGTAAATGTGCTGCTTTATACAATATTTCAAAAGGCATCAAACATACAATTGTGACTTTGAAATCACCTATACATTGTGTATTGCACTTATCTCAGTATAATAATAGAGAGATTCGTATCTCAAACCAAAAAAAGAAAAGAAAACAATCAGCCAGAGAGGTGGACATTGGAAAGAGAGGGATACATTTTTACTGCTGCTGCTGCTGCTGCTGCAGCGACTCATATTCTACAGTTCTTGGCCCTTTTTGTTTAGAATGTTTTTTTCATGAATTATATGTGTTTCCCTATTTCCCAATCCACCTGAATTTATTCCTAAATGTCTGCGCAGGTGCCTAATTGTCATTTCTCCCTGTTTGAGATGTTGCTACCTGGCTAGTTGGTGGGTGGGTGGGTGGGTGGGTGGGTGCTCCTTTTATGCCACAGTTATTGACCAGGCCCAAAGCCCAAGCAGTGGCAATAGCAGCTTGTCTGAACAAACACCTGTGCTGTGGGTGGTGGTGGTTGTTGTTGTTGTTGTTGATTTTTGTTTCTGTTTTTTCTAACAGTCGAAAAACAGGGGAGAGCGCGCACGCAGTCCCCCACTACCAGAAATTGTGCAGTCGAGTTTCCCGCATGTGGGGAAATCGCAGAGGTCAGCTAGCTCCAAGTGCAATGAGCAAGCCTCGCTCTGGGAGAGCCACCTGCAGGATCGTGGCTGCATAATTTACTCCTCTGCCAGGTAAGTATGAGTTGGAATGGCGCTGGGGGGCAACTAGCCCTGTCCCAGGACAAGTGTCACCCTTGTGGAGAGAGCAGCTTGGTCATTGGTGCAGTGGCAGCAGCAGCAGCAGCATCCAGCAGCGGCAAGCACCACAGTAGCTGAGGCCTAGTATCTGAGCCAGAACCTGCAGCAAGGATCAGCTTAGGCCATTCCATGCAAACATTTGTGCAGCAGCGAATATTTGTCAAACAACATAGATCCAAGACAGCCCCTCCCCCGCCCATCCAACAAGCACCCAGAGAAGCCAAGCTTCGCCGCAAGGTACTTCTTCTTGGTTTTAAAAGGAAGAAGCAATCACTTTGAACACCGCTCAGCTCTGTCATTTCAGCTGGCGGAGAGACAGGGGGACACCATATTTCTGGGGTGGCTTTCTTCATCTACCCTACCTGCCGGCACTCACTTTTTCTGACCTCCACTGACACCTGCTGCTGCTGCTGCTGCTGCTGCTGGAGAGGTGCCCTGTCCTGCTGGCACACTTGTCACTTTGCCCTTTACCAGCATAGCTGCTTACCTGGCATTTGCATAAATATAGAAGCAAGCTAACACTGTCTGCTGCTCCCTGGATAGAGATAGATAGATAGATAGATATTGTTTTTTGCACCACTCAGCAGATAGTTTGCAATCTGTTGGTTTTAAATGCCGCTCTGTGTTACTTTGGAGCCTAGAAACTCTAGAACGTACTGTATACTCCCTTTGTGATATCATCACATGGGGTGGTCTGGCTACAGAGACCCATACATACCATGTAGAACTAGGGTGGGGAGGGGGTGAAATAAAAACCCCATATCCTGCAAGGAACGGCCATTTAAAAAAAAAAAATGAATCCAGATTTGTTTGTAAATGTGCTGCTTTATACAATATTTCAAAAGGCATCAAACATACAATTGTGACTTTGAAATCACCTATACATTGTGTATTGCACTTATCTCAGTATAATAATAGAGAGATTCGTATCTCAAACCAAAAAAAGAAAAGAAAACAATCAGCCAGAGAGGTGGACATTGGAAAGAGAGGGATACATTTTTACTGCTGCTGCTGCTGCTGCTGCAGCGACTCATATTCTACAGTTCTTGGCCCTTTTTGTTTAGAATGTTTTTTTCATGAATTATATGTGTTTCCCTATTTCCCAATCCACCTGAATTTATTCCTAAATGTCTGCGCAGGTGCCTAATTGTCATTTCTCCCTGTTTGAGATGTTGCTACCTGGCTAGTTGGGTTTGCTCCTTTTATGCCACAGTTATTGACCAGGCCCAAAGCCCAAGCAGTGGCAATAGCAGCTTGTCTGAACAAACACCTGTGCTGTGGGTGGTGGTGGTTGTTGTTGTTGTTGTTGTTGATTTTTGTTTCTGTTTTTTCTAACAGTCGAAAAACAGGGGAGAGCGCGCACGCAGTCCCCCACTACCAGAAATTGTGCAGTCGAGTTTCCCGCATGTGGGGAAATCGCAGAGGTCAGCTAGCTCCAAGTGCAATGAGCAAGCCTCGCTCTGGGAGAGCCACCTGCAGGATCGTGGCTGCATAATTTACTCCTCTGCCAGGTAAGTATGAGTTGGAATGGCGCTGGGGGGCAACTAGCCCTGTCCCAGGACAAGTGTCACCCTTGTGGAGAGAGCAGCTTGGTCATTGGTGCAGTGGCAGCAGCAGCAGCAGCATCCAGCAGCGGCAAGCACCACAGTAGCTGAGGCCTAGTATCTGAGCCAGAACCTGCAGCAAGGATCAGCTTAGGCCATTCCATGCAAACATTTGTGCAGCAGCGAATATTTGTCAAACAACATAGATCCAAGACAGCCCCTCCCCCGCCCATCCAACAAGCACCCAGAGAAGCCAAGCTTCGCCGCAAGGTACTTCTTCTTGGTTTTAAAAGGAAGAAGCAATCACTTTGAACACCGCTCAGCTCTGTCATTTCAGCTGGCGGAGAGACAGGGGGACACCATATTTCTGGGGTGGCTTTCTTCATCTACCCTACCTGCCGGCACTCACTTTTTCTGACCTCCACTGACACCTGCTGCTGCTGCTGCTGCTGCTGCTGCTGCTGCTGCTGGAGAGGTGCCCTGTCCTGCTGGCACACTTGTCACTTTGCCCTTTACCAGCATAGCTGCTTACCTGGCATTTGCATAAATATAGAAGCAAGCTAACACTGTCTGCTGCTCCCTGGATAGAGATAGATAGATAGATAGATATTGTTTTTTGCACCACTCAGCAGATAGTTTGCAATCTGTTGGTTTTAAATGCCGCTCTTTGTTACTTTGGAGCCTAGAAACTCTAGAACGTACTGTATACTCCCTTTGTGATATCATCACATGGGGTGGTCTGGCTACAGAGACCCATACATACCATGTAGAACTAGGGTGGGGAGGGGGTGAAATAAAAACCCCATATCCTGCAAGGAACGGCCATTTAAAAAAAAAAAATGAATCCAGATTTGTTTGTAAATGTGCTGCTTTATACAATATTTCAAAAGGCATCAAACATACAATTGTGACTTTGAAATCACCTATACATTGTGTATTGCACTTATCTCAGTATAATAATAGAGAGATTCGTATCTCAAACCAAAAAAAGAAAAGAAAACAATCAGCCAGAGAGGTGGACATTGGAAAGAGAGGGATACATTTTTACTGCTGCTGCTGCTGCTGCTGCAGCGACTCATATTCTACAGTTCTTGGCCCTTTTTGTTTAGAATGTTTTTTTCATGAATTATATGTGTTTCCCTATTTCCCAATCCACCTGAATTTATTCCTAAATGTCTGCGCAGGTGCCTAATTGTCATTTCTCCCTGTTTGAGATGTTGCTACCTGGCTAGTTGGGTTTGCTCCTTTTATGCCACAGTTATTGACCAGGCCCAAAGCCCAAGCAGTGGCAATAGCAGCTTGTCTGAACAAACACCTGTGCTGTGGGTGGTGGTGGTTGTTGTTGTTGTTGTTGTTGTTGATTTTTGTTTCTGTTTTTTCTAACAGTCGAAAAACAGGGGAGAGCGCGCACGCAGTCCCCCACTACCAGAAATTGTGCAGTCGAGTTTCCCGCATGTGGGGAAATCGCAGAGGTCAGCTAGCTCCAAGTGCAATGAGCAAGCCTCGCTCTGGGAGAGCCACCTGCAGGATCGTGGCTGCATAATTTACTCCTCTGCCAGGTAAGTATGAGTTGGAATGGCGCTGGGGGGCAACTAGCCCTGTCCCAGGACAAGTGTCACCCTTGTGGAGAGAGCAGCTTGGTCATTGGTGCAGTGGCAGCAGCAGCAGCAGCATCCAGCAGCGGCAAGCACCACAGTAGCTGAGGCCTAGTATCTGAGCCAGAACCTGCAGCAAGGATCAGCTTAGGCCATTCCATGCAAACATTTGTGCAGCAGCGAATATTTGTCAAACAACATAGATCCAAGACAGCCCCTCCCCCGCCCATCCAACAAGCACCCAGAGAAGCCAAGCTTCGCCGCAAGGTACTTCTTCTTGGTTTTAAAAGGAAGAAGCAATCACTTTGAACACCGCTCAGCTCTGTCATTTCAGCTGGCGGAGAGACAGGGGGACACCATATTTCTGGGGTGGCTTTCTTCATCTACCCTACCTGCCGGCACTCACTTTTTCTGACCTCCACTGACACCTGCTGCTGCTGCTGCTGCTGCTGCTGGAGAGGTGCCCTGTCCTGCTGGCACACTTGTCACTTTGCCCTTTACCAGCATAGCTGCTTACCTGGCATTTGCATAAATATAGAAGCAAGCTAACACTGTCTGCTGCTCCCTGGATAGAGATAGATAGATAGATAGATATTGTTTTTTGCACCACTCAGCAGATAGTTTGCAATCTGTTGGTTTTAAATGCCGCTCTTTGTTACTTTGGAGCCTAGAAACTCTAGAACGTACTGTATACTCCCTTTGTGATATCATCACATGGGGTGGTCTGGCTACAGAGACCCATACATACCATGTAGAACTAGGGTGGGGAGGGGGTGAAATAAAAACCCCATATCCTGCAAGGAACGGCCATTTAAAAAAAAAAAATGAATCCAGATTTGTTTGTAAATGTGCTGCTTTATACAATATTTCAAAAGGCATCAAACATACAATTGTGACTTTGAAATCACCTATACATTGTGTATTGCACTTATCTCAGTATAATAATAGAGAGATTCGTATCTCAAACCAAAAAAAGAAAAGAAAACAATCAGCCAGAGAGGTGGACATTGGAAAGAGAGGGATACATTTTTACTGCTGCTGCTGCTGCTGCTGCAGCGACTCATATTCTACAGTTCTTGGCCCTTTTTGTTTAGAATGTTTTTTTCATGAATTATATGTGTTTCCCTATTTCCCAATCCACCTGAATTTATTCCTAAATGTCTGCGCAGGTGCCTAATTGTCATTTCTCCCTGTTTGAGATGTTGCTACCTGGCTAGTTGGGTTTGCTCCTTTTATGCCACAGTTATTGACCAGGCCCAAAGCCCAAGCAGTGGCAATAGCAGCTTGTCTGAACAAACACCTGTGCTGTGGGTGGTGGTGGTTGTTGTTGTTGTTGTTGTTGATTTTTGTTTCTGTTTTTTCTAACAGTCGAAAAACAGGGGAGAGCGCGCACGCAGTCCCCCACTACCAGAAATTGTGCAGTCGAGTTTCCCGCATGTGGGGAAATCGCAGAGGTCAGCTAGCTCCAAGTGCAATGAGCAAGCCTCGCTCTGGGAGAGCCACCTGCAGGATCGTGGCTGCATAATTTACTCCTCTGCCAGGTAAGTATGAGTTGGAATGGCGCTGGGGGGCAACTAGCCCTGTCCCAGGACAAGTGTCACCCTTGTGGAGAGAGCAGCTTGGTCATTGGTGCAGTGGCAGCAGCAGCAGCAGCATCCAGCAGCGGCAAGCACCACAGTAGCTGAGGCCTAGTATCTGAGCCAGAACCTGCAGCAAGGATCAGCTTAGGCCATTCCATGCAAACATTTGTGCAGCAGCGAATATTTGTCAAACAACATAGATCCAAGACAGCCCCTCCCCCGCCCATCCAACAAGCACCCAGAGAAGCCAAGCTTCGCCGCAAGGTACTTCTTCTTGGTTTTAAAAGGAAGAAGCAATCACTTTGAACACCGCTCAGCTCTGTCATTTCAGCTGGCGGAGAGACAGGGGGACACCATATTTCTGGGGTGGCTTTCTTCATCTACCCTACCTGCCGGCACTCACTTTTTCTGACCTCCACTGACACCTGCTGCTGCTGCTGCTGCTGCTGCTGGAGAGGTGCCCTGTCCTGCTGGCACACTTGTCACTTTGCCCTTTACCAGCATAGCTGCTTACCTGGCATTTGCATAAATATAGAAGCAAGCTAACACTGTCTGCTGCTCCCTGGATAGAGATAGATAGATAGATAGATATTGTTTTTTGCACCACTCAGCAGATAGTTTGCAATCTGTTGGTTTTAAATGCCGCTCTTTGTTACTTTGGAGCCTAGAAACTCTAGAACGTACTGTATACTCCCTTTGTGATATCATCACATGGGGTGGTCTGGCTACAGAGACCCATACATACCATGTAGAACTAGGGTGGGGAGGGGGTGAAATAAAAACCCCATATCCTGCAAGGAACGGCCATTTAAAAAAAAAAAATGAATCCAGATTTGTTTGTAAATGTGCTGCTTTATACAATATTTCAAAAGGCATCAAACATACAATTGTGACTTTGAAATCACCTATACATTGTGTATTGCACTTATCTCAGTATAATAATAGAGAGATTCGTATCTCAAACCAAAAAAAGAAAAGAAAACAATCAGCCAGAGAGGTGGACATTGGAAAGAGAGGGATACATTTTTACTGCTGCTGCTGCTGCTGCTGCAGCGACTCATATTCTACAGTTCTTGGCCCTTTTTGTTTAGAATGTTTTTTTCATGAATTATATGTGTTTCCCTATTTCCCAATCCACCTGAATTTATTCCTAAATGTCTGCGCAGGTGCCTAATTGTCATTTCTCCCTGTTTGAGATGTTGCTACCTGGCTAGTTGGGTTTGCTCCTTTTATGCCACAGTTATTGACCAGGCCCAAAGCCCAAGCAGTGGCAATAGCAGCTTGTCTGAACAAACACCTGTGCTGTGGGTGGTGGTGGTTGTTGTTGTTGTTGTTGTTGATTTTTGTTTCTGTTTTTTCTAACAGTCGAAAAACAGGGGAGAGCGCGCACGCAGTCCCCCACTACCAGAAATTGTGCAGTCGAGTTTCCCGCATGTGGGGAAATCGCAGAGGTCAGCTAGCTCCAAGTGCAATGAGCAAGCCTCGCTCTGGGAGAGCCACCTGCAGGATCGTGGCTGCATAATTTACTCCTCTGCCAGGTAAGTATGAGTTGGAATGGCGCTGGGGGGCAACTAGCCCTGTCCCAGGACAAGTGTCACCCTTGTGGAGAGAGCAGCTTGGTCATTGGTGCAGTGGCAGCAGCAGCAGCAGCATCCAGCAGCGGCAAGCACCACAGTAGCTGAGGCCTAGTATCTGAGCCAGAACCTGCAGCAAGGATCAGCTTAGGCCATTCCATGCAAACATTTGTGCAGCAGCGAATATTTGTCAAACAACATAGATCCAAGACAGCCCCTCCCCCGCCCATCCAACAAGCACCCAGAGAAGCCAAGCTTCGCCGCAAGGTACTTCTTCTTGGTTTTAAAAGGAAGAAGCAATCACTTTGAACACCGCTCAGCTCTGTCATTTCAGCTGGCGGAGAGACAGGGGGACACCATATTTCTGGGGTGGCTTTCTTCATCTACCCTACCTACCGGCACTCACTTTTTCTGACCTCCACTGACACCTGCTGCTGCTGCTGCTGCTGCTGGAGAGGTGCCCTGTCCTGCTGGCACACTTGTCACTTTGCCCTTTACCAGCATAGCTGCTTACCTGGCATTTGCATAAATATAGAAGCAAGCTAACACTGTCTGCTGCTCCCTGGATAGAGATAGATAGATAGATATTGTTTTTTGCACCACTCAGCAGATAGTTTGCAATCTGTTGGTTTTAAATGCCGCTCTTTGTTACTTTGGAGCCTAGAAACTCTAGAACGTACTGTATACTCCCTTTGTGATATCATCACATGGGGTGGTCTGGCTACAGAGACCCATACATACCATGTAGAACTAGGGTGGGGAGGGGGTGAAATAAAAACCCCATATCCTGCAAGGAACGGCCATTTAAAAAAAAAAAATGAATCCAGATTTGTTTGTAAATGTGCTGCTTTATACAATATTTCAAAAGGCATCAAACATACAATTGTGACTTTGAAATCACCTATACATTGTGTATTGCACTTATCTCAGTATAATAATAGAGAGATTCGTATCTCAAACCAAAAAAAGAAAAGAAAACAATCAGCCAGAGAGGTGGACATTGGAAAGAGAGGGATACATTTTTACTGCTGCTGCTGCAGCGACTCATATTCTACAGTTCTTGGCCCTTTTTGTTTAGAATGTTTTTTTCATGAATTATATGTGTTTCCCTATTTCCCAATCCACCTGAATTTATTCCTAAATGTCTGCGCAGGTGCCTAATTGTCATTTCTCCCTGTTTGAGATGTTGCTACCTGGCTAGTTGGGTTTGCTCCTTTTATGCCACAGTTATTGACCAGGCCCAAAGCCCAAGCAGTGGCAATAGCAGCTTGTCTGAACAAACACCTGTGCTGTGGGTGGTGGTGGTTGTTGTTGTTGTTGTTGATTTTTGTTTCTGTTTTTTCTAACAGTCGAAAAACAGGGGAGAGCGCGCACGCAGTCCCCCACTACCAGAAATTGTGCAGTCGAGTTTCCCGCATGTGGGGAAATCGCAGAGGTCAGCTAGCTCCAAGTGCAATGAGCAAGCCTCGCTCTGGGAGAGCCACCTGCAGGATCGTGGCTGCATAATTTACTCCTCTGCCAGGTAAGTATGAGTTGGAATGGCGCTGGGGGGCAACTAGCCCTGTCCCAGGACAAGTGTCACCCTTGTGGAGAGAGCAGCTTGGTCATTGGTGCAGTGGCAGCAGCAGCAGCAGCATCCAGCAGCGGCAAGCACCACAGTAGCTGAGGCCTAGTATCTGAGCCAGAACCTGCAGCAAGGATCAGCTTAGGCCATTCCATGCAAACATTTGTGCAGCAGCGAATATTTGTCAAACAACATAGATCCAAGACAGCCCCTCCCCCGCCCATCCAACAAGCACCCAGAGAAGCCAAGCTTCGCCGCAAGGTACTTCTTCTTGGTTTTAAAAGGAAGAAGCAATCACTTTGAACACCGCTCAGCTCTGTCATTTCAGCTGGCGGAGAGACAGGGGGACACCATATTTCTGGGGTGGCTTTCTTCATCTACCCTACCTGCCGGCACTCACTTTTTCTGACCTCCACTGACACCTGCTGCTGCTGCTGCTGCTGCTGCTGGAGAGGTGCCCTGTCCTGCTGGCACACTTGTCACTTTGCCCTTTACCAGCATAGCTGCTTACCTGGCATTTGCATAAATATAGAAGCAAGCTAACACTGTCTGCTGCTCCCTGGATAGAGATAGATAGATAGATAGATATTGTTTTTTGCACCACTCAGCAGATAGTTTGCAATCTGTTGGTTTTAAATGCCGCTCTTTGTTACTTTGGAGCCTAGAAACTCTAGAACGTACTGTATACTCCCTTTGTGATATCATCACATGGGGTGGTCTGGCTACAGAGACCCATACATACCATGTAGAACTAGGGTGGGGAGGGGGTGAAATAAAAACCCCATATCCTGCAAGGAACGGCCATTTAAAAAAAAAAAATGAATCCAGATTTGTTTGTAAATGTGCTGCTTTATACAATATTTCAAAAGGCATCAAACATACAATTGTGACTTTGAAATCACCTATACATTGTGTATTGCACTTATCTCAGTATAATAATAGAGAGATTCGTATCTCAAACCAAAAAAAGAAAAGAAAACAATCAGCCAGAGAGGTGGACATTGGAAAGAGAGGGATACATTTTTACTGCTGCTGCTGCTGCTGCTGCAGCGACTCATATTCTACAGTTCTTGGCCCTTTTTGTTTAGAATGTTTTTTTCATGAATTATATGTGTTTCCCTATTTCCCAATCCACCTGAATTTATTCCTAAATGTCTGCGCAGGTGCCTAATTGTCATTTCTCCCTGTTTGAGATGTTGCTACCTGGCTAGTTGGGTTTGCTCCTTTTATGCCACAGTTATTGACCAGGCCCAAAGCCCAAGCAGTGGCAATAGCAGCTTGTCTGAACAAACACCTGTGCTGTGGGTGGTGGTGGTTGTTGTTGTTGTTGTTGATTTTTGTTTCTGTTTTTTCTAACAGTCGAAAAACAGGGGAGAGCGCGCACGCAGTCCCCCACTACCAGAAATTGTGCAGTCGAGTTTCCCGCATGTGGGGAAATCGCAGAGGTCAGCTAGCTCCAAGTGCAATGAGCAAGCCTCGCTCTGGGAGAGCCACCTGCAGGATCGTGGCTGCATAATTTACTCCTCTGCCAGGTAAGTATGAGTTGGAATGGCGCTGGGGGGCAACTAGCCCTGTCCCAGGACAAGTGTCACCCTTGTGGAGAGAGCAGCTTGGTCATTGGTGCAGTGGCAGCAGCAGCAGCAGCATCCAGCAGCGGCAAGCACCACAGTAGCTGAGGCCTAGTATCTGAGCCAGAACCTGCAGCAAGGATCAGCTTAGGCCATTCCATGCAAACATTTGTGCAGCAGCGAATATTTGTCAAACAACATAGATCCAAGACAGCCCCTCCCCCGCCCATCCAACAAGCACCCAGAGAAGCCAAGCTTCGCCGCAAGGTACTTCTTCTTGGTTTTAAAAGGAAGAAGCAATCACTTTGAACACCGCTCAGCTCTGTCATTTCAGCTGGCGGAGAGACAGGGGGACACCATATTTCTGGGGTGGCTTTCTTCATCTACCCTACCTACCGGCACTCACTTTTTCTGACCTCCACTGACACCTGCTGCTGCTGCTGCTGCTGCTGCTGGAGAGGTGCCCTGTCCTGCTGGCACACTTGTCACTTTGCCCTTTACCAGCATAGCTGCTTACCTGGCATTTGCATAAATATAGAAGCAAGCTAACACTGTCTGCTGCTCCCTGGATAGAGATAGATAGATAGATAGATATTGTTTTTTGCACCACTCAGCAGATAGTTTGCAATCTGTTGGTTTTAAATGCCGCTCTTTGTTACTTTGGAGCCTAGAAACTCTAGAACGTACTGTATACTCCCTTTGTGATATCATCACATGGGGTGGTCTGGCTACAGAGACCCATACATACCATGTAGAACTAGGGTGGGGAGGGGGTGAAATAAAAACCCCATATCCTGCAAGGAACGGCCATTTAAAAAAAAAAAATGAATCCAGATTTGTTTGTAAATGTGCTGCTTTATACAATATTTCAAAAGGCATCAAACATACAATTGTGACTTTGAAATCACCTATACATTGTGTATTGCACTTATCTCAGTATAATAATAGAGAGATTCGTATCTCAAACCAAAAAAAGAAAAGAAAACAATCAGCCAGAGAGGTGGACATTGGAAAGAGAGGGATACATTTTTACTGCTGCTGCTGCTGCTGCTGCTGCAGCGACTCATATTCTACAGTTCTTGGCCCTTTTTGTTTAGAATGTTTTTTTCATGAATTATATGTGTTTCCCTATTTCCCAATCCACCTGAATTTATTCCTAAATGTCTGCGCAGGTGCCTAATTGTCATTTCTCCCTGTTTGAGATGTTGCTACCTGGCTAGTTGGGTTTGCTCCTTTTATGCCACAGTTATTGACCAGGCCCAAAGCCCAAGCAGTGGCAATAGCAGCTTGTCTGAACAAACACCTGTGCTGTGGGTGGTGGTGGTTGTTGTTGTTGTTGTTGATTTTTGTTTCTGTTTTTTCTAACAGTCGAAAAACAGGGGAGAGCGCGCACGCAGTCCCCCACTACCAGAAATTGTGCAGTCGAGTTTCCCGCATGTGGGGAAATCGCAGAGGTCAGCTAGCTCCAAGTGCAATGAGCAAGCCTCGCTCTGGGAGAGCCACCTGCAGGATCGTGGCTGCATAATTTACTCCTCTGCCAGGTAAGTATGAGTTGGAATGGCGCTGGGGGGCAACTAGCCCTGTCCCAGGACAAGTGTCACCCTTGTGGAGAGAGCAGCTTGGTCATTGGTGCAGTGGCAGCAGCAGCAGCAGCATCCAGCAGCGGCAAGCACCACAGTAGCTGAGGCCTAGTATCTGAGCCAGAACCTGCAGCAAGGATCAGCTTAGGCCATTCCATGCAAACATTTGTGCAGCAGCGAATATTTGTCAAACAACATAGATCCAAGACAGCCCCTCCCCCGCCCATCCAACAAGCACCCAGAGAAGCCAAGCTTCGCCGCAAGGTACTTCTTCTTGGTTTTAAAAGGAAGAAGCAATCACTTTGAACACCGCTCAGCTCTGTCATTTCAGCTGGCGGAGAGACAGGGGGACACCATATTTCTGGGGTGGCTTTCTTCATCTACCCTACCTGCCGGCACTCACTTTTTCTGACCTCCACTGACACCTGCTGCTGCTGCTGCTGCTGCTGCTGCTGCTGGAGAGGTGCCCTGTCCTGCTGGCACACTTGTCACTTTGCCCTTTACCAGCATAGCTGCTTACCTGGCATTTGCATAAATATAGAAGCAAGCTAACACTGTCTGCTGCTCCCTGGATAGAGATAGATAGATAGATAGATATTGTTTTTTGCACCACTCAGCAGATAGTTTGCAATCTGTTGGTTTTAAATGCCGCTCTTTGTTACTTTGGAGCCTAGAAACTCTAGAACGTACTGTATACTCCCTTTGTGATATCATCACATGGGGTGGTCTGGCTACAGAGACCCATACATACCATGTAGAACTAGGGTGGGGAGGGGGTGAAATAAAAACCCCATATCCTGCAAGGAACGGCCATTTAAAAAAAAATAAATGAATCCAGATTTGTTTGTAAATGTGCTTTTTTTTTTTTTTTTTTTTTTTTTTTGTTTGTAAATGTGCTGCTTTATACAATATTTCAAAAGGCATCAAACATACAATTGTGACTTTGAAATCACCTATACATTGTGTATTGCACTTATCTCAGTATAATAATAGAGAGATTCGTATCTCAAACCAAAAAAAGAAAAGAAAACAATCAGCCAGAGAGGTGGACATTGGAAAGAGAGGGATACATTTTTACTGCTGCTGCTGCTGCTGCTGCTGCAGCGACTCATATTCTACAGTTCTTGGCCCTTTTTGTTTAGAATGTTTTTTTCATGAATTATATGTGTTTCCCTATTTCCCAATCCACCTGAATTTATTCCTAAATGTCTGCGCAGGTGCCTAATTGTCATTTCTCCCTGTTTGAGATGTTGCTACCTGGCTAGTTGGGTTTGCTCCTTTTATGCCACAGTTATTGACCAGGCCCAAAGCCCAAGCAGTGGCAATAGCAGCTTGTCTGAACAAACACCTGTGCTGTGGGTGGTGGTGGTTGTTGTTGTTGTTGTTGATTTTTGTTTCTGTTTTTTCTAACAGTCGAAAAACAGGGGAGAGCGCGCACGCAGTCCCCCACTACCAGAAATTGTGCAGTCGAGTTTCCCGCATGTGGGGAAATCGCAGAGGTCAGCTAGCTCCAAGTGCAATGAGCAAGCCTCGCTCTGGGAGAGCCACCTGCAGGATCGTGGCTGCATAATTTACTCCTCTGCCAGGTAAGTATGAGTTGGAATGGCGCTGGGGGGCAACTAGCCCTGTCCCAGGACAAGTGTCACCCTTGTGGAGAGAGCAGCTTGGTCATTGGTGCAGTGGCAGCAGCAGCAGCAGCATCCAGCAGCGGCAAGCACCACAGTAGCTGAGGCCTAGTATCTGAGCCAGAACCTGCAGCAAGGATCAGCTTAGGCCATTCCATGCAAACATTTGTGCAGCAGCGAATATTTGTCAAACAACATAGATCCAAGACAGCCCCTCCCCCGCCCATCCAACAAGCACCCAGAGAAGCCAAGCTTCGCCGCAAGGTACTTCTTCTTGGTTTTAAAAGGAAGAAGCAATCACTTTGAACACCGCTCAGCTCTGTCATTTCAGCTGGCGGAGAGACAGGGGGACACCATATTTCTGGGGTGGCTTTCTTCATCTACCCTACCTACCGGCACTCACTTTTTCTGACCTCCACTGACACCTGCTGCTGCTGCTGCTGCTGCTGCTGGAGAGGTGCCCTGTCCTGCTGGCACACTTGTCACTTTGCCCTTTACCAGCATAGCTGCTTACCTGGCATTTGCATAAATATAGAAGCAAGCTAACACTGTCTGCTGCTCCCTGGATAGAGATAGATAGATAGATAGATATTGTTTTTTGCACCACTCAGCAGATAGTTTGCAATCTGTTGGTTTTAAATGCCGCTCTTTGTTACTTTGGAGCCTAGAAACTCTAGAACGTACTGTATACTCCCTTTGTGATATCATCACATGGGGTGGTCTGGCTACAGAGACCCATACATACCATGTAGAACTAGGGTGGGGAGGGGGTGAAATAAAAACCCCATATCCTGCAAGGAACGGCCATTTAAAAAAAAAAAATGAATCCAGATTTGTTTGTAAATGTGCTGCTTTATACAATATTTCAAAAGGCATCAAACATACAATTGTGACTTTGAAATCACCTATACATTGTGTATTGCACTTATCTCAGTATAATAATAGAGAGATTCGTATCTCAAACCAAAAAAAGAAAAGAAAACAATCAGCCAGAGAGGTGGACATTGGAAAGAGAGGGATACATTTTTACTGCTGCTGCTGCTGCTGCTGCTGCAGCGACTCATATTCTACAGTTCTTGGCCCTTTTTGTTTAGAATGTTTTTTTCATGAATTATATGTGTTTCCCTATTTCCCAATCCACCTGAATTTATTCCTAAATGTCTGCGCAGGTGCCTAATTGTCATTTCTCCCTGTTTGAGATGTTGCTACCTGGCTAGTTGGGTTTGCTCCTTTTATGCCACAGTTATTGACCAGGCCCAAAGCCCAAGCAGTGGCAATAGCAGCTTGTCTGAACAAACACCTGTGCTGTGGGTGGTGGTGGTTGTTGTTGTTGTTGTTGATTTTTGTTTCTGTTTTTTCTAACAGTCGAAAAACAGGGGAGAGCGCGCACGCAGTCCCCCACTACCAGAAATTGTGCAGTCGAGTTTCCCGCATGTGGGGAAATCGCAGAGGTCAGCTAGCTCCAAGTGCAATGAGCAAGCCTCGCTCTGGGAGAGCCACCTGCAGGATCGTGGCTGCATAATTTACTCCTCTGCCAGGTAAGTATGAGTTGGAATGGCGCTGGGGGGCAACTAGCCCTGTCCCAGGACAAGTGTCACCCTTGTGGAGAGAGCAGCTTGGTCATTGGTGCAGTGGCAGCAGCAGCAGCAGCATCCAGCAGCGGCAAGCACCACAGTAGCTGAGGCCTAGTATCTGAGCCAGAACCTGCAGCAAGGATCAGCTTAGGCCATTCCATGCAAACATTTGTGCAGCAGCGAATATTTGTCAAACAACATAGATCCAAGACAGCCCCTCCCCCGCCCATCCAACAAGCACCCAGAGAAGCCAAGCTTCGCCGCAAGGTACTTCTTCTTGGTTTTAAAAGGAAGAAGCAATCACTTTGAACACCGCTCAGCTCTGTCATTTCAGCTGGCGGAGAGACAGGGGGACACCATATTTCTGGGGTGGCTTTCTTCATCTACCCTACCTGCCGGCACTCACTTTTTCTGACCTCCACTGACACCTGCTGCTGCTGCTGCTGCTGCTGCTGCTGCTGGAGAGGTGCCCTGTCCTGCTGGCACACTTGTCACTTTGCCCTTTACCAGCATAGCTGCTTACCTGGCATTTGCATAAATATAGAAGCAAGCTAACACTGTCTGCTGCTCCCTGGATAGAGATAGATAGATAGATAGATATTGTTTTTTGCACCACTCAGCAGATAGTTTGCAATCTGTTGGTTTTAAATGCCGCTCTTTGTTACTTTGGAGCCTAGAAACTCTAGAACGTACTGTATACTCCCTTTGTGATATCATCACATGGGGTGGTCTGGCTACAGAGACCCATACATACCATGTAGAACTAGGGTGGGGAGGGGGTGAAATAAAAACCCCATATCCTGCAAGGAACGGCCATTTAAAAAAAAATAAATGAATCCAGATTTGTTTGTAAATGTGCTTTTTTTTTTTTTTTTTTTTTTTTTTTGTTTGTAAATGTGCTGCTTTATACAATATTTCAAAAGGCATCAAACATACAATTGTGACTTTGAAATCACCTATACATTGTGTATTGCACTTATCTCAGTATAATAATAGAGAGATTCGTATCTCAAACCAAAAAAAGAAAAGAAAACAATCAGCCAGAGAGGTGGACATTGGAAAGAGAGGGATACATTTTTACTGCTGCTGCTGCTGCTGCTGCAGCGACTCATATTCTACAGTTCTTGGCCCTTTTTGTTTAGAATGTTTTTTTCATGAATTATATGTGTTTCCCTATTTCCCAATCCACCTGAATTTATTCCTAAATGTCTGCGCAGGTGCCTAATTGTCATTTCTCCCTGTTTGAGATGTTGCTACCTGGCTAGTTGGGTTTGCTCCTTTTATGCCACAGTTATTGACCAGGCCCAAAGCCCAAGCAGTGGCAATAGCAGCTTGTCTGAACAAACACCTGTGCTGTGGGTGGTGGTGGTTGTTGTTGTTGTTGTTGATTTTTGTTTCTGTTTTTTCTAACAGTCGAAAAACAGGGGAGAGCGCGCACGCAGTCCCCCACTACCAGAAATTGTGCAGTCGAGTTTCCCGCATGTGGGGAAATCGCAGAGGTCAGCTAGCTCCAAGTGCAATGAGCAAGCCTCGCTCTGGGAGAGCCACCTGCAGGATCGTGGCTGCATAATTTACTCCTCTGCCAGGTAAGTATGAGTTGGAATGGCGCTGGGGGGCAACTAGCCCTGTCCCAGGACAAGTGTCACCCTTGTGGAGAGAGCAGCTTGGTCATTGGTGCAGTGGCAGCAGCAGCAGCAGCATCCAGCAGCGGCAAGCACCACAGTAGCTGAGGCCTAGTATCTGAGCCAGAACCTGCAGCAAGGATCAGCTTAGGCCATTCCATGCAAACATTTGTGCAGCAGCGAATATTTGTCAAACAACATAGATCCAAGACAGCCCCTCCCCCGCCCATCCAACAAGCACCCAGAGAAGCCAAGCTTCGCCGCAAGGTACTTCTTCTTGGTTTTAAAAGGAAGAAGCAATCACTTTGAACACCGCTCAGCTCTGTCATTTCAGCTGGCGGAGAGACAGGGGGACACCATATTTCTGGGGTGGCTTTCTTCATCTACCCTACCTACCGGCACTCACTTTTTCTGACCTCCACTGACACCTGCTGCTGCTGCTGCTGCTGCTGCTGGAGAGGTGCCCTGTCCTGCTGGCACACTTGTCACTTTGCCCTTTACCAGCATAGCTGCTTACCTGGCATTTGCATAAATATAGAAGCAAGCTAACACTGTCTGCTGCTCCCTGGATAGAGATAGATAGATAGATAGATATTGTTTTTTGCACCACTCAGCAGATAGTTTGCAATCTGTTGGTTTTAAATGCCGCTCTTTGTTACTTTGGAGCCTAGAAACTCTAGAACGTACTGTATACTCCCTTTGTGATATCATCACATGGGGTGGTCTGGCTACAGAGACCCATACATACCATGTAGAACTAGGGTGGGGAGGGGGTGAAATAAAAACCCCATATCCTGCAAGGAACGGCCATTTAAAAAAAAAAAATGAATCCAGATTTGTTTGTAAATGTGCTGCTTTATACAATATTTCAAAAGGCATCAAACATACAATTGTGACTTTGAAATCACCTATACATTGTGTATTGCACTTATCTCAGTATAATAATAGAGAGATTCGTATCTCAAACCAAAAAAAGAAAAGAAAACAATCAGCCAGAGAGGTGGACATTGGAAAGAGAGGGATACATTTTTACTGCTGCTGCTGCTGCTGCTGCTGCAGCGACTCATATTCTACAGTTCTTGGCCCTTTTTGTTTAGAATGTTTTTTTCATGAATTATATGTGTTTCCCTATTTCCCAATCCACCTGAATTTATTCCTAAATGTCTGCGCAGGTGCCTAATTGTCATTTCTCCCTGTTTGAGATGTTGCTACCTGGCTAGTTGGGTTTGCTCCTTTTATGCCACAGTTATTGACCAGGCCCAAAGCCCAAGCAGTGGCAATAGCAGCTTGTCTGAACAAACACCTGTGCTGTGGGTGGTGGTGGTTGTTGTTGTTGTTGTTGATTTTTGTTTCTGTTTTTTCTAACAGTCGAAAAACAGGGGAGAGCGCGCACGCAGTCCCCCACTACCAGAAATTGTGCAGTCGAGTTTCCCGCATGTGGGGAAATCGCAGAGGTCAGCTAGCTCCAAGTGCAATGAGCAAGCCTCGCTCTGGGAGAGCCACCTGCAGGATCGTGGCTGCATAATTTACTCCTCTGCCAGGTAAGTATGAGTTGGAATGGCGCTGGGGGGCAACTAGCCCTGTCCCAGGACAAGTGTCACCCTTGTGGAGAGAGCAGCTTGGTCATTGGTGCAGTGGCAGCAGCAGCAGCAGCATCCAGCAGCGGCAAGCACCACAGTAGCTGAGGCCTAGTATCTGAGCCAGAACCTGCAGCAAGGATCAGCTTAGGCCATTCCATGCAAACATTTGTGCAGCAGCGAATATTTGTCAAACAACATAGATCCAAGACAGCCCCTCCCCCGCCCATCCAACAAGCACCCAGAGAAGCCAAGCTTCGCCGCAAGGTACTTCTTCTTGGTTTTAAAAGGAAGAAGCAATCACTTTGAACACCGCTCAGCTCTGTCATTTCAGCTGGCGGAGAGACAGGGGGACACCATATTTCTGGGGTGGCTTTCTTCATCTACCCTACCTGCCGGCACTCACTTTTTCTGACCTCCACTGACACCTGCTGCTGCTGCTGCTGCTGCTGCTGCTGGAGAGGTGCCCTGTCCTGCTGGCACACTTGTCACTTTGCCCTTTACCAGCATAGCTGCTTACCTGGCATTTGCATAAATATAGAAGCAAGCTAACACTGTCTGCTGCTCCCTGGATAGAGATAGATAGATAGATAGATATTGTTTTTTGCACCACTCAGCAGATAGTTTGCAATCTGTTGGTTTTAAATGCCGCTCTTTGTTACTTTGGAGCCTAGAAACTCTAGAACGTACTGTATACTCCCTTTGTGATATCATCACATGGGGTGGTCTGGCTACAGAGACCCATACATACCATGTAGAACTAGGGTGGGGAGGGGGTGAAATAAAAACCCCATATCCTGCAAGGAACGGCCATTTAAAAAAAAAAAATGAATCCAGATTTGTTTGTAAATGTGCTTTTTTTTTTTTTTTTTTTTTTTTTTTGTTTGTAAATGTGCTGCTTTATACAATATTTCAAAAGGCATCAAACATACAATTGTGACTTTGAAATCACCTATACATTGTGTATTGCACTTATCTCAGTATAATAATAGAGAGATTCGTATCTCAAACCAAAAAAAGAAAAGAAAACAATCAGCCAGAGAGGTGGACATTGGAAAGAGAGGGATACATTTTTACTGCTGCTGCTGCTGCTGCTGCAGCGACTCATATTCTACAGTTCTTGGCCCTTTTTGTTTAGAATGTTTTTTTCATGAATTATATGTGTTTCCCTATTTCCCAATCCACCTGAATTTATTCCTAAATGTCTGCGCAGGTGCCTAATTGTCATTTCTCCCTGTTTGAGATGTTGCTACCTGGCTAGTTGGGTTTGCTCCTTTTATGCCACAGTTATTGACCAGGCCCAAAGCCCAAGCAGTGGCAATAGCAGCTTGTCTGAACAAACACCTGTGCTGTGGGTGGTGGTGGTTGTTGTTGTTGTTGTTGATTTTTGTTTCTGTTTTTTCTAACAGTCGAAAAACAGGGGAGAGCGCGCACGCAGTCCCCCACTACCAGAAATTGTGCAGTCGAGTTTCCCGCATGTGGGGAAATCGCAGAGGTCAGCTAGCTCCAAGTGCAATGAGCAAGCCTCGCTCTGGGAGAGCCACCTGCAGGATCGTGGCTGCATAATTTACTCCTCTGCCAGGTAAGTATGAGTTGGAATGGCGCTGGGGGGCAACTAGCCCTGTCCCAGGACAAGTGTCACCCTTGTGGAGAGAGCAGCTTGGTCATTGGTGCAGTGGCAGCAGCAGCAGCAGCATCCAGCAGCGGCAAGCACCACAGTAGCTGAGGCCTAGTATCTGAGCCAGAACCTGCAGCAAGGATCAGCTTAGGCCATTCCATGCAAACATTTGTGCAGCAGCGAATATTTGTCAAACAACATAGATCCAAGACAGCCCCTCCCCCGCCCATCCAACAAGCACCCAGAGAAGCCAAGCTTCGCCGCAAGGTACTTCTTCTTGGTTTTAAAAGGAAGAAGCAATCACTTTGAACACCGCTCAGCTCTGTCATTTCAGCTGGCGGAGAGACAGGGGGACACCATATTTCTGGGGTGGCTTTCTTCATCTACCCTACCTACCGGCACTCACTTTTTCTGACCTCCACTGACACCTGCTGCTGCTGCTGCTGCTGCTGCTGGAGAGGTGCCCTGTCCTGCTGGCACACTTGTCACTTTGCCCTTTACCAGCATAGCTGCTTACCTGGCATTTGCATAAATATAGAAGCAAGCTAACACTGTCTGCTGCTCCCTGGATAGAGATAGATAGATAGATAGATATTGTTTTTTGCACCACTCAGCAGATAGTTTGCAATCTGTTGGTTTTAAATGCCGCTCTTTGTTACTTTGGAGCCTAGAAACTCTAGAACGTACTGTATACTCCCTTTGTGATATCATCACATGGGGTGGTCTGGCTACAGAGACCCATACATACCATGTAGAACTAGGGTGGGGAGGGGGTGAAATAAAAACCCCATATCCTGCAAGGAACGGCCATTTAAAAAAAAAAAATGAATCCAGATTTGTTTGTAAATGTGCTGCTTTATACAATATTTCAAAAGGCATCAAACATACAATTGTGACTTTGAAATCACCTATACATTGTGTATTGCACTTATCTCAGTATAATAATAGAGAGATTCGTATCTCAAACCAAAAAAAGAAAAGAAAACAATCAGCCAGAGAGGTGGACATTGGAAAGAGAGGGATACATTTTTACTGCTGCTGCTGCTGCTGCTGCTGCAGCGACTCATATTCTACAGTTCTTGGCCCTTTTTGTTTAGAATGTTTTTTTCATGAATTATATGTGTTTCCCTATTTCCCAATCCACCTGAATTTATTCCTAAATGTCTGCGCAGGTGCCTAATTGTCATTTCTCCCTGTTTGAGATGTTGCTACCTGGCTAGTTGGGTTTGCTCCTTTTATGCCACAGTTATTGACCAGGCCCAAAGCCCAAGCAGTGGCAATAGCAGCTTGTCTGAACAAACACCTGTGCTGTGGGTGGTGGTGGTTGTTGTTGTTGTTGTTGTTGTTGATTTTTGTTTCTGTTTTTTCTAACAGTCGAAAAACAGGGGAGAGCGCGCACGCAGTCCCCCACTACCAGAAATTGTGCAGTCGAGTTTCCCGCATGTGGGGAAATCGCAGAGGTCAGCTAGCTCCAAGTGCAATGAGCAAGCCTCGCTCTGGGAGAGCCACCTGCAGGATCGTGGCTGCATAATTTACTCCTCTGCCAGGTAAGTATGAGTTGGAATGGCGCTGGGGGGCAACTAGCCCTGTCCCAGGACAAGTGTCACCCTTGTGGAGAGAGCAGCTTGGTCATTGGTGCAGTGGCAGCAGCAGCAGCAGCATCCAGCAGCGGCAAGCACCACAGTAGCTGAGGCCTAGTATCTGAGCCAGAACCTGCAGCAAGGATCAGCTTAGGCCATTCCATGCAAACATTTGTGCAGCAGCGAATATTTGTCAAACAACATAGATCCAAGACAGCCCCTCCCCCGCCCATCCAACAAGCACCCAGAGAAGCCAAGCTTCGCCGCAAGGTACTTCTTCTTGGTTTTAAAAGGAAGAAGCAATCACTTTGAACACCGCTCAGCTCTGTCATTTCAGCTGGCGGAGAGACAGGGGGACACCATATTTCTGGGGTGGCTTTCTTCATCTACCCTACCTACCGGCACTCACTTTTTCTGACCTCCACTGACACCTGCTGCTGCTGCTGCTGCTGCTGCTGCTGGAGAGGTGCCCTGTCCTGCTGGCACACTTGTCACTTTGCCCTTTACCAGCATAGCTGCTTACCTGGCATTTGCATAAATATAGAAGCAAGCTAACACTGTCTGCTGCTCCCTGGATAGAGATAGATAGATAGATAGATATTGTTTTTTGCACCACTCAGCAGATAGTTTGCAATCTGTTGGTTTTAAATGCCGCTCTTTGTTACTTTGGAGCCTAGAAACTCTAGAACGTACTGTATACTCCCTTTGTGATATCATCACATGGGGTGGTCTGGCTACAGAGACCCATACATACCATGTAGAACTAGGGTGGGGAGGGGGTGAAATAAAAACCCCATATCCTGCAAGGAACGGCCATTTTAAAAAAAAAAATGAATCCAGATTTGTTTGTAAATGTGCTGCTTTATACAATATTTCAAAAGGCATCAAACATACAATTGTGACTTTGAAATCACCTATACATTGTGTATTGCACTTATCTCAGTATAATAATAGAGAGATTCGTATCTCAAACCAAAAAAAGAAAAGAAAACAATCAGCCAGAGAGGTGGACATTGGAAAGAGAGGGATACATTTTTACTGCTGCTGCTGCTGCTGCTGCAGCGACTCATATTCTACAGTTCTTGGCCCTTTTTGTTTAGAATGTTTTTTTCATGAATTATATGTGTTTCCCTATTTCCCAATCCACCTGAATTTATTCCTAAATGTCTGCGCAGGTGCCTAATTGTCATTTCTCCCTGTTTGAGATGTTGCTACCTGGCTAGTTGGGTTTGCTCCTTTTATGCCACAGTTATTGACCAGGCCCAAAGCCCAAGCAGTGGCAATAGCAGCTTGTCTGAACAAACACCTGTGCTGTGGGTGGTGGTGGTTGTTGTTGTTGTTGTTGTTGATTTTTGTTTCTGTTTTTTCTAACAGTCGAAAAACAGGGGAGAGCGCGCACGCAGTCCCCCACTACCAGAAATTGTGCAGTCGAGTTTCCCGCATGTGGGGAAATCGCAGAGGTCAGCTAGCTCCAAGTGCAATGAGCAAGCCTCGCTCTGGGAGAGCCACCTGCAGGATCGTGGCTGCATAATTTACTCCTCTGCCAGGTAAGTATGAGTTGGAATGGCGCTGGGGGGCAACTAGCCCTGTCCCAGGACAAGTGTCACCCTTGTGGAGAGAGCAGCTTGGTCATTGGTGCAGTGGCAGCAGCAGCAGCAGCATCCAGCAGCGGCAAGCACCACAGTAGCTGAGGCCTAGTATCTGAGCCAGAACCTGCAGCAAGGATCAGCTTAGGCCATTCCATGCAAACATTTGTGCAGCAGCGAATATTTGTCAAACAACATAGATCCAAGACAGCCCCTCCCCCGCCCATCCAACAAGCACCCAGAGAAGCCAAGCTTCGCCGCAAGGTACTTCTTCTTGGTTTTAAAAGGAAGAAGCAATCACTTTGAACACCGCTCAGCTCTGTCATTTCAGCTGGCGGAGAGACAGGGGGACACCATATTTCTGGGGTGGCTTTCTTCATCTACCCTACCTGCCGGCACTCACTTTTTCTGACCTCCACTGACACCTGCTGCTGCTGCTGCTGCTGCTGCTGCTGCTGGAGAGGTGCCCTGTCCTGCTGGCACACTTGTCACTTTGCCCTTTACCAGCATAGCTGCTTACCTGGCATTTGCATAAATATAGAAGCAAGCTAACACTGTCTGCTGCTCCCTGGATAGAGATAGATAGATAGATAGATATTGTTTTTTGCACCACTCAGCAGATAGTTTGCAATCTGTTGGTTTTAAATGCCGCTCTTTGTTACTTTGGAGCCTAGAAACTCTAGAACGTACTGTATACTCCCTTTGTGATATCATCACATGGGGTGGTCTGGCTACAGAGACCCATACATACCATGTAGAACTAGGGTGGGGAGGGGGTGAAATAAAAACCCCATATCCTGCAAGGAACGGCCATTTAAAAAAAAAAAATGAATCCAGATTTGTTTGTAAATGTGCTTTTTTTTTTTTTTTTTTTTTTTTTTTGTTTGTAAATGTGCTGCTTTATACAATATTTCAAAAGGCATCAAACATACAATTGTGACTTTGAAATCACCTATACATTGTGTATTGCACTTATCTCAGTATAATAATAGAGAGATTCGTATCTCAAACCAAAAAAAGAAAAGAAAACAATCAGCCAGAGAGGTGGACATTGGAAAGAGAGGGATACATTTTTACTGCTGCTGCTGCTGCTGCTGCAGCGACTCATATTCTACAGTTCTTGGCCCTTTTTGTTTAGAATGTTTTTTTCATGAATTATATGTGTTTCCCTATTTCCCAATCCACCTGAATTTATTCCTAAATGTCTGCGCAGGTGCCTAATTGTCATTTCTCCCTGTTTGAGATGTTGCTACCTGGCTAGTTGGGTTTGCTCCTTTTATGCCACAGTTATTGACCAGGCCCAAAGCCCAAGCAGTGGCAATAGCAGCTTGTCTGAACAAACACCTGTGCTGTGGGTGGTGGTGGTTGTTGTTGTTGTTGTTGATTTTTGTTTCTGTTTTTTCTAACAGTCGAAAAACAGGGGAGAGCGCGCACGCAGTCCCCCACTACCAGAAATTGTGCAGTCGAGTTTCCCGCATGTGGGGAAATCGCAGAGGTCAGCTAGCTCCAAGTGCAATGAGCAAGCCTCGCTCTGGGAGAGCCACCTGCAGGATCGTGGCTGCATAATTTACTCCTCTGCCAGGTAAGTATGAGTTGGAATGGCGCTGGGGGGCAACTAGCCCTGTCCCAGGACAAGTGTCACCCTTGTGGAGAGAGCAGCTTGGTCATTGGTGCAGTGGCAGCAGCAGCAGCAGCATCCAGCAGCGGCAAGCACCACAGTAGCTGAGGCCTAGTATCTGAGCCAGAACCTGCAGCAAGGATCAGCTTAGGCCATTCCATGCAAACATTTGTGCAGCAGCGAATATTTGTCAAACAACATAGATCCAAGACAGCCCCTCCCCCGCCCATCCAACAAGCACCCAGAGAAGCCAAGCTTCGCCGCAAGGTACTTCTTCTTGGTTTTAAAAGGAAGAAGCAATCACTTTGAACACCGCTCAGCTCTGTCATTTCAGCTGGCGGAGAGACAGGGGGACACCATATTTCTGGGGTGGCTTTCTTCATCTACCCTACCTGCCGGCACTCACTTTTTCTGACCTCCACTGACACCTGCTGCTGCTGCTGCTGCTGCTGCTGCTGCTGCTGGAGAGGTGCCCTGTCCTGCTGGCACACTTGTCACTTTGCCCTTTACCAGCATAGCTGCTTACCTGGCATTTGCATAAATATAGAAGCAAGCTAACACTGTCTGCTGCTCCCTGGATAGAGATAGATAGATAGATAGATATTGTTTTTTGCACCACTCAGCAGATAGTTTGCAATCTGTTGGTTTTAAATGCCGCTCTTTGTTACTTTGGAGCCTAGAAACTCTAGAACGTACTGTATACTCCCTTTGTGATATCATCACATGGGGTGGTCTGGCTACAGAGACCCATACATACCATGTAGAACTAGGGTGGGGAGGGGGTGAAATAAAAACCCCATATCCTGCAAGGAACGGCCATTTAAAAAAAAAAAATGAATCCAGATTTGTTTGTAAATGTGCTTTTTTTTTTTTTTTTTTTTTTTTTTTGTTTGTAAATGTGCTGCTTTATACAATATTTCAAAAGGCATCAAACATACAATTGTGACTTTGAAATCACCTATACATTGTGTATTGCACTTATCTCAGTATAATAATAGAGAGATTCGTATCTCAAACCAAAAAAAGAAAAGAAAACAATCAGCCAGAGAGGTGGACATTGGAAAGAGAGGGATACATTTTTACTGCTGCAGCGACTCATATTCTACAGTTCTTGGCCCTTTTTGTTTAGAATGTTTTTTTCATGAATTATATGTGTTTCCCTATTTCCCAATCCACCTGAATTTATTCCTAAATGTCTGCGCAGGTGCCTAATTGTCATTTCTCCCTGTTTGAGATGTTGCTACCTGGCTAGTTGGGTTTGCTCCTTTTATGCCACAGTTATTGACCAGGCCCAAAGCCCAAGCAGTGGCAATAGCAGCTTGTCTGAACAAACACCTGTGCTGTGGGTGGTGGTGGTTGTTGTTGTTGTTGTTGATTTTTGTTTCTGTTTTTTCTAACAGTCGAAAAACAGGGGAGAGCGCGCACGCAGTCCCCCACTACCAGAAATTGTGCAGTCGAGTTTCCCGCATGTGGGGAAATCGCAGAGGTCAGCTAGCTCCAAGTGCAATGAGCAAGCCTCGCTCTGGGAGAGCCACCTGCAGGATCGTGGCTGCATAATTTACTCCTCTGCCAGGTAAGTATGAGTTGGAATGGCGCTGGGGGGCAACTAGCCCTGTCCCAGGACAAGTGTCACCCTTGTGGAGAGAGCAGCTTGGTCATTGGTGCAGTGGCAGCAGCAGCAGCAGCATCCAGCAGCGGCAAGCACCACAGTAGCTGAGGCCTAGTATCTGAGCCAGAACCTGCAGCAAGGATCAGCTTAGGCCATTCCATGCAAACATTTGTGCAGCAGCGAATATTTGTCAAACAACATAGATCCAAGACAGCCCCTCCCCCGCCCATCCAACAAGCACCCAGAGAAGCCAAGCTTCGCCGCAAGGTACTTCTTCTTGGTTTTAAAAGGAAGAAGCAATCACTTTGAACACCGCTCAGCTCTGTCATTTCAGCTGGCGGAGAGACAGGGGGACACCATATTTCTGGGGTGGCTTTCTTCATCTACCCTACCTACCGGCACTCACTTTTTCTGACCTCCACTGACACCTGCTGCTGCTGCTGCTGCTGCTGCTGGAGAGGTGCCCTGTCCTGCTGGCACACTTGTCACTTTGCCCTTTACCAGCATAGCTGCTTACCTGGCATTTGCATAAATATAGAAGCAAGCTAACACTGTCTGCTGCTCCCTGGATAGAGATAGATAGATAGATAGATATTGTTTTTTGCACCACTCAGCAGATAGTTTGCAATCTGTTGGTTTTAAATGCCGCTCTTTGTTACTTTGGAGCCTAGAAACTCTAGAACGTACTGTATACTCCCTTTGTGATATCATCACATGGGGTGGTCTGGCTACAGAGACCCATACATACCATGTAGAACTAGGGTGGGGAGGGGGTGAAATAAAAACCCCATATCCTGCAAGGAACGGCCATTTAAAAAAAAAAAATGAATCCAGATTTGTTTGTAAATGTGCTGCTTTATACAATATTTCAAAAGGCATCAAACATACAATTGTGACTTTGAAATCACCTATACATTGTGTATTGCACTTATCTCAGTATAATAATAGAGAGATTCGTATCTCAAACCAAAAAAAGAAAAGAAAACAATCAGCCAGAGAGGTGGACATTGGAAAGAGAGGGATACATTTTTACTGCTGCTGCTGCTGCTGCTGCTGCAGCGACTCATATTCTACAGTTCTTGGCCCTTTTTGTTTAGAATGTTTTTTTCATGAATTATATGTGTTTCCCTATTTCCCAATCCACCTGAATTTATTCCTAAATGTCTGCGCAGGTGCCTAATTGTCATTTCTCCCTGTTTGAGATGTTGCTACCTGGCTAGTTGGGTTTGCTCCTTTTATGCCACAGTTATTGACCAGGCCCAAAGCCCAAGCAGTGGCAATAGCAGCTTGTCTGAACAAACACCTGTGCTGTGGGTGGTGGTGGTTGTTGTTGTTGTTGTTGTTGATTTTTGTTTCTGTTTTTTCTAACAGTCGAAAAACAGGGGAGAGCGCGCACGCAGTCCCCCACTACCAGAAATTGTGCAGTCGAGTTTCCCGCATGTGGGGAAATCGCAGAGGTCAGCTAGCTCCAAGTGCAATGAGCAAGCCTCGCTCTGGGAGAGCCACCTGCAGGATCGTGGCTGCATAATTTACTCCTCTGCCAGGTAAGTATGAGTTGGAATGGCGCTGGGGGGCAACTAGCCCTGTCCCAGGACAAGTGTCACCCTTGTGGAGAGAGCAGCTTGGTCATTGGTGCAGTGGCAGCAGCAGCAGCAGCATCCAGCAGCGGCAAGCACCACAGTAGCTGAGGCCTAGTATCTGAGCCAGAACCTGCAGCAAGGATCAGCTTAGGCCATTCCATGCAAACATTTGTGCAGCAGCGAATATTTGTCAAACAACATAGATCCAAGACAGCCCCTCCCCCGCCCATCCAACAAGCACCCAGAGAAGCCAAGCTTCGCCGCAAGGTACTTCTTCTTGGTTTTAAAAGGAAGAAGCAATCACTTTGAACACCGCTCAGCTCTGTCATTTCAGCTGGCGGAGAGACAGGGGGACACCATATTTCTGGGGTGGCTTTCTTCATCTACCCTACCTACCGGCACTCACTTTTTCTGACCTCCACTGACACCTGCTGCTGCTGCTGCTGCTGCTGCTGCTGGAGAGGTGCCCTGTCCTGCTGGCACACTTGTCACTTTGCCCTTTACCAGCATAGCTGCTTACCTGGCATTTGCATAAATATAGAAGCAAGCTAACACTGTCTGCTGCTCCCTGGATAGAGATAGATAGATAGATAGATATTGTTTTTTGCACCACTCAGCAGATAGTTTGCAATCTGTTGGTTTTAAATGCCGCTCTTTGTTACTTTGGAGCCTAGAAACTCTAGAACGTACTGTATACTCCCTTTGTGATATCATCACATGGGGTGGTCTGGCTACAGAGACCCATACATACCATGTAGAACTAGGGTGGGGAGGGGGTGAAATAAAAACCCCATATCCTGCAAGGAACGGCCATTTTAAAAAAAAAAATGAATCCAGATTTGTTTGTAAATGTGCTGCTTTATACAATATTTCAAAAGGCATCAAACATACAATTGTGACTTTGAAATCACCTATACATTGTGTATTGCACTTATCTCAGTATAATAATAGAGAGATTCGTATCTCAAACCAAAAAAAGAAAAGAAAACAATCAGCCAGAGAGGTGGACATTGGAAAGAGAGGGATACATTTTTACTGCTGCTGCTGCTGCTGCTGCAGCGACTCATATTCTACAGTTCTTGGCCCTTTTTGTTTAGAATGTTTTTTTCATGAATTATATGTGTTTCCCTATTTCCCAATCCACCTGAATTTATTCCTAAATGTCTGCGCAGGTGCCTAATTGTCATTTCTCCCTGTTTGAGATGTTGCTACCTGGCTAGTTGGGTTTGCTCCTTTTATGCCACAGTTATTGACCAGGCCCAAAGCCCAAGCAGTGGCAATAGCAGCTTGTCTGAACAAACACCTGTGCTGTGGGTGGTGGTGGTTGTTGTTGTTGTTGTTGTTGATTTTTGTTTCTGTTTTTTCTAACAGTCGAAAAACAGGGGAGAGCGCGCACGCAGTCCCCCACTACCAGAAATTGTGCAGTCGAGTTTCCCGCATGTGGGGAAATCGCAGAGGTCAGCTAGCTCCAAGTGCAATGAGCAAGCCTCGCTCTGGGAGAGCCACCTGCAGGATCGTGGCTGCATAATTTACTCCTCTGCCAGGTAAGTATGAGTTGGAATGGCGCTGGGGGGCAACTAGCCCTGTCCCAGGACAAGTGTCACCCTTGTGGAGAGAGCAGCTTGGTCATTGGTGCAGTGGCAGCAGCAGCAGCAGCATCCAGCAGCGGCAAGCACCACAGTAGCTGAGGCCTAGTATCTGAGCCAGAACCTGCAGCAAGGATCAGCTTAGGCCATTCCATGCAAACATTTGTGCAGCAGCGAATATTTGTCAAACAACATAGATCCAAGACAGCCCCTCCCCCGCCCATCCAACAAGCACCCAGAGAAGCCAAGCTTCGCCGCAAGGTACTTCTTCTTGGTTTTAAAAGGAAGAAGCAATCACTTTGAACACCGCTCAGCTCTGTCATTTCAGCTGGCGGAGAGACAGGGGGACACCATATTTCTGGGGTGGCTTTCTTCATCTACCCTACCTGCCGGCACTCACTTTTTCTGACCTCCACTGACACCTGCTGCTGCTGCTGCTGCTGCTGCTGCTGCTGCTGGAGAGGTGCCCTGTCCTGCTGGCACACTTGTCACTTTGCCCTTTACCAGCATAGCTGCTTACCTGGCATTTGCATAAATATAGAAGCAAGCTAACACTGTCTGCTGCTCCCTGGATAGAGATAGATAGATAGATAGATATTGTTTTTTGCACCACTCAGCAGATAGTTTGCAATCTGTTGGTTTTAAATGCCGCTCTTTGTTACTTTGGAGCCTAGAAACTCTAGAACGTACTGTATACTCCCTTTGTGATATCATCACATGGGGTGGTCTGGCTACAGAGACCCATACATACCATGTAGAACTAGGGTGGGGAGGGGGTGAAATAAAAACCCCATATCCTGCAAGGAACGGCCATTTAAAAAAAAAAAATGAATCCAGATTTGTTTGTAAATGTGCTTTTTTTTTTTTTTTTTTTTTTTTTTTGTTTGTAAATGTGCTGCTTTATACAATATTTCAAAAGGCATCAAACATACAATTGTGACTTTGAAATCACCTATACATTGTGTATTGCACTTATCTCAGTATAATAATAGAGAGATTCGTATCTCAAACCAAAAAAAGAAAAGAAAACAATCAGCCAGAGAGGTGGACATTGGAAAGAGAGGGATACATTTTTACTGCTGCTGCTGCTGCTGCTGCAGCGACTCATATTCTACAGTTCTTGGCCCTTTTTGTTTAGAATGTTTTTTTCATGAATTATATGTGTTTCCCTATTTCCCAATCCACCTGAATTTATTCCTAAATGTCTGCGCAGGTGCCTAATTGTCATTTCTCCCTGTTTGAGATGTTGCTACCTGGCTAGTTGGGTTTGCTCCTTTTATGCCACAGTTATTGACCAGGCCCAAAGCCCAAGCAGTGGCAATAGCAGCTTGTCTGAACAAACACCTGTGCTGTGGGTGGTGGTGGTTGTTGTTGTTGTTGTTGATTTTTGTTTCTGTTTTTTCTAACAGTCGAAAAACAGGGGAGAGCGCGCACGCAGTCCCCCACTACCAGAAATTGTGCAGTCGAGTTTCCCGCATGTGGGGAAATCGCAGAGGTCAGCTAGCTCCAAGTGCAATGAGCAAGCCTCGCTCTGGGAGAGCCACCTGCAGGATCGTGGCTGCATAATTTACTCCTCTGCCAGGTAAGTATGAGTTGGAATGGCGCTGGGGGGCAACTAGCCCTGTCCCAGGACAAGTGTCACCCTTGTGGAGAGAGCAGCTTGGTCATTGGTGCAGTGGCAGCAGCAGCAGCAGCATCCAGCAGCGGCAAGCACCACAGTAGCTGAGGCCTAGTATCTGAGCCAGAACCTGCAGCAAGGATCAGCTTAGGCCATTCCATGCAAACATTTGTGCAGCAGCGAATATTTGTCAAACAACATAGATCCAAGACAGCCCCTCCCCCGCCCATCCAACAAGCACCCAGAGAAGCCAAGCTTCGCCGCAAGGTACTTCTTCTTGGTTTTAAAAGGAAGAAGCAATCACTTTGAACACCGCTCAGCTCTGTCATTTCAGCTGGCGGAGAGACAGGGGGACACCATATTTCTGGGGTGGCTTTCTTCATCTACCCTACCTACCGGCACTCACTTTTTCTGACCTCCACTGACACCTGCTGCTGCTGCTGCTGCTGCTGCTGGAGAGGTGCCCTGTCCTGCTGGCACACTTGTCACTTTGCCCTTTACCAGCATAGCTGCTTACCTGGCATTTGCATAAATATAGAAGCAAGCTAACACTGTCTGCTGCTCCCTGGATAGAGATAGATAGATAGATAGATATTGTTTTTTGCACCACTCAGCAGATAGTTTGCAATCTGTTGGTTTTAAATGCCGCTCTTTGTTACTTTGGAGCCTAGAAACTCTAGAACGTACTGTATACTCCCTTTGTGATATCATCACATGGGGTGGTCTGGCTACAGAGACCCATACATACCATGTAGAACTAGGGTGGGGAGGGGGTGAAATAAAAACCCCATATCCTGCAAGGAACGGCCATTTAAAAAAAAAAAATGAATCCAGATTTGTTTGTAAATGTGCTGCTTTATACAATATTTCAAAAGGCATCAAACATACAATTGTGACTTTGAAATCACCTATACATTGTGTATTGCACTTATCTCAGTATAATAATAGAGAGATTCGTATCTCAAACCAAAAAAAGAAAAGAAAACAATCAGCCAGAGAGGTGGACATTGGAAAGAGAGGGATACATTTTTACTGCTGCTGCTGCTGCTGCTGCTGCAGCGACTCATATTCTACAGTTCTTGGCCCTTTTTGTTTAGAATGTTTTTTTCATGAATTATATGTGTTTCCCTATTTCCCAATCCACCTGAATTTATTCCTAAATGTCTGCGCAGGTGCCTAATTGTCATTTCTCCCTGTTTGAGATGTTGCTACCTGGCTAGTTGGGTTTGCTCCTTTTATGCCACAGTTATTGACCAGGCCCAAAGCCCAAGCAGTGGCAATAGCAGCTTGTCTGAACAAACACCTGTGCTGTGGGTGGTGGTGGTTGTTGTTGTTGTTGTTGTTGATTTTTGTTTCTGTTTTTTCTAACAGTCGAAAAACAGGGGAGAGCGCGCACGCAGTCCCCCACTACCAGAAATTGTGCAGTCGAGTTTCCCGCATGTGGGGAAATCGCAGAGGTCAGCTAGCTCCAAGTGCAATGAGCAAGCCTCGCTCTGGGAGAGCCACCTGCAGGATCGTGGCTGCATAATTTACTCCTCTGCCAGGTAAGTATGAGTTGGAATGGCGCTGGGGGGCAACTAGCCCTGTCCCAGGACAAGTGTCACCCTTGTGGAGAGAGCAGCTTGGTCATTGGTGCAGTGGCAGCAGCAGCAGCAGCATCCAGCAGCGGCAAGCACCACAGTAGCTGAGGCCTAGTATCTGAGCCAGAACCTGCAGCAAGGATCAGCTTAGGCCATTCCATGCAAACATTTGTGCAGCAGCGAATATTTGTCAAACAACATAGATCCAAGACAGCCCCTCCCCCGCCCATCCAACAAGCACCCAGAGAAGCCAAGCTTCGCCGCAAGGTACTTCTTCTTGGTTTTAAAAGGAAGAAGCAATCACTTTGAACACCGCTCAGCTCTGTCATTTCAGCTGGCGGAGAGACAGGGGGACACCATATTTCTGGGGTGGCTTTCTTCATCTACCCTACCTGCCGGCACTCACTTTTTCTGACCTCCACTGACACCTGCTGCTGCTGCTGCTGCTGCTGCTGCTGCTGCTGCTGGAGAGGTGCCCTGTCCTGCTGGCACACTTGTCACTTTGCCCTTTACCAGCATAGCTGCTTACCTGGCATTTGCATAAATATAGAAGCAAGCTAACACTGTCTGCTGCTCCCTGGATAGAGATAGATAGATAGATAGATATTGTTTTTTGCACCACTCAGCAGATAGTTTGCAATCTGTTGGTTTTAAATGCCGCTCTTTGTTACTTTGGAGCCTAGAAACTCTAGAACGTACTGTATACTCCCTTTGTGATATCATCACATGGGGTGGTCTGGCTACAGAGACCCATACATACCATGTAGAACTAGGGTGGGGAGGGGGTGAAATAAAAACCCCATATCCTGCAAGGAACGGCCATTTTAAAAAAAAAAATGAATCCAGATTTGTTTGTAAATGTGCTGCTTTATACAATATTTCAAAAGGCATCAAACATACAATTGTGACTTTGAAATCACCTATACATTGTGTATTGCACTTATCTCAGTATAATAATAGAGAGATTCGTATCTCAAACCAAAAAAAGAAAAGAAAACAATCAGCCAGAGAGGTGGACATTGGAAAGAGAGGGATACATTTTTACTGCTGCTGCTGCTGCTGCTGCAGCGACTCATATTCTACAGTTCTTGGCCCTTTTTGTTTAGAATGTTTTTTTCATGAATTATATGTGTTTCCCTATTTCCCAATCCACCTGAATTTATTCCTAAATGTCTGCGCAGGTGCCTAATTGTCATTTCTCCCTGTTTGAGATGTTGCTACCTGGCTAGTTGGGTTTGCTCCTTTTATGCCACAGTTATTGACCAGGCCCAAAGCCCAAGCAGTGGCAATAGCAGCTTGTCTGAACAAACACCTGTGCTGTGGGTGGTGGTGGTTGTTGTTGTTGTTGTTGTTGATTTTTGTTTCTGTTTTTTCTAACAGTCGAAAAACAGGGGAGAGCGCGCACGCAGTCCCCCACTACCAGAAATTGTGCAGTCGAGTTTCCCGCATGTGGGGAAATCGCAGAGGTCAGCTAGCTCCAAGTGCAATGAGCAAGCCTCGCTCTGGGAGAGCCACCTGCAGGATCGTGGCTGCATAATTTACTCCTCTGCCAGGTAAGTATGAGTTGGAATGGCGCTGGGGGGCAACTAGCCCTGTCCCAGGACAAGTGTCACCCTTGTGGAGAGAGCAGCTTGGTCATTGGTGCAGTGGCAGCAGCAGCAGCAGCATCCAGCAGCGGCAAGCACCACAGTAGCTGAGGCCTAGTATCTGAGCCAGAACCTGCAGCAAGGATCAGCTTAGGCCATTCCATGCAAACATTTGTGCAGCAGCGAATATTTGTCAAACAACATAGATCCAAGACAGCCCCTCCCCCGCCCATCCAACAAGCACCCAGAGAAGCCAAGCTTCGCCGCAAGGTACTTCTTCTTGGTTTTAAAAGGAAGAAGCAATCACTTTGAACACCGCTCAGCTCTGTCATTTCAGCTGGCGGAGAGACAGGGGGACACCATATTTCTGGGGTGGCTTTCTTCATCTACCCTACCTGCCGGCACTCACTTTTTCTGACCTCCACTGACACCTGCTGCTGCTGCTGCTGCTGCTGCTGCTGCTGCTGGAGAGGTGCCCTGTCCTGCTGGCACACTTGTCACTTTGCCCTTTACCAGCATAGCTGCTTACCTGGCATTTGCATAAATATAGAAGCAAGCTAACACTGTCTGCTGCTCCCTGGATAGAGATAGATAGATAGATAGATATTGTTTTTTGCACCACTCAGCAGATAGTTTGCAATCTGTTGGTTTTAAATGCCGCTCTTTGTTACTTTGGAGCCTAGAAACTCTAGAACGTACTGTATACTCCCTTTGTGATATCATCACATGGGGTGGTCTGGCTACAGAGACCCATACATACCATGTAGAACTAGGGTGGGGAGGGGGTGAAATAAAAACCCCATATCCTGCAAGGAACGGCCATTTAAAAAAAAAAAATGAATCCAGATTTGTTTGTAAATGTGCTTTTTTTTTTTTTTTTTTTTTTTTTTTGTTTGTAAATGTGCTGCTTTATACAATATTTCAAAAGGCATCAAACATACAATTGTGACTTTGAAATCACCTATACATTGTGTATTGCACTTATCTCAGTATAATAATAGAGAGATTCGTATCTCAAACCAAAAAAAGAAAAGAAAACAATCAGCCAGAGAGGTGGACATTGGAAAGAGAGGGATACATTTTTACTGCTGCTGCTGCTGCTGCTGCAGCGACTCATATTCTACAGTTCTTGGCCCTTTTTGTTTAGAATGTTTTTTTCATGAATTATATGTGTTTCCCTATTTCCCAATCCACCTGAATTTATTCCTAAATGTCTGCGCAGGTGCCTAATTGTCATTTCTCCCTGTTTGAGATGTTGCTACCTGGCTAGTTGGGTTTGCTCCTTTTATGCCACAGTTATTGACCAGGCCCAAAGCCCAAGCAGTGGCAATAGCAGCTTGTCTGAACAAACACCTGTGCTGTGGGTGGTGGTGGTTGTTGTTGTTGTTGTTGATTTTTGTTTCTGTTTTTTCTAACAGTCGAAAAACAGGGGAGAGCGCGCACGCAGTCCCCCACTACCAGAAATTGTGCAGTCGAGTTTCCCGCATGTGGGGAAATCGCAGAGGTCAGCTAGCTCCAAGTGCAATGAGCAAGCCTCGCTCTGGGAGAGCCACCTGCAGGATCGTGGCTGCATAATTTACTCCTCTGCCAGGTAAGTATGAGTTGGAATGGCGCTGGGGGGCAACTAGCCCTGTCCCAGGACAAGTGTCACCCTTGTGGAGAGAGCAGCTTGGTCATTGGTGCAGTGGCAGCAGCAGCAGCAGCATCCAGCAGCGGCAAGCACCACAGTAGCTGAGGCCTAGTATCTGAGCCAGAACCTGCAGCAAGGATCAGCTTAGGCCATTCCATGCAAACATTTGTGCAGCAGCGAATATTTGTCAAACAACATAGATCCAAGACAGCCCCTCCCCCGCCCATCCAACAAGCACCCAGAGAAGCCAAGCTTCGCCGCAAGGTACTTCTTCTTGGTTTTAAAAGGAAGAAGCAATCACTTTGAACACCGCTCAGCTCTGTCATTTCAGCTGGCGGAGAGACAGGGGGACACCATATTTCTGGGGTGGCTTTCTTCATCTACCCTACCTGCCGGCACTCACTTTTTCTGACCTCCACTGACACCTGCTGCTGCTGCTGCTGCTGCTGCTGCTGCTGGAGAGGTGCCCTGTCCTGCTGGCACACTTGTCACTTTGCCCTTTACCAGCATAGCTGCTTACCTGGCATTTGCATAAATATAGAAGCAAGCTAACACTGTCTGCTGCTCCCTGGATAGAGATAGATAGATAGATAGATATTGTTTTTTGCACCACTCAGCAGATAGTTTGCAATCTGTTGGTTTTAAATGCCGCTCTTTGTTACTTTGGAGCCTAGAAACTCTAGAACGTACTGTATACTCCCTTTGTGATATCATCACATGGGGTGGTCTGGCTACAGAGACCCATACATACCATGTAGAACTAGGGTGGGGAGGGGGTGAAATAAAAACCCCATATCCTGCAAGGAACGGCCATTTAAAAAAAAAAAATGAATCCAGATTTGTTTGTAAATGTGCTTTTTTTTTTTTTTTTTTTTTTTTTTTGTTTGTAAATGTGCTGCTTTATACAATATTTCAAAAGGCATCAAACATACAATTGTGACTTTGAAATCACCTATACATTGTGTATTGCACTTATCTCAGTATAATAATAGAGAGATTCGTATCTCAAACCAAAAAAAGAAAAGAAAACAATCAGCCAGAGAGGTGGACATTGGAAAGAGAGGGATACATTTTTACTGCTGCTGCTGCTGCTGCTGCAGCGACTCATATTCTACAGTTCTTGGCCCTTTTTGTTTAGAATGTTTTTTTCATGAATTATATGTGTTTCCCTATTTCCCAATCCACCTGAATTTATTCCTAAATGTCTGCGCAGGTGCCTAATTGTCATTTCTCCCTGTTTGAGATGTTGCTACCTGGCTAGTTGGGTTTGCTCCTTTTATGCCACAGTTATTGACCAGGCCCAAAGCCCAAGCAGTGGCAATAGCAGCTTGTCTGAACAAACACCTGTGCTGTGGGTGGTGGTGGTTGTTGTTGTTGTTGTTGATTTTTGTTTCTGTTTTTTCTAACAGTCGAAAAACAGGGGAGAGCGCGCACGCAGTCCCCCACTACCAGAAATTGTGCAGTCGAGTTTCCCGCATGTGGGGAAATCGCAGAGGTCAGCTAGCTCCAAGTGCAATGAGCAAGCCTCGCTCTGGGAGAGCCACCTGCAGGATCGTGGCTGCATAATTTACTCCTCTGCCAGGTAAGTATGAGTTGGAATGGCGCTGGGGGGCAACTAGCCCTGTCCCAGGACAAGTGTCACCCTTGTGGAGAGAGCAGCTTGGTCATTGGTGCAGTGGCAGCAGCAGCAGCAGCATCCAGCAGCGGCAAGCACCACAGTAGCTGAGGCCTAGTATCTGAGCCAGAACCTGCAGCAAGGATCAGCTTAGGCCATTCCATGCAAACATTTGTGCAGCAGCGAATATTTGTCAAACAACATAGATCCAAGACAGCCCCTCCCCCGCCCATCCAACAAGCACCCAGAGAAGCCAAGCTTCGCCGCAAGGTACTTCTTCTTGGTTTTAAAAGGAAGAAGCAATCACTTTGAACACCGCTCAGCTCTGTCATTTCAGCTGGCGGAGAGACAGGGGGACACCATATTTCTGGGGTGGCTTTCTTCATCTACCCTACCTACCGGCACTCACTTTTTCTGACCTCCACTGACACCTGCTGCTGCTGCTGCTGCTGCTGCTGGAGAGGTGCCCTGTCCTGCTGGCACACTTGTCACTTTGCCCTTTACCAGCATAGCTGCTTACCTGGCATTTGCATAAATATAGAAGCAAGCTAACACTGTCTGCTGCTCCCTGGATAGAGATAGATAGATAGATAGATATTGTTTTTTGCACCACTCAGCAGATAGTTTGCAATCTGTTGGTTTTAAATGCCGCTCTTTGTTACTTTGGAGCCTAGAAACTCTAGAACGTACTGTATACTCCCTTTGTGATATCATCACATGGGGTGGTCTGGCTACAGAGACCCATACATACCATGTAGAACTAGGGTGGGGAGGGGGTGAAATAAAAACCCCATATCCTGCAAGGAACGGCCATTTAAAAAAAAAAAATGAATCCAGATTTGTTTGTAAATGTGCTGCTTTATACAATATTTCAAAAGGCATCAAACATACAATTGTGACTTTGAAATCACCTATACATTGTGTATTGCACTTATCTCAGTATAATAATAGAGAGATTCGTATCTCAAACCAAAAAAAGAAAAGAAAACAATCAGCCAGAGAGGTGGACATTGGAAAGAGAGGGATACATTTTTACTGCTGCTGCTGCTGCTGCTGCTGCAGCGACTCATATTCTACAGTTCTTGGCCCTTTTTGTTTAGAATGTTTTTTTCATGAATTATATGTGTTTCCCTATTTCCCAATCCACCTGAATTTATTCCTAAATGTCTGCGCAGGTGCCTAATTGTCATTTCTCCCTGTTTGAGATGTTGCTACCTGGCTAGTTGGGTTTGCTCCTTTTATGCCACAGTTATTGACCAGGCCCAAAGCCCAAGCAGTGGCAATAGCAGCTTGTCTGAACAAACACCTGTGCTGTGGGTGGTGGTGGTTGTTGTTGTTGTTGTTGTTGATTTTTGTTTCTGTTTTTTCTAACAGTCGAAAAACAGGGGAGAGCGCGCACGCAGTCCCCCACTACCAGAAATTGTGCAGTCGAGTTTCCCGCATGTGGGGAAATCGCAGAGGTCAGCTAGCTCCAAGTGCAATGAGCAAGCCTCGCTCTGGGAGAGCCACCTGCAGGATCGTGGCTGCATAATTTACTCCTCTGCCAGGTAAGTATGAGTTGGAATGGCGCTGGGGGGCAACTAGCCCTGTCCCAGGACAAGTGTCACCCTTGTGGAGAGAGCAGCTTGGTCATTGGTGCAGTGGCAGCAGCAGCAGCAGCATCCAGCAGCGGCAAGCACCACAGTAGCTGAGGCCTAGTATCTGAGCCAGAACCTGCAGCAAGGATCAGCTTAGGCCATTCCATGCAAACATTTGTGCAGCAGCGAATATTTGTCAAACAACATAGATCCAAGACAGCCCCTCCCCCGCCCATCCAACAAGCACCCAGAGAAGCCAAGCTTCGCCGCAAGGTACTTCTTCTTGGTTTTAAAAGGAAGAAGCAATCACTTTGAACACCGCTCAGCTCTGTCATTTCAGCTGGCGGAGAGACAGGGGGACACCATATTTCTGGGGTGGCTTTCTTCATCTACCCTACCTACCGGCACTCACTTTTTCTGACCTCCACTGACACCTGCTGCTGCTGCTGCTGCTGCTGCTGCTGGAGAGGTGCCCTGTCCTGCTGGCACACTTGTCACTTTGCCCTTTACCAGCATAGCTGCTTACCTGGCATTTGCATAAATATAGAAGCAAGCTAACACTGTCTGCTGCTCCCTGGATAGAGATAGATAGATAGATAGATATTGTTTTTTGCACCACTCAGCAGATAGTTTGCAATCTGTTGGTTTTAAATGCCGCTCTTTGTTACTTTGGAGCCTAGAAACTCTAGAACGTACTGTATACTCCCTTTGTGATATCATCACATGGGGTGGTCTGGCTACAGAGACCCATACATACCATGTAGAACTAGGGTGGGGAGGGGGTGAAATAAAAACCCCATATCCTGCAAGGAACGGCCATTTTAAAAAAAAAAATGAATCCAGATTTGTTTGTAAATGTGCTGCTTTATACAATATTTCAAAAGGCATCAAACATACAATTGTGACTTTGAAATCACCTATACATTGTGTATTGCACTTATCTCAGTATAATAATAGAGAGATTCGTATCTCAAACCAAAAAAAGAAAAGAAAACAATCAGCCAGAGAGGTGGACATTGGAAAGAGAGGGATACATTTTTACTGCTGCTGCTGCTGCTGCTGCAGCGACTCATATTCTACAGTTCTTGGCCCTTTTTGTTTAGAATGTTTTTTTCATGAATTATATGTGTTTCCCTATTTCCCAATCCACCTGAATTTATTCCTAAATGTCTGCGCAGGTGCCTAATTGTCATTTCTCCCTGTTTGAGATGTTGCTACCTGGCTAGTTGGGTTTGCTCCTTTTATGCCACAGTTATTGACCAGGCCCAAAGCCCAAGCAGTGGCAATAGCAGCTTGTCTGAACAAACACCTGTGCTGTGGGTGGTGGTGGTTGTTGTTGTTGTTGTTGTTGATTTTTGTTTCTGTTTTTTCTAACAGTCGAAAAACAGGGGAGAGCGCGCACGCAGTCCCCCACTACCAGAAATTGTGCAGTCGAGTTTCCCGCATGTGGGGAAATCGCAGAGGTCAGCTAGCTCCAAGTGCAATGAGCAAGCCTCGCTCTGGGAGAGCCACCTGCAGGATCGTGGCTGCATAATTTACTCCTCTGCCAGGTAAGTATGAGTTGGAATGGCGCTGGGGGGCAACTAGCCCTGTCCCAGGACAAGTGTCACCCTTGTGGAGAGAGCAGCTTGGTCATTGGTGCAGTGGCAGCAGCAGCAGCAGCATCCAGCAGCGGCAAGCACCACAGTAGCTGAGGCCTAGTATCTGAGCCAGAACCTGCAGCAAGGATCAGCTTAGGCCATTCCATGCAAACATTTGTGCAGCAGCGAATATTTGTCAAACAACATAGATCCAAGACAGCCCCTCCCCCGCCCATCCAACAAGCACCCAGAGAAGCCAAGCTTCGCCGCAAGGTACTTCTTCTTGGTTTTAAAAGGAAGAAGCAATCACTTTGAACACCGCTCAGCTCTGTCATTTCAGCTGGCGGAGAGACAGGGGGACACCATATTTCTGGGGTGGCTTTCTTCATCTACCCTACCTGCCGGCACTCACTTTTTCTGACCTCCACTGACACCTGCTGCTGCTGCTGCTGCTGCTGCTGCTGCTGCTGGAGAGGTGCCCTGTCCTGCTGGCACACTTGTCACTTTGCCCTTTACCAGCATAGCTGCTTACCTGGCATTTGCATAAATATAGAAGCAAGCTAACACTGTCTGCTGCTCCCTGGATAGAGATAGATAGATAGATATTGTTTTTTGCACCACTCAGCAGATAGTTTGCAATCTGTTGGTTTTAAATGCCGCTCTTTGTTACTTTGGAGCCTAGAAACTCTAGAACGTACTGTATACTCCCTTTGTGATATCATCACATGGGGTGGTCTGGCTACAGAGACCCATACATACCATGTAGAACTAGGGTGGGGAGGGGGTGAAATAAAAACCCCATATCCTGCAAGGAACGGCCATTTAAAAAAAAAAAATGAATCCAGATTTGTTTGTAAATGTGCTTTTTTTTTTTTTTTTTTTTTTTTTTTGTTTGTAAATGTGCTGCTTTATACAATATTTCAAAAGGCATCAAACATACAATTGTGACTTTGAAATCACCTATACATTGTGTATTGCACTTATCTCAGTATAATAATAGAGAGATTCGTATCTCAAACCAAAAAAAGAAAAGAAAACAATCAGCCAGAGAGGTGGACATTGGAAAGAGAGGGATACATTTTTACTGCTGCTGCTGCTGCTGCTGCAGCGACTCATATTCTACAGTTCTTGGCCCTTTTTGTTTAGAATGTTTTTTTCATGAATTATATGTGTTTCCCTATTTCCCAATCCACCTGAATTTATTCCTAAATGTCTGCGCAGGTGCCTAATTGTCATTTCTCCCTGTTTGAGATGTTGCTACCTGGCTAGTTGGGTTTGCTCCTTTTATGCCACAGTTATTGACCAGGCCCAAAGCCCAAGCAGTGGCAATAGCAGCTTGTCTGAACAAACACCTGTGCTGTGGGTGGTGGTGGTTGTTGTTGTTGTTGTTGATTTTTGTTTCTGTTTTTTCTAACAGTCGAAAAACAGGGGAGAGCGCGCACGCAGTCCCCCACTACCAGAAATTGTGCAGTCGAGTTTCCCGCATGTGGGGAAATCGCAGAGGTCAGCTAGCTCCAAGTGCAATGAGCAAGCCTCGCTCTGGGAGAGCCACCTGCAGGATCGTGGCTTTTTTTTTTTTTCTTTTTCAAAATTTTATTCAACACCTTTTTTAAATTTACAGACTTTTTTTTTACAACCAAAAAAACACATAATTTTTTACAGCCATATTACATTAACAAGACACAAACCATGCTATTTACATTTTCTTCCTCCTTCCTTTCCCCACAGAAAATTACTGTTCACAATCACAATTACACACTCTTTCATCCCATTCTGTCACCATTCTTCCTTCCCAGCCATCCCTCCCTTCCATACATTTCCGTATGCTTTTTCCCCACGGCACCCGCCGTGGAGGGGAGCACCGGCCCACCTCTTCTCTCCGGTAACTCCACGTAAAGGGACCCAGACTGTACTACTGTACTTCTCAAAGAAAGACAAAACTCTTCTTCATAAATATTCTCTTTCCCTTTCCGTAAAAGCAAACGCTTTTGCTCACTTCCATTCCCACTCACACAACTCATAACCAGTAAATTTAACTATTTTTAACCTCCGCAAATATCATTCCCAAAAAATAAATCACATTAACTCACGATGTACAATCCCCTTTTTTCTTATGATCTGGTAAAAACTTCTTCAACTTCACACAAGTTACATACCCCTCCTCCTCCTTCTCTCTAGTTGACTCTTCTAACACACAACCATCTTATTCCAGCTATTCACTTTCCACAATACATCACTTTCCACTTTCCCCAACCTTTTCTGATCCAACAAGTAGTATGTATACATTTTACTTAAAATTATCCTAGTACATGCTTTCACATCTAACGTTTCATTATTGAATATCATCATACTTCTCACCATCCACACAACCTCTTTTACACAATTTATTATTTTCCATAGTACCCAACCTTTTTCCCCTTTTAACTCACTTAACCCATAAAGCATCATATTGAACTCCAATATATGGATTCCTCCTAGTTCTCTAATTAGCTTCGCTAGGTTTTTCCACACAGCCCTCACAAAAAAACAGTTCCAAAATAAATGTACTATGTCTTCTACGCCACCACATCCTTCTCTTGGACACCTATCCGACACTGTCATACGTCGTCTCTTTTGGAAGACTCGGACTGGCAGACACTTGTGCACAGCCATCCAAGCAATATCTTTGTGAATATTAGATAGACCCTTGAAATCTATGTTCTTCCACATCAGTTTTAATTGTGACATATTCAGATTTCCGCAGCATTCATAACTGTCTCTCTCCAGAATCACAGCCCTTATTTTCCTGTGATCTTCCCATAAGGACTTTTCTACATCCCTTAAATTAAAACCTCTTATGAAATGTTCAATGACCCCATAATTATCTGGGGTCACAAAACAGAGTGGCCTCCTCAAATCTGTCCTGAACAGACCCAGCCTCCTTAACATACCCCCTGCCGCATACCTTGCTAAACAGGCCGCCTTTGTATCCTCACTCTGAATTCTCTTTATACAGAGCTGGGCATATTTTGCTCCCAGGATAACTTCTATCCTGGGGGCCCCTTTTCCACCTTTCCCTTTTTCCTTCCATACAATTTCTCTCTTTAATCTCTCATTTGTTGACCCCCACAGAAAACTGAACAAAAACTGAGTAATTTTTCTAATCCATTTTGCCGCGGGGGGAAACACCAGCCCTATATGCAGCAAAATTGGTACCAACACCGCTTTTGTCACCAAAATCTTCCCTTCCATTGAAAGCTTCCTTAGCATCCAAAAATTGATTTTTTTTTCTATTCTTTCCCCTACCTTTACCCAATTTACCTCCCCTGTCAAGTCCTCATCGAAATAAACCCCTAACAGTCTTAGCTGTTCCCCTTCCACAGGGATCCCACACTTTCCTAAATCATGCCAATCCCCAAAGGCCTTACAAGCACTTTTCCCCCAATTCACTCTCAGCCCTGAAGCGTGACAAAAGGTATCAATATGTAACTGCGCTCTATGAAGAGCCGCCTGTGTAGTACACACCAGGGTTAAGTCGTCCATATATCCTAGAACTTTGATGCTCCTTCCCCCACTCCCTGGGATTTCAACCCCTCTCACCACCTTGTCCGCTCTGATAGTCTGCAACAAAGGCTCTATAGCGCAAATAAACGCCAACGGGGACAGAGGACACCCCTGCCTTACCCCTGATTTCACCCAAATTTTTTCAGTAAAACAGCCATTTACTAAAACTCTACTATTAATACCTTTATATAAACTACCTATCCATCTAACGATTTCCATTGGTATTCCTAACTTTCCCAGGACTTTAAACAAAAAGGCATGAGACAAAAGGTCATAAGCCTTCTCAAAATCAATATTTGCAATAACTAGTGGTTGCTGCCGCTCCAAACAATACCAAATTAAATCCCTCAGGAGAATTAGATTCCCTACCATCTGTCTCCCTGGTACACCACACACCTGCTCCTCTTCCACCAATTTACATAAGAAAGGCTTCAATCTTAGCATTACCACTTTTGCAACAATTTTATAATCTGAATTCAGCAGAGTTATAGGACGCCAGTTTTTAAGGTCTCTTTTGTCCCCCTTTTTTTTGAATATTAATGCAATTATACCTTCTTTAAAGGATTCCGGCGTTTCTCCTAACTTAAAAATTGTGTTGCATAACTTAAATACCTCTTCTCTAATTATGTCCCACATATAGGAGTAAAATTCATGTGGTAACCCATCCTTACCAGGTGATTTTCCTTTCCTTCCATTCCTTATTACCTCATTTAATTCTTCACTGTTTAGATCTCTCACCAAGAAAACCTGATCATCTTTACTTAGTTTTTCCTCAATTTTTTCAACTAGCTCTTTTTCTAAGGACATATCACGCTCCTTTTCCTCATATAATTTGGAATAAAACTTCTCACAAACTTTCAGAACTTTTTCCGTCTCCTTTACCTCTGCCCCCTCTTCATTCAACACAGGAATTGGACTTAACTTCCCTGTAAATGCTTTTTTAAAGAAAAAAGAAGTACATTTTTCATTCTTTTCAACCGCTTCCACTCTTGCAGCATGAATTATCCTTCTACCTCTTTTTTCCAGTAATTCCTCAGACTCCACCCTAACCCTTTTAAGATCTCCCTCCACATCCTTTCCCATCTCTTTTAACCTGAGGAGAAACTGTTTTCTCAGGATCACCCTCCTGTAATCTTCCTCCTGTTTTCTTGCCAACTCCTTACCTTTCCTAATGAAAAACTTTTTTGTTTCAATTTTTACCCACTCCCACCATTCCAGTATTCCCTTATATTCCCACATTCTCCTCTTTAAATAAACATACAATTTCCCATACTGATCCTTGATCCCTGGTTTTTCTAATAGTGAAACATTAAGTTTCCAGTAACCCCTTCCATACTTTTCCACTCCCTCTACTTCTATTTTACATACAACACATGCATGGTCAGAGAAAAGTACTCTTAACCCCTTCCAGCTCTCCACCTTCAACCCTTCAGAAATAAAAATATGGTCAATTCTAGACTTTACCCCTCCACTCTCACAAAACCAAGTGAATTCCCTTTTTTCTTTCCCCCACACCTGCAAAGTATCCTTAAAAGAAAAATCACCCATAATTGTTTTCAACAGTACCCCAGAACTATCAGGCTTACTCCTGTCTGCACCCCCCACCCTATCCCCCTCCCTAATTATACAATTAAAGTCTCCTAACACAAAAGTTTTCATTCTTCCAGGTAAAAACAACCTCAGTTTCTCAAACAGCAACCTCCTTTGATTTTCCTTTGGAGCTGCATATATATTAAATATTCTGAAACATTCCCCCTTCCATTTCACCAAAACAAAAAATAACCTTCCCGGTTCAATTACCTCACATTTGCATATTTTAAACTCTTTTCCCTTAAATAATATCCCAACCCCACTGTTTCTGCTCTCTAGGCAGCATGACCACGCAGATTCCCCCCACACCCACTCTTCTTCTTTTGGGGGTTCAGTAATTGTACATTCTTGCAAACAAAAAATATCACATCTTTCTTTTGCCAGTAAGTCAAATATCCTCACTCTTCTTGTACGCTTTCTCAAGCTCCGTACATTTAATGATGCCAGCGTCAAAGTCATTTCTTCTTATACTAACGCACCATGCAAAAGGCACAATCCCAGGTAACAAATTATAAAATTATACTTAGCTCTGTCCAGCACCTTCCACCGTGGGGGACCCCGGAGACTGAAATCCACACCTCAAATTCTCTGCCGCAGCATTATCCGCATAGGGAAGGCTCTGCCCTCCTGGTGACCCCTGCCCATCCGGCACGCCCGTCAAAGGATATGCCGGGGAGCGCAAGGGGCTAGCATCCAATCCACCTCCCCCCACCCCCTCTCCTGAATCAAAAATCATACTGGTCTTCTCTTCCTCTTCTCCTCCCAGGCATTTTGCCTTTGAAGGGGCAAAAGATTCTTCCTCCATCTTCCTCTTTGGCGGACGTTCCCCTCCTTCCGCTGTCTCCATACCCTCTTCCGTAATTTTCTGATTAAGGCTGTCCACCTCAGAAACAATGATCTGCAATCCTGGGGTTCCCTCACCTTCTCCTTGCATCAGGTCAGGCTCCTCCCCCTCTCCTATGTCCGGCTCCGCCTCCTCCCCCCATACCCTTTGGACCTCGTTCTGGAGAGCATTCTCAGCTGGAACCACGGGCGTTTCCTCCATACGCTCACCCAGCTCTGAGTCTGAATCTGGCAGCTCCTGCTCAGCTGCTGCGTTACCCCTCGTTAAGGCCTCATCAGTGGGAGCCTCAGCAGCTGGTTCCACGGGCGTCGCCTGACTGCTTTCAACTCCATGCCGCTTATCATACTCACTGTCCTCATTAACCCATCCCTCTGGGCGCTCTGCAGTCTCCCTTCTCCTCACAATCTCTGCAAAAGACTTTTTTTTTGTACAAAATCTCGCCATGTGCCCTGTTTCATGACACAAGTCACATGTAGCTGGCTCCCGGCACTGCGCAGCGTGGTGTCCCTCCTTCCTGCATTTGCGACAAAATTCTACATCTTGCTTAGCACAGCCCTCCTGCGTGTGCCCAAACTCCATGCACCTCCTGCAATATTGCGGCTGGCTCCGGTAGTACAAGTACCCCCGGTTTCCTCCAATGTTAAAGGTCCCCGGGGGGTGCGAGACTCCCCCCAATCCCGTTGGGGACATCCTCAGCTTGCACATATATCTGGTCTTTCCATTATAAATGCCAATCCTATTTTTCAGTCTCTGTCCTTTCTTGACAATCTCACAGTACCGTGACAGGAACACCATAATATCTTCCTCTGGTGTAAAAGGATTATACGTGTGCACAATTATAGCAACTTCTCCTAATGCAAACAAGGGTACCAGCTCTACACCTCGCATACAGTCCACATCCTTTTCCTCCTTTGCTCTTTCCATCACACCCATACATTGGTCACCTGCTTCAAAAGCCACATCATAAAAGTGCTGTTTCGGAAATTCCTGGATGCAATAAATATCTCCACGTTCAATCTTCAGTGTGTCTTCCAATATCTGATTGTAGAACTCATCCAATCCCAGAAAATTGGGAGCCTTATCCAATCTGAATCTGATGGTGTTTTGAACGAAACTTCCACGATTATCCATTCTGCTTCTCAAAAAAAGGTCTTTCACCCAAACACGATACTTCTAGGCTCCGCTCCTCAAGCACAAGGCTATGCCTGCTCCAGCAGCGCCCCCCGCAGGATCATGGCTACGTAGTGTACTCCCCTGCCAGGTAAGTATGAGTTGGAATGGCGCTGGGGGGCAACTAGCCCTGTCCCAGGACAAGTGTCACCCTTGTGGAGAGAGCAGCTTGGTCATTGGTGCAGTGGCAGCAGCAGCAGCAGCATCCAGCAGCGGCAAGCACCACAGTAGCTGAGGCCTAGTATCTGAGCCAGAACCTGCAGCAAGGATCAGCTTAGGCCATTCCATGCAAACATTTGTGCAGCAGCGAATATTTGTCAAACAACATAGATCCAAGACAGCCCCTCCCCCGCCCATCCAACAAGCACCCAGAGAAGCCAAGCTTCGCCGCAAGGTACTTCTTCTTGGTTTTAAAAGGAAGAAGCAATCACTTTGAACACCGCTCAGCTCTGTCATTTCAGCTGGCGGAGAGACAGGGGGACACCATATTTCTGGGGTGGCTTTCTTCATCTACCCTACCTGCCGGCACTCACTTTTTCTGACCTCCACTGACACCTGCTGCTGCTGCTGCTGCTGCTGCTGCTGCTGCTGGAGAGGTGCCCTGTCCTGCTGGCACACTTGTCACTTTGCCCTTTACCAGCATAGCTGCTTACCTGGCATTTGCATAAATATAGAAGCAAGCTAACACTGTCTGCTGCTCCCTGGATAGAGATAGATAGATAGATAGATATTGTTTTTTGCACCACTCAGCAGATAGTTTGCAATCTGTTGGTTTTAAATGCCGCTCTTTGTTACTTTGGAGCCTAGAAACTCTAGAACGTACTGTATACTCCCTTTGTGATATCATCACATGGGGTGGTCTGGCTACAGAGACCCATACATACCATGTAGAACTAGGGTGGGGAGGGGGTGAAATAAAAACCCCATATCCTGCAAGGAACGGCCATTTAAAAAAAAAAAATGAATCCAGATTTGTTTGTAAATGTGCTTTTTTTTTTTTTTTTTTTTTTTTTTTTGTTTGTAAATGTGCTGCTTTATACAATATTTCAAAAGGCATCAAACATACAATTGTGACTTTGAAATCACCTATACATTGTGTATTGCACTTATCTCAGTATAATAATAGAGAGATTCGTATCTCAAACCAAAAAAAGAAAAGAAAACAATCAGCCAGAGAGGTGGACATTGGAAAGAGAGGGATACATTTTTACTGCTGCTGCTGCTGCTGCTGCAGCGACTCATATTCTACAGTTCTTGGCCCTTTTTGTTTAGAATGTTTTTTTCATGAATTATATGTGTTTCCCTATTTCCCAATCCACCTGAATTTATTCCTAAATGTCTGCGCAGGTGCCTAATTGTCATTTCTCCCTGTTTGAGATGTTGCTACCTGGCTAGTTGGGTTTGCTCCTTTTATGCCACAGTTATTGACCAGGCCCAAAGCCCAAGCAGTGGCAATAGCAGCTTGTCTGAACAAACACCTGTGCTGTGGGTGGTGGTGGTTGTTGTTGTTGTTGTTGATTTTTGTTTCTGTTTTTTCTAACAGTCGAAAAACAGGGGAGAGCGCGCACGCAGTCCCCCACTACCAGAAATTGTGCAGTCGAGTTTCCCGCATGTGGGGAAATCGCAGAGGTCAGCTAGCTCCAAGTGCAATGAGCAAGCCTCGCTCTGGGAGAGCCACCTGCAGGATCGTGGCTGCATAATTTACTCCTCTGCCAGGTAAGTATGAGTTGGAATGGCGCTGGGGGGCAACTAGCCCTGTCCCAGGACAAGTGTCACCCTTGTGGAGAGAGCAGCTTGGTCATTGGTGCAGTGGCAGCAGCAGCAGCAGCATCCAGCAGCGGCAAGCACCACAGTAGCTGAGGCCTAGTATCTGAGCCAGAACCTGCAGCAAGGATCAGCTTAGGCCATTCCATGCAAACATTTGTGCAGCAGCGAATATTTGTCAAACAACATAGATCCAAGACAGCCCCTCCCCCGCCCATCCAACAAGCACCCAGAGAAGCCAAGCTTCGCCGCAAGGTACTTCTTCTTGGTTTTAAAAGGAAGAAGCAATCACTTTGAACACCGCTCAGCTCTGTCATTTCAGCTGGCGGAGAGACAGGGGGACACCATATTTCTGGGGTGGCTTTCTTCATCTACCCTACCTACCGGCACTCACTTTTTCTGACCTCCACTGACACCTGCTGCTGCTGCTGCTGCTGCTGCTGGAGAGGTGCCCTGTCCTGCTGGCACACTTGTCACTTTGCCCTTTACCAGCATAGCTGCTTACCTGGCATTTGCATAAATATAGAAGCAAGCTAACACTGTCTGCTGCTCCCTGGATAGAGATAGATAGATAGATAGATATTGTTTTTTGCACCACTCAGCAGATAGTTTGCAATCTGTTGGTTTTAAATGCCGCTCTTTGTTACTTTGGAGCCTAGAAACTCTAGAACGTACTGTATACTCCCTTTGTGATATCATCACATGGGGTGGTCTGGCTACAGAGACCCATACATACCATGTAGAACTAGGGTGGGGAGGGGGTGAAATAAAAACCCCATATCCTGCAAGGAACGGCCATTTAAAAAAAAAAAATGAATCCAGATTTGTTTGTAAATGTGCTGCTTTATACAATATTTCAAAAGGCATCAAACATACAATTGTGACTTTGAAATCACCTATACATTGTGTATTGCACTTATCTCAGTATAATAATAGAGAGATTCGTATCTCAAACCAAAAAAAGAAAAGAAAACAATCAGCCAGAGAGGTGGACATTGGAAAGAGAGGGATACATTTTTACTGCTGCTGCTGCTGCTGCTGCTGCAGCGACTCATATTCTACAGTTCTTGGCCCTTTTTGTTTAGAATGTTTTTTTCATGAATTATATGTGTTTCCCTATTTCCCAATCCACCTGAATTTATTCCTAAATGTCTGCGCAGGTGCCTAATTGTCATTTCTCCCTGTTTGAGATGTTGCTACCTGGCTAGTTGGGTTTGCTCCTTTTATGCCACAGTTATTGACCAGGCCCAAAGCCCAAGCAGTGGCAATAGCAGCTTGTCTGAACAAACACCTGTGCTGTGGGTGGTGGTGGTTGTTGTTGTTGTTGTTGTTGATTTTTGTTTCTGTTTTTTCTAACAGTCGAAAAACAGGGGAGAGCGCGCACGCAGTCCCCCACTACCAGAAATTGTGCAGTCGAGTTTCCCGCATGTGGGGAAATCGCAGAGGTCAGCTAGCTCCAAGTGCAATGAGCAAGCCTCGCTCTGGGAGAGCCACCTGCAGGATCGTGGCTGCATAATTTACTCCTCTGCCAGGTAAGTATGAGTTGGAATGGCGCTGGGGGGCAACTAGCCCTGTCCCAGGACAAGTGTCACCCTTGTGGAGAGAGCAGCTTGGTCATTGGTGCAGTGGCAGCAGCAGCAGCAGCATCCAGCAGCGGCAAGCACCACAGTAGCTGAGGCCTAGTATCTGAGCCAGAACCTGCAGCAAGGATCAGCTTAGGCCATTCCATGCAAACATTTGTGCAGCAGCGAATATTTGTCAAACAACATAGATCCAAGACAGCCCCTCCCCCGCCCATCCAACAAGCACCCAGAGAAGCCAAGCTTCGCCGCAAGGTACTTCTTCTTGGTTTTAAAAGGAAGAAGCAATCACTTTGAACACCGCTCAGCTCTGTCATTTCAGCTGGCGGAGAGACAGGGGGACACCATATTTCTGGGGTGGCTTTCTTCATCTACCCTACCTACCGGCACTCACTTTTTCTGACCTCCACTGACACCTGCTGCTGCTGCTGCTGCTGCTGCTGCTGGAGAGGTGCCCTGTCCTGCTGGCACACTTGTCACTTTGCCCTTTACCAGCATAGCTGCTTACCTGGCATTTGCATAAATATAGAAGCAAGCTAACACTGTCTGCTGCTCCCTGGATAGAGATAGATAGATAGATAGATATTGTTTTTTGCACCACTCAGCAGATAGTTTGCAATCTGTTGGTTTTAAATGCCGCTCTTTGTTACTTTGGAGCCTAGAAACTCTAGAACGTACTGTATACTCCCTTTGTGATATCATCACATGGGGTGGTCTGGCTACAGAGACCCATACATACCATGTAGAACTAGGGTGGGGAGGGGGTGAAATAAAAACCCCATATCCTGCAAGGAACGGCCATTTTAAAAAAAAAAATGAATCCAGATTTGTTTGTAAATGTGCTGCTTTATACAATATTTCAAAAGGCATCAAACATACAATTGTGACTTTGAAATCACCTATACATTGTGTATTGCACTTATCTCAGTATAATAATAGAGAGATTCGTATCTCAAACCAAAAAAAGAAAAGAAAACAATCAGCCAGAGAGGTGGACATTGGAAAGAGAGGGATACATTTTTACTGCTGCTGCTGCTGCTGCTGCAGCGACTCATATTCTACAGTTCTTGGCCCTTTTTGTTTAGAATGTTTTTTTCATGAATTATATGTGTTTCCCTATTTCCCAATCCACCTGAATTTATTCCTAAATGTCTGCGCAGGTGCCTAATTGTCATTTCTCCCTGTTTGAGATGTTGCTACCTGGCTAGTTGGGTTTGCTCCTTTTATGCCACAGTTATTGACCAGGCCCAAAGCCCAAGCAGTGGCAATAGCAGCTTGTCTGAACAAACACCTGTGCTGTGGGTGGTGGTGGTTGTTGTTGTTGTTGTTGTTGATTTTTGTTTCTGTTTTTTCTAACAGTCGAAAAACAGGGGAGAGCGCGCACGCAGTCCCCCACTACCAGAAATTGTGCAGTCGAGTTTCCCGCATGTGGGGAAATCGCAGAGGTCAGCTAGCTCCAAGTGCAATGAGCAAGCCTCGCTCTGGGAGAGCCACCTGCAGGATCGTGGCTGCATAATTTACTCCTCTGCCAGGTAAGTATGAGTTGGAATGGCGCTGGGGGGCAACTAGCCCTGTCCCAGGACAAGTGTCACCCTTGTGGAGAGAGCAGCTTGGTCATTGGTGCAGTGGCAGCAGCAGCAGCAGCATCCAGCAGCGGCAAGCACCACAGTAGCTGAGGCCTAGTATCTGAGCCAGAACCTGCAGCAAGGATCAGCTTAGGCCATTCCATGCAAACATTTGTGCAGCAGCGAATATTTGTCAAACAACATAGATCCAAGACAGCCCCTCCCCCGCCCATCCAACAAGCACCCAGAGAAGCCAAGCTTCGCCGCAAGGTACTTCTTCTTGGTTTTAAAAGGAAGAAGCAATCACTTTGAACACCGCTCAGCTCTGTCATTTCAGCTGGCGGAGAGACAGGGGGACACCATATTTCTGGGGTGGCTTTCTTCATCTACCCTACCTGCCGGCACTCACTTTTTCTGACCTCCACTGACACCTGCTGCTGCTGCTGCTGCTGCTGCTGCTGCTGGAGAGGTGCCCTGTCCTGCTGGCACACTTGTCACTTTGCCCTTTACCAGCATAGCTGCTTACCTGGCATTTGCATAAATATAGAAGCAAGCTAACACTGTCTGCTGCTCCCTGGATAGAGATAGATAGATAGATAGATATTGTTTTTTGCACCACTCAGCAGATAGTTTGCAATCTGTTGGTTTTAAATGCCGCTCTTTGTTACTTTGGAGCCTAGAAACTCTAGAACGTACTGTATACTCCCTTTGTGATATCATCACATGGGGTGGTCTGGCTACAGAGACCCATACATACCATGTAGAACTAGGGTGGGGAGGGGGTGAAATAAAAACCCCATATCCTGCAAGGAACGGCCATTTAAAAAAAAAAAATGAATCCAGATTTGTTTGTAAATGTGCTTTTTTTTTTTTTTTTTTTTTTTTTTTGTTTGTAAATGTGCTGCTTTATACAATATTTCAAAAGGCATCAAACATACAATTGTGACTTTGAAATCACCTATACATTGTGTATTGCACTTATCTCAGTATAATAATAGAGAGATTCGTATCTCAAACCAAAAAAAGAAAAGAAAACAATCAGCCAGAGAGGTGGACATTGGAAAGAGAGGGATACATTTTTACTGCTGCTGCTGCTGCTGCTGCAGCGACTCATATTCTACAGTTCTTGGCCCTTTTTGTTTAGAATGTTTTTTTCATGAATTATATGTGTTTCCCTATTTCCCAATCCACCTGAATTTATTCCTAAATGTCTGCGCAGGTGCCTAATTGTCATTTCTCCCTGTTTGAGATGTTGCTACCTGGCTAGTTGGGTTTGCTCCTTTTATGCCACAGTTATTGACCAGGCCCAAAGCCCAAGCAGTGGCAATAGCAGCTTGTCTGAACAAACACCTGTGCTGTGGGTGGTGGTGGTTGTTGTTGTTGTTGTTGATTTTTGTTTCTGTTTTTTCTAACAGTCGAAAAACAGGGGAGAGCGCGCACGCAGTCCCCCACTACCAGAAATTGTGCAGTCGAGTTTCCCGCATGTGGGGAAATCGCAGAGGTCAGCTAGCTCCAAGTGCAATGAGCAAGCCTCGCTCTGGGAGAGCCACCTGCAGGATCGTGGCTGCATAATTTACTCCTCTGCCAGGTAAGTATGAGTTGGAATGGCGCTGGGGGGCAACTAGCCCTGTCCCAGGACAAGTGTCACCCTTGTGGAGAGAGCAGCTTGGTCATTGGTGCAGTGGCAGCAGCAGCAGCAGCATCCAGCAGCGGCAAGCACCACAGTAGCTGAGGCCTAGTATCTGAGCCAGAACCTGCAGCAAGGATCAGCTTAGGCCATTCCATGCAAACATTTGTGCAGCAGCGAATATTTGTCAAACAACATAGATCCAAGACAGCCCCTCCCCCGCCCATCCAACAAGCACCCAGAGAAGCCAAGCTTCGCCGCAAGGTACTTCTTCTTGGTTTTAAAAGGAAGAAGCAATCACTTTGAACACCGCTCAGCTCTGTCATTTCAGCTGGCGGAGAGACAGGGGGACACCATATTTCTGGGGTGGCTTTCTTCATCTACCCTACCTACCGGCACTCACTTTTTCTGACCTCCACTGACACCTGCTGCTGCTGCTGCTGCTGCTGCTGGAGAGGTGCCCTGTCCTGCTGGCACACTTGTCACTTTGCCCTTTACCAGCATAGCTGCTTACCTGGCATTTGCATAAATATAGAAGCAAGCTAACACTGTCTGCTGCTCCCTGGATAGAGATAGATAGATAGATAGATATTGTTTTTTGCACCACTCAGCAGATAGTTTGCAATCTGTTGGTTTTAAATGCCGCTCTTTGTTACTTTGGAGCCTAGAAACTCTAGAACGTACTGTATACTCCCTTTGTGATATCATCACATGGGGTGGTCTGGCTACAGAGACCCATACATACCATGTAGAACTAGGGTGGGGAGGGGGTGAAATAAAAACCCCATATCCTGCAAGGAACGGCCATTTAAAAAAAAAAAATGAATCCAGATTTGTTTGTAAATGTGCTGCTTTATACAATATTTCAAAAGGCATCAAACATACAATTGTGACTTTGAAATCACCTATACATTGTGTATTGCACTTATCTCAGTATAATAATAGAGAGATTCGTATCTCAAACCAAAAAAAGAAAAGAAAACAATCAGCCAGAGAGGTGGACATTGGAAAGAGAGGGATACATTTTTACTGCTGCTGCTGCTGCTGCTGCTGCAGCGACTCATATTCTACAGTTCTTGGCCCTTTTTGTTTAGAATGTTTTTTTCATGAATTATATGTGTTTCCCTATTTCCCAATCCACCTGAATTTATTCCTAAATGTCTGCGCAGGTGCCTAATTGTCATTTCTCCCTGTTTGAGATGTTGCTACCTGGCTAGTTGGGTTTGCTCCTTTTATGCCACAGTTATTGACCAGGCCCAAAGCCCAAGCAGTGGCAATAGCAGCTTGTCTGAACAAACACCTGTGCTGTGGGTGGTGGTGGTTGTTGTTGTTGTTGTTGATTTTTGTTTCTGTTTTTTCTAACAGTCGAAAAACAGGGGAGAGCGCGCACGCAGTCCCCCACTACCAGAAATTGTGCAGTCGAGTTTCCCGCATGTGGGGAAATCGCAGAGGTCAGCTAGCTCCAAGTGCAATGAGCAAGCCTCGCTCTGGGAGAGCCACCTGCAGGATCGTGGCTGCATAATTTACTCCTCTGCCAGGTAAGTATGAGTTGGAATGGCGCTGGGGGGCAACTAGCCCTGTCCCAGGACAAGTGTCACCCTTGTGGAGAGAGCAGCTTGGTCATTGGTGCAGTGGCAGCAGCAGCAGCAGCATCCAGCAGCGGCAAGCACCACAGTAGCTGAGGCCTAGTATCTGAGCCAGAACCTGCAGCAAGGATCAGCTTAGGCCATTCCATGCAAACATTTGTGCAGCAGCGAATATTTGTCAAACAACATAGATCCAAGACAGCCCCTCCCCCGCCCATCCAACAAGCACCCAGAGAAGCCAAGCTTCGCCGCAAGGTACTTCTTCTTGGTTTTAAAAGGAAGAAGCAATCACTTTGAACACCGCTCAGCTCTGTCATTTCAGCTGGCGGAGAGACAGGGGGACACCATATTTCTGGGGTGGCTTTCTTCATCTACCCTACCTGCCGGCACTCACTTTTTCTGACCTCCACTGACACCTGCTGCTGCTGCTGCTGCTGCTGCTGCTGCTGGAGAGGTGCCCTGTCCTGCTGGCACACTTGTCACTTTGCCCTTTACCAGCATAGCTGCTTACCTGGCATTTGCATAAATATAGAAGCAAGCTAACACTGTCTGCTGCTCCCTGGATAGAGATAGATAGATAGATAGATATTGTTTTTTGCACCACTCAGCAGATAGTTTGCAATCTGTTGGTTTTAAATGCCGCTCTTTGTTACTTTGGAGCCTAGAAACTCTAGAACGTACTGTATACTCCCTTTGTGATATCATCACATGGGGTGGTCTGGCTACAGAGACCCATACATACCATGTAGAACTAGGGTGGGGAGGGGGTGAAATAAAAACCCCATATCCTGCAAGGAACGGCCATTTAAAAAAAAATAAATGAATCCAGATTTGTTTGTAAATGTGCTTTTTTTTTTTTTTTTTTTTTTTTTTTTGTTTGTAAATGTGCTGCTTTATACAATATTTCAAAAGGCATCAAACATACAATTGTGACTTTGAAATCACCTATACATTGTGTATTGCACTTATCTCAGTATAATAATAGAGAGATTCGTATCTCAAACCAAAAAAAGAAAAGAAAACAATCAGCCAGAGAGGTGGACATTGGAAAGAGAGGGATACATTTTTACTGCTGCTGCTGCTGCTGCTGCAGCGACTCATATTCTACAGTTCTTGGCCCTTTTTGTTTAGAATGTTTTTTTCATGAATTATATGTGTTTCCCTATTTCCCAATCCACCTGAATTTATTCCTAAATGTCTGCGCAGGTGCCTAATTGTCATTTCTCCCTGTTTGAGATGTTGCTACCTGGCTAGTTGGGTTTGCTCCTTTTATGCCACAGTTATTGACCAGGCCCAAAGCCCAAGCAGTGGCAATAGCAGCTTGTCTGAACAAACACCTGTGCTGTGGGTGGTGGTGGTTGTTGTTGTTGTTGTTGTTGATTTTTGTTTCTGTTTTTTCTAACAGTCGAAAAACAGGGGAGAGCGCGCACGCAGTCCCCCACTACCAGAAATTGTGCAGTCGAGTTTCCCGCATGTGGGGAAATCGCAGAGGTCAGCTAGCTCCAAGTGCAATGAGCAAGCCTCGCTCTGGGAGAGCCACCTGCAGGATCGTGGCTGCATAATTTACTCCTCTGCCAGGTAAGTATGAGTTGGAATGGCGCTGGGGGGCAACTAGCCCTGTCCCAGGACAAGTGTCACCCTTGTGGAGAGAGCAGCTTGGTCATTGGTGCAGTGGCAGCAGCAGCAGCAGCATCCAGCAGCGGCAAGCACCACAGTAGCTGAGGCCTAGTATCTGAGCCAGAACCTGCAGCAAGGATCAGCTTAGGCCATTCCATGCAAACATTTGTGCAGCAGCGAATATTTGTCAAACAACATAGATCCAAGACAGCCCCTCCCCCGCCCATCCAACAAGCACCCAGAGAAGCCAAGCTTCGCCGCAAGGTACTTCTTCTTGGTTTTAAAAGGAAGAAGCAATCACTTTGAACACCGCTCAGCTCTGTCATTTCAGCTGGCGGAGAGACAGGGGGACACCATATTTCTGGGGTGGCTTTCTTCATCTACCCTACCTACCGGCACTCACTTTTTCTGACCTCCACTGACACCTGCTGCTGCTGCTGCTGCTGCTGCTGGAGAGGTGCCCTGTCCTGCTGGCACACTTGTCACTTTGCCCTTTACCAGCATAGCTGCTTACCTGGCATTTGCATAAATATAGAAGCAAGCTAACACTGTCTGCTGCTCCCTGGATAGAGATAGATAGATAGATAGATATTGTTTTTTGCACCACTCAGCAGATAGTTTGCAATCTGTTGGTTTTAAATGCCGCTCTTTGTTACTTTGGAGCCTAGAAACTCTAGAACGTACTGTATACTCCCTTTGTGATATCATCACATGGGGTGGTCTGGCTACAGAGACCCATACATACCATGTAGAACTAGGGTGGGGAGGGGGTGAAATAAAAACCCCATATCCTGCAAGGAACGGCCATTTAAAAAAAAAAAATGAATCCAGATTTGTTTGTAAATGTGCTGCTTTATACAATATTTCAAAAGGCATCAAACATACAATTGTGACTTTGAAATCACCTATACATTGTGTATTGCACTTATCTCAGTATAATAATAGAGAGATTCGTATCTCAAACCAAAAAAAGAAAAGAAAACAATCAGCCAGAGAGGTGGACATTGGAAAGAGAGGGATACATTTTTACTGCTGCTGCTGCTGCTGCTGCTGCAGCGACTCATATTCTACAGTTCTTGGCCCTTTTTGTTTAGAATGTTTTTTTCATGAATTATATGTGTTTCCCTATTTCCCAATCCACCTGAATTTATTCCTAAATGTCTGCGCAGGTGCCTAATTGTCATTTCTCCCTGTTTGAGATGTTGCTACCTGGCTAGTTGGGTTTGCTCCTTTTATGCCACAGTTATTGACCAGGCCCAAAGCCCAAGCAGTGGCAATAGCAGCTTGTCTGAACAAACACCTGTGCTGTGGGTGGTGGTGGTTGTTGTTGTTGTTGTTGATTTTTGTTTCTGTTTTTTCTAACAGTCGAAAAACAGGGGAGAGCGCGCACGCAGTCCCCCACTACCAGAAATTGTGCAGTCGAGTTTCCCGCATGTGGGGAAATCGCAGAGGTCAGCTAGCTCCAAGTGCAATGAGCAAGCCTCGCTCTGGGAGAGCCACCTGCAGGATCGTGGCTGCATAATTTACTCCTCTGCCAGGTAAGTATGAGTTGGAATGGCGCTGGGGGGCAACTAGCCCTGTCCCAGGACAAGTGTCACCCTTGTGGAGAGAGCAGCTTGGTCATTGGTGCAGTGGCAGCAGCAGCAGCAGCATCCAGCAGCGGCAAGCACCACAGTAGCTGAGGCCTAGTATCTGAGCCAGAACCTGCAGCAAGGATCAGCTTAGGCCATTCCATGCAAACATTTGTGCAGCAGCGAATATTTGTCAAACAACATAGATCCAAGACAGCCCCTCCCCCGCCCATCCAACAAGCACCCAGAGAAGCCAAGCTTCGCCGCAAGGTACTTCTTCTTGGTTTTAAAAGGAAGAAGCAATCACTTTGAACACCGCTCAGCTCTGTCATTTCAGCTGGCGGAGAGACAGGGGGACACCATATTTCTGGGGTGGCTTTCTTCATCTACCCTACCTGCCGGCACTCACTTTTTCTGACCTCCACTGACACCTGCTGCTGCTGCTGCTGCTGCTGCTGCTGCTGCTGGAGAGGTGCCCTGTCCTGCTGGCACACTTGTCACTTTGCCCTTTACCAGCATAGCTGCTTACCTGGCATTTGCATAAATATAGAAGCAAGCTAACACTGTCTGCTGCTCCCTGGATAGAGATAGATAGATAGATAGATATTGTTTTTTGCACCACTCAGCAGATAGTTTGCAATCTGTTGGTTTTAAATGCCGCTCTTTGTTACTTTGGAGCCTAGAAACTCTAGAACGTACTGTATACTCCCTTTGTGATATCATCACATGGGGTGGTCTGGCTACAGAGACCCATACATACCATGTAGAACTAGGGTGGGGAGGGGGTGAAATAAAAACCCCATATCCTGCAAGGAACGGCCATTTAAAAAAAAATAAATGAATCCAGATTTGTTTGTAAATGTGCTTTTTTTTTTTTTTTTTTTTTTTTTTTGTTTGTAAATGTGCTGCTTTATACAATATTTCAAAAGGCATCAAACATACAATTGTGACTTTGAAATCACCTATACATTGTGTATTGCACTTATCTCAGTATAATAATAGAGAGATTCGTATCTCAAACCAAAAAAAGAAAAGAAAACAATCAGCCAGAGAGGTGGACATTGGAAAGAGAGGGATACATTTTTACTGCTGCTGCTGCTGCTGCTGCAGCGACTCATATTCTACAGTTCTTGGCCCTTTTTGTTTAGAATGTTTTTTTCATGAATTATATGTGTTTCCCTATTTCCCAATCCACCTGAATTTATTCCTAAATGTCTGCGCAGGTGCCTAATTGTCATTTCTCCCTGTTTGAGATGTTGCTACCTGGCTAGTTGGGTTTGCTCCTTTTATGCCACAGTTATTGACCAGGCCCAAAGCCCAAGCAGTGGCAATAGCAGCTTGTCTGAACAAACACCTGTGCTGTGGGTGGTGGTGGTTGTTGTTGTTGTTGTTGTTGATTTTTGTTTCTGTTTTTTCTAACAGTCGAAAAACAGGGGAGAGCGCGCACGCAGTCCCCCACTACCAGAAATTGTGCAGTCGAGTTTCCCGCATGTGGGGAAATCGCAGAGGTCAGCTAGCTCCAAGTGCAATGAGCAAGCCTCGCTCTGGGAGAGCCACCTGCAGGATCGTGGCTGCATAATTTACTCCTCTGCCAGGTAAGTATGAGTTGGAATGGCGCTGGGGGGCAACTAGCCCTGTCCCAGGACAAGTGTCACCCTTGTGGAGAGAGCAGCTTGGTCATTGGTGCAGTGGCAGCAGCAGCAGCAGCATCCAGCAGCGGCAAGCACCACAGTAGCTGAGGCCTAGTATCTGAGCCAGAACCTGCAGCAAGGATCAGCTTAGGCCATTCCATGCAAACATTTGTGCAGCAGCGAATATTTGTCAAACAACATAGATCCAAGACAGCCCCTCCCCCGCCCATCCAACAAGCACCCAGAGAAGCCAAGCTTCGCCGCAAGGTACTTCTTCTTGGTTTTAAAAGGAAGAAGCAATCACTTTGAACACCGCTCAGCTCTGTCATTTCAGCTGGCGGAGAGACAGGGGGACACCATATTTCTGGGGTGGCTTTCTTCATCTACCCTACCTACCGGCACTCACTTTTTCTGACCTCCACTGACACCTGCTGCTGCTGCTGCTGCTGCTGCTGCTGGAGAGGTGCCCTGTCCTGCTGGCACACTTGTCACTTTGCCCTTTACCAGCATAGCTGCTTACCTGGCATTTGCATAAATATAGAAGCAAGCTAACACTGTCTGCTGCTCCCTGGATAGAGATAGATAGATAGATAGATATTGTTTTTTGCACCACTCAGCAGATAGTTTGCAATCTGTTGGTTTTAAATGCCGCTCTTTGTTACTTTGGAGCCTAGAAACTCTAGAACGTACTGTATACTCCCTTTGTGATATCATCACATGGGGTGGTCTGGCTACAGAGACCCATACATACCATGTAGAACTAGGGTGGGGAGGGGGTGAAATAAAAACCCCATATCCTGCAAGGAACGGCCATTTAAAAAAAAAAAATGAATCCAGATTTGTTTGTAAATGTGCTGCTTTATACAATATTTCAAAAGGCATCAAACATACAATTGTGACTTTGAAATCACCTATACATTGTGTATTGCACTTATCTCAGTATAATAATAGAGAGATTCGTATCTCAAACCAAAAAAAGAAAAGAAAACAATCAGCCAGAGAGGTGGACATTGGAAAGAGAGGGATACATTTTTACTGCTGCTGCTGCTGCTGCTGCTGCAGCGACTCATATTCTACAGTTCTTGGCCCTTTTTGTTTAGAATGTTTTTTTCATGAATTATATGTGTTTCCCTATTTCCCAATCCACCTGAATTTATTCCTAAATGTCTGCGCAGGTGCCTAATTGTCATTTCTCCCTGTTTGAGATGTTGCTACCTGGCTAGTTGGGTTTGCTCCTTTTATGCCACAGTTATTGACCAGGCCCAAAGCCCAAGCAGTGGCAATAGCAGCTTGTCTGAACAAACACCTGTGCTGTGGGTGGTGGTGGTTGTTGTTGTTGTTGTTGATTTTTGTTTCTGTTTTTTCTAACAGTCGAAAAACAGGGGAGAGCGCGCACGCAGTCCCCCACTACCAGAAATTGTGCAGTCGAGTTTCCCGCATGTGGGGAAATCGCAGAGGTCAGCTAGCTCCAAGTGCAATGAGCAAGCCTCGCTCTGGGAGAGCCACCTGCAGGATCGTGGCTGCATAATTTACTCCTCTGCCAGGTAAGTATGAGTTGGAATGGCGCTGGGGGGCAACTAGCCCTGTCCCAGGACAAGTGTCACCCTTGTGGAGAGAGCAGCTTGGTCATTGGTGCAGTGGCAGCAGCAGCAGCAGCATCCAGCAGCGGCAAGCACCACAGTAGCTGAGGCCTAGTATCTGAGCCAGAACCTGCAGCAAGGATCAGCTTAGGCCATTCCATGCAAACATTTGTGCAGCAGCGAATATTTGTCAAACAACATAGATCCAAGACAGCCCCTCCCCCGCCCATCCAACAAGCACCCAGAGAAGCCAAGCTTCGCCGCAAGGTACTTCTTCTTGGTTTTAAAAGGAAGAAGCAATCACTTTGAACACCGCTCAGCTCTGTCATTTCAGCTGGCGGAGAGACAGGGGGACACCATATTTCTGGGGTGGCTTTCTTCATCTACCCTACCTGCCGGCACTCACTTTTTCTGACCTCCACTGACACCTGCTGCTGCTGCTGCTGCTGCTGCTGGAGAGGTGCCCTGTCCTGCTGGCACACTTGTCACTTTGCCCTTTACCAGCATAGCTGCTTACCTGGCATTTGCATAAATATAGAAGCAAGCTAACACTGTCTGCTGCTCCCTGGATAGAGATAGATAGATAGAAAGATATTGTTTTTTGCACCACTCAGCAGATAGTTTGCAATCTGTTGGTTTTAAATGCCGCTCTTTGTTACTTTGGAGCCTAGAAACTCTAGAACGTACTGTATACTCCCTTTGTGATATCATCACATGGGGTGGTCTGGCTACAGAGACCCATACATACCATGTAGAACTAGGGTGGGGAGGGGGTGAAATAAAAACCCCATATCCTGCAAGGAACGGCCATTTAAAAAAAAAAAATGAATCCAGATTTGTTTGTAAATGTGCTTTTTTTTTTTTTTTTTTTTTTTTTTTGTTTGTAAATGTGCTGCTTTATACAATATTTCAAAAGGCATCAAACATACAATTGTGACTTTGAAATCACCTATACATTGTGTATTGCACTTATCTCAGTATAATAATAGAGAGATTCGTATCTCAAACCAAAAAAAGAAAAGAAAACAATCAGCCAGAGAGGTGGACATTGGAAAGAGAGGGATACATTTTTACTGCTGCTGCTGCTGCTGCTGCAGCGACTCATATTCTACAGTTCTTGGCCCTTTTTGTTTAGAATGTTTTTTTCATGAATTATATGTGTTTCCCTATTTCCCAATCCACCTGAATTTATTCCTAAATGTCTGCGCAGGTGCCTAATTGTCATTTCTCCCTGTTTGAGATGTTGCTACCTGGCTAGTTGGGTTTGCTCCTTTTATGCCACAGTTATTGACCAGGCCCAAAGCCCAAGCAGTGGCAATAGCAGCTTGTCTGAACAAACACCTGTGCTGTGGGTGGTGGTGGTTGTTGTTGTTGTTGTTGATTTTTGTTTCTGTTTTTTCTAACAGTCGAAAAACAGGGGAGAGCGCGCACGCAGTCCCCCACTACCAGAAATTGTGCAGTCGAGTTTCCCGCATGTGGGGAAATCGCAGAGGTCAGCTAGCTCCAAGTGCAATGAGCAAGCCTCGCTCTGGGAGAGCCACCTGCAGGATCGTGGCTGCATAATTTACTCCTCTGCCAGGTAAGTATGAGTTGGAATGGCGCTGGGGGGCAACTAGCCCTGTCCCAGGACAAGTGTCACCCTTGTGGAGAGAGCAGCTTGGTCATTGGTGCAGTGGCAGCAGCAGCAGCAGCATCCAGCAGCGGCAAGCACCACAGTAGCTGAGGCCTAGTATCTGAGCCAGAACCTGCAGCAAGGATCAGCTTAGGCCATTCCATGCAAACATTTGTGCAGCAGCGAATATTTGTCAAACAACATAGATCCAAGACAGCCCCTCCCCCGCCCATCCAACAAGCACCCAGAGAAGCCAAGCTTCGCCGCAAGGTACTTCTTCTTGGTTTTAAAAGGAAGAAGCAATCACTTTGAACACCGCTCAGCTCTGTCATTTCAGCTGGCGGAGAGACAGGGGGACACCATATTTCTGGGGTGGCTTTCTTCATCTACCCTACCTACCGGCACTCACTTTTTCTGACCTCCACTGACACCTGCTGCTGCTGCTGCTGCTGCTGCTGCTGGAGAGGTGCCCTGTCCTGCTGGCACACTTGTCACTTTGCCCTTTACCAGCATAGCTGCTTACCTGGCATTTGCATAAATATAGAAGCAAGCTAACACTGTCTGCTGCTCCCTGGATAGAGATAGATAGATAGATAGATATTGTTTTTTGCACCACTCAGCAGATAGTTTGCAATCTGTTGGTTTTAAATGCCGCTCTTTGTTACTTTGGAGCCTAGAAACTCTAGAACGTACTGTATACTCCCTTTGTGATATCATCACATGGGGTGGTCTGGCTACAGAGACCCATACATACCATGTAGAACTAGGGTGGGGAGGGGGTGAAATAAAAACCCCATATCCTGCAAGGAACGGCCATTTAAAAAAAAAAAATGAATCCAGATTTGTTTGTAAATGTGCTGCTTTATACAATATTTCAAAAGGCATCAAACATACAATTGTGACTTTGAAATCACCTATACATTGTGTATTGCACTTATCTCAGTATAATAATAGAGAGATTCGTATCTCAAACCAAAAAAAGAAAAGAAAACAATCAGCCAGAGAGGTGGACATTGGAAAGAGAGGGATACATTTTTACTGCTGCTGCTGCTGCTGCTGCTGCAGCGACTCATATTCTACAGTTCTTGGCCCTTTTTGTTTAGAATGTTTTTTTCATGAATTATATGTGTTTCCCTATTTCCCAATCCACCTGAATTTATTCCTAAATGTCTGCGCAGGTGCCTAATTGTCATTTCTCCCTGTTTGAGATGTTGCTACCTGGCTAGTTGGGTTTGCTCCTTTTATGCCACAGTTATTGACCAGGCCCAAAGCCCAAGCAGTGGCAATAGCAGCTTGTCTGAACAAACACCTGTGCTGTGGGTGGTGGTGGTTGTTGTTGTTGTTGATTTTTGTTTCTGTTTTTTCTAACAGTCGAAAAACAGGGGAGAGCGCGCACGCAGTCCCCCACTACCAGAAATTGTGCAGTCGAGTTTCCCGCATGTGGGGAAATCGCAGAGGTCAGCTAGCTCCAAGTGCAATGAGCAAGCCTCGCTCTGGGAGAGCCACCTGCAGGATCGTGGCTGCATAATTTACTCCTCTGCCAGGTAAGTATGAGTTGGAATGGCGCTGGGGGGCAACTAGCCCTGTCCCAGGACAAGTGTCACCCTTGTGGAGAGAGCAGCTTGGTCATTGGTGCAGTGGCAGCAGCAGCAGCAGCATCCAGCAGCGGCAAGCACCACAGTAGCTGAGGCCTAGTATCTGAGCCAGAACCTGCAGCAAGGATCAGCTTAGGCCATTCCATGCAAACATTTGTGCAGCAGCGAATATTTGTCAAACAACATAGATCCAAGACAGCCCCTCCCCCGCCCATCCAACAAGCACCCAGAGAAGCCAAGCTTCGCCGCAAGGTACTTCTTCTTGGTTTTAAAAGGAAGAAGCAATCACTTTGAACACCGCTCAGCTCTGTCATTTCAGCTGGCGGAGAGACAGGGGGACACCATATTTCTGGGGTGGCTTTCTTCATCTACCCTACCTACCGGCACTCACTTTTTCTGACCTCCACTGACACCTGCTGCTGCTGCTGCTGCTGCTGCTGCTGCTGGAGAGGTGCCCTGTCCTGCTGGCACACTTGTCACTTTGCCCTTTACCAGCATAGCTGCTTACCTGGCATTTGCATAAATATAGAAGCAAGCTAACACTGTCTGCTGCTCCCTGGATAGAGATAGATAGATAGATAGATATTGTTTTTTGCACCACTCAGCAGATAGTTTGCAATCTGTTGGTTTTAAATGCCGCTCTTTGTTACTTTGGAGCCTAGAAACTCTAGAACGTACTGTATACTCCCTTTGTGATATCATCACATGGGGTGGTCTGGCTACAGAGACCCATACATACCATGTAGAACTAGGGTGGGGAGGGGGTGAAATAAAAACCCCATATCCTGCAAGGAACGGCCATTTAAAAAAAAAAAATGAATCCAGATTTGTTTGTAAATGTGCTGCTTTATACAATATTTCAAAAGGCATCAAACATACAATTGTGACTTTGAAATCACCTATACATTGTGTATTGCACTTATCTCAGTATAATAATAGAGAGATTCGTATCTCAAACCAAAAAAAGAAAAGAAAACAATCAGCCAGAGAGGTGGACATTGGAAAGAGAGGGATACATTTTTACTGCTGCTGCTGCTGCTGCTGCTGCAGCGACTCATATTCTACAGTTCTTGGCCCTTTTTGTTTAGAATGTTTTTTTCATGAATTATATGTGTTTCCCTATTTCCCAATCCACCTGAATTTATTCCTAAATGTCTGCGCAGGTGCCTAATTGTCATTTCTCCCTGTTTGAGATGTTGCTACCTGGCTAGTTGGGTTTGCTCCTTTTATGCCACAGTTATTGACCAGGCCCAAAGCCCAAGCAGTGGCAATAGCAGCTTGTCTGAACAAACACCTGTGCTGTGGGTGGTGGTGGTTGTTGTTGTTGTTGTTGTTGATTTTTGTTTCTGTTTTTTCTAACAGTCGAAAAACAGGGGAGAGCGCGCACGCAGTCCCCCACTACCAGAAATTGTGCAGTCGAGTTTCCCGCATGTGGGGAAATCGCAGAGGTCAGCTAGCTCCAAGTGCAATGAGCAAGCCTCGCTCTGGGAGAGCCACCTGCAGGATCGTGGCTGCATAATTTACTCCTCTGCCAGGTAAGTATGAGTTGGAATGGCGCTGGGGGGCAACTAGCCCTGTCCCAGGACAAGTGTCACCCTTGTGGAGAGAGCAGCTTGGTCATTGGTGCAGTGGCAGCAGCAGCAGCAGCATCCAGCAGCGGCAAGCACCACAGTAGCTGAGGCCTAGTATCTGAGCCAGAACCTGCAGCAAGGATCAGCTTAGGCCATTCCATGCAAACATTTGTGCAGCAGCGAATATTTGTCAAACAACATAGATCCAAGACAGCCCCTCCCCCGCCCATCCAACAAGCACCCAGAGAAGCCAAGCTTCGCCGCAAGGTACTTCTTCTTGGTTTTAAAAGGAAGAAGCAATCACTTTGAACACCGCTCAGCTCTGTCATTTCAGCTGGCGGAGAGACAGGGGGACACCATATTTCTGGGGTGGCTTTCTTCATCTACCCTACCTACCGGCACTCACTTTTTCTGACCTCCACTGACACCTGCTGCTGCTGCTGCTGCTGCTGCTGCTGCTGGAGAGGTGCCCTGTCCTGCTGGCACACTTGTCACTTTGCCCTTTACCAGCATAGCTGCTTACCTGGCATTTGCATAAATATAGAAGCAAGCTAACACTGTCTGCTGCTCCCTGGATAGAGATAGATAGATAGATAGATATTGTTTTTTGCACCACTCAGCAGATAGTTTGCAATCTGTTGGTTTTAAATGCCGCTCTTTGTTACTTTGGAGCCTAGAAACTCTAGAACGTACTGTATACTCCCTTTGTGATATCATCACATGGGGTGGTCTGGCTACAGAGACCCATACATACCATGTAGAACTAGGGTGGGGAGGGGGTGAAATAAAAACCCCATATCCTGCAAGGAACGGCCATTTAAAAAAAAAAAATGAATCCAGATTTGTTTGTAAATGTGCTGCTTTATACAATATTTCAAAAGGCATCAAACATACAATTGTGACTTTGAAATCACCTATACATTGTGTATTGCACTTATCTCAGTATAATAATAGAGAGATTCGTATCTCAAACCAAAAAAAGAAAAGAAAACAATCAGCCAGAGAGGTGGACATTGGAAAGAGAGGGATACATTTTTACTGCTGCTGCTGCTGCTGCTGCTGCAGCGACTCATATTCTACAGTTCTTGGCCCTTTTTGTTTAGAATGTTTTTTTCATGAATTATATGTGTTTCCCTATTTCCCAATCCACCTGAATTTATTCCTAAATGTCTGCGCAGGTGCCTAATTGTCATTTCTCCCTGTTTGAGATGTTGCTACCTGGCTAGTTGGGTTTGCTCCTTTTATGCCACAGTTATTGACCAGGCCCAAAGCCCAAGCAGTGGCAATAGCAGCTTGTCTGAACAAACACCTGTGCTGTGGGTGGTGGTGGTTGTTGTTGTTGTTGTTGTTGATTTTTGTTTCTGTTTTTTCTAACAGTCGAAAAACAGGGGAGAGCGCGCACGCAGTCCCCCACTACCAGAAATTGTGCAGTCGAGTTTCCCGCATGTGGGGAAATCGCAGAGGTCAGCTAGCTCCAAGTGCAATGAGCAAGCCTCGCTCTGGGAGAGCCACCTGCAGGATCGTGGCTGCATAATTTACTCCTCTGCCAGGTAAGTATGAGTTGGAATGGCGCTGGGGGGCAACTAGCCCTGTCCCAGGACAAGTGTCACCCTTGTGGAGAGAGCAGCTTGGTCATTGGTGCAGTGGCAGCAGCAGCAGCAGCATCCAGCAGCGGCAAGCACCACAGTAGCTGAGGCCTAGTATCTGAGCCAGAACCTGCAGCAAGGATCAGCTTAGGCCATTCCATGCAAACATTTGTGCAGCAGCGAATATTTGTCAAACAACATAGATCCAAGACAGCCCCTCCCCCGCCCATCCAACAAGCACCCAGAGAAGCCAAGCTTCGCCGCAAGGTACTTCTTCTTGGTTTTAAAAGGAAGAAGCAATCACTTTGAACACCGCTCAGCTCTGTCATTTCAGCTGGCGGAGAGACAGGGGGACACCATATTTCTGGGGTGGCTTTCTTCATCTACCCTACCTGCCGGCACTCACTTTTTCTGACCTCCACTGACACCTGCTGCTGCTGCTGCTGCTGCTGCTGCTGCTGCTGGAGAGGTGCCCTGTCCTGCTGGCACACTTGTCACTTTGCCCTTTACCAGCATAGCTGCTTACCTGGCATTTGCATAAATATAGAAGCAAGCTAACACTGTCTGCTGCTCCCTGGATAGAGATAGATAGATAGATAGATATTGTTTTTTGCACCACTCAGCAGATAGTTTGCAATCTGTTGGTTTTAAATGCCGCTCTTTGTTACTTTGGAGCCTAGAAACTCTAGAACGTACTGTATACTCCCTTTGTGATATCATCACATGGGGTGGTCTGGCTACAGAGACCCATACATACCATGTAGAACTAGGGTGGGGAGGGGGTGAAATAAAAACCCCATATCCTGCAAGGAACGGCCATTTAAAAAAAAAAAATGAATCCAGATTTGTTTGTAAATGTGCTGCTTTATACAATATTTCAAAAGGCATCAAACATACAATTGTGACTTTGAAATCACCTATACATTGTGTATTGCACTTATCTCAGTATAATAATAGAGAGATTCGTATCTCAAACCAAAAAAAGAAAAGAAAACAATCAGCCAGAGAGGTGGACATTGGAAAGAGAGGGATACATTTTTACTGCTGCTGCTGCTGCTGCTGCTGCAGCGACTCATATTCTACAGTTCTTGGCCCTTTTTGTTTAGAATGTTTTTTTCATGAATTATATGTGTTTCCCTATTTCCCAATCCACCTGAATTTATTCCTAAATGTCTGCGCAGGTGCCTAATTGTCATTTCTCCCTGTTTGAGATGTTGCTACCTGGCTAGTTGGGTTTGCTCCTTTTATGCCACAGTTATTGACCAGGCCCAAAGCCCAAGCAGTGGCAATAGCAGCTTGTCTGAACAAACACCTGTGCTGTGGGTGGTGGTGGTTGTTGTTGTTGTTGTTGATTTTTGTTTCTGTTTTTTCTAACAGTCGAAAAACAGGGGAGAGCGCGCACGCAGTCCCCCACTACCAGAAATTGTGCAGTCGAGTTTCCCGCATGTGGGGAAATCGCAGAGGTCAGCTAGCTCCAAGTGCAATGAGCAAGCCTCGCTCTGGGAGAGCCACCTGCAGGATCGTGGCTGCATAATTTACTCCTCTGCCAGGTAAGTATGAGTTGGAATGGCGCTGGGGGGCAACTAGCCCTGTCCCAGGACAAGTGTCACCCTTGTGGAGAGAGCAGCTTGGTCATTGGTGCAGTGGCAGCAGCAGCAGCAGCATCCAGCAGCGGCAAGCACCACAGTAGCTGAGGCCTAGTATCTGAGCCAGAACCTGCAGCAAGGATCAGCTTAGGCCATTCCATGCAAACATTTGTGCAGCAGCGAATATTTGTCAAACAACATAGATCCAAGACAGCCCCTCCCCCGCCCATCCAACAAGCACCCAGAGAAGCCAAGCTTCGCCGCAAGGTACTTCTTCTTGGTTTTAAAAGGAAGAAGCAATCACTTTGAACACCGCTCAGCTCTGTCATTTCAGCTGGCGGAGAGACAGGGGGACACCATATTTCTGGGGTGGCTTTCTTCATCTACCCTACCTACCGGCACTCACTTTTTCTGACCTCCACTGACACCTGCTGCTGCTGCTGCTGCTGCTGCTGCTGGAGAGGTGCCCTGTCCTGCTGGCACACTTGTCACTTTGCCCTTTACCAGCATAGCTGCTTACCTGGCATTTGCATAAATATAGAAGCAAGCTAACACTGTCTGCTGCTCCCTGGATAGAGATAGATAGATAGATAGATATTGTTTTTTGCACCACTCAGCAGATAGTTTGCAATCTGTTGGTTTTAAATGCCGCTCTTTGTTACTTTGGAGCCTAGAAACTCTAGAACGTACTGTATACTCCCTTTGTGATATCATCACATGGGGTGGTCTGGCTACAGAGACCCATACATACCATGTAGAACTAGGGTGGGGAGGGGGTGAAATAAAAACCCCATATCCTGCAAGGAACGGCCATTTAAAAAAAAAAAATGAATCCAGATTTGTTTGTAAATGTGCTGCTTTATACAATATTTCAAAAGGCATCAAACATACAATTGTGACTTTGAAATCACCTATACATTGTGTATTGCACTTATCTCAGTATAATAATAGAGAGATTCGTATCTCAAACCAAAAAAAGAAAAGAAAACAATCAGCCAGAGAGGTGGACATTGGAAAGAGAGGGATACATTTTTACTGCTGCTGCTGCTGCTGCTGCAGCGACTCATATTCTACAGTTCTTGGCCCTTTTTGTTTAGAATGTTTTTTTCATGAATTATATGTGTTTCCCTATTTCCCAATCCACCTGAATTTATTCCTAAATGTCTGCGCAGGTGCCTAATTGTCATTTCTCCCTGTTTGAGATGTTGCTACCTGGCTAGTTGGGTTTGCTCCTTTTATGCCACAGTTATTGACCAGGCCCAAAGCCCAAGCAGTGGCAATAGCAGCTTGTCTGAACAAACACCTGTGCTGTGGGTGGTGGTGGTTGTTGTTGTTGTTGTTGTTGATTTTTGTTTCTGTTTTTTCTAACAGTCGAAAAACAGGGGAGAGCGCGCACGCAGTCCCCCACTACCAGAAATTGTGCAGTCGAGTTTCCCGCATGTGGGGAAATCGCAGAGGTCAGCTAGCTCCAAGTGCAATGAGCAAGCCTCGCTCTGGGAGAGCCACCTGCAGGATCGTGGCTGCATAATTTACTCCTCTGCCAGGTAAGTATGAGTTGGAATGGCGCTGGGGGGCAACTAGCCCTGTCCCAGGACAAGTGTCACCCTTGTGGAGAGAGCAGCTTGGTCATTGGTGCAGTGGCAGCAGCAGCAGCAGCATCCAGCAGCGGCAAGCACCACAGTAGCTGAGGCCTAGTATCTGAGCCAGAACCTGCAGCAAGGATCAGCTTAGGCCATTCCATGCAAACATTTGTGCAGCAGCGAATATTTGTCAAACAACATAGATCCAAGACAGCCCCTCCCCCGCCCATCCAACAAGCACCCAGAGAAGCCAAGCTTCGCCGCAAGGTACTTCTTCTTGGTTTTAAAAGGAAGAAGCAATCACTTTGAACACCGCTCAGCTCTGTCATTTCAGCTGGCGGAGAGACAGGGGGACACCATATTTCTGGGGTGGCTTTCTTCATCTACCCTACCTGCCGGCACTCACTTTTTCTGACCTCCACTGACACCTGCTGCTGCTGCTGCTGCTGCTGCTGCTGCTGCTGCTGCTGCTGGAGAGGTGCCCTGTCCTGCTGGCACACTTGTCACTTTGCCCTTTACCAGCATAGCTGCTTACCTGGCATTTGCATAAATATAGAAGCAAGCTAACACTGTCTGCTGCTCCCTGGATAGAGATAGATAGATAGATAGATATTGTTTTTTGCACCACTCAGCAGATAGTTTGCAATCTGTTGGTTTTAAATGCCGCTCTTTGTTACTTTGGAGCCTAGAAACTCTAGAACGTACTGTATACTCCCTTTGTGATATCATCACATGGGGTGGTCTGGCTACAGAGACCCATACATACCATGTAGAACTAGGGTGGGGAGGGGGTGAAATAAAAACCCCATATCCTGCAAGGAACGGCCATTTAAAAAAAAAAAATGAATCCAGATTTGTTTGTAAATGTGCTGCTTTATACAATATTTCAAAAGGCATCAAACATACAATTGTGACTTTGAAATCACCTATACATTGTGTATTGCACTTATCTCAGTATAATAATAGAGAGATTCGTATCTCAAACCAAAAAAAGAAAAGAAAACAATCAGCCAGAGAGGTGGACATTGGAAAGAGAGGGATACATTTTTACTGCTGCTGCTGCTGCTGCTGCTGCAGCGACTCATATTCTACAGTTCTTGGCCCTTTTTGTTTAGAATGTTTTTTTCATGAATTATATGTGTTTCCCTATTTCCCAATCCACCTGAATTTATTCCTAAATGTCTGCGCAGGTGCCTAATTGTCATTTCTCCCTGTTTGAGATGTTGCTACCTGGCTAGTTGGGTTTGCTCCTTTTATGCCACAGTTATTGACCAGGCCCAAAGCCCAAGCAGTGGCAATAGCAGCTTGTCTGAACAAACACCTGTGCTGTGGGTGGTGGTGGTTGTTGTTGTTGTTGTTGATTTTTGTTTCTGTTTTTTCTAACAGTCGAAAAACAGGGGAGAGCGCGCACGCAGTCCCCCACTACCAGAAATTGTGCAGTCGAGTTTCCCGCATGTGGGGAAATCGCAGAGGTCAGCTAGCTCCAAGTGCAATGAGCAAGCCTCGCTCTGGGAGAGCCACCTGCAGGATCGTGGCTGCATAATTTACTCCTCTGCCAGGTAAGTATGAGTTGGAATGGCGCTGGGGGGCAACTAGCCCTGTCCCAGGACAAGTGTCACCCTTGTGGAGAGAGCAGCTTGGTCATTGGTGCAGTGGCAGCAGCAGCAGCAGCATCCAGCAGCGGCAAGCACCACAGTAGCTGAGGCCTAGTATCTGAGCCAGAACCTGCAGCAAGGATCAGCTTAGGCCATTCCATGCAAACATTTGTGCAGCAGCGAATATTTGTCAAACAACATAGATCCAAGACAGCCCCTCCCCCGCCCATCCAACAAGCACCCAGAGAAGCCAAGCTTCGCCGCAAGGTACTTCTTCTTGGTTTTAAAAGGAAGAAGCAATCACTTTGAACACCGCTCAGCTCTGTCATTTCAGCTGGCGGAGAGACAGGGGGACACCATATTTCTGGGGTGGCTTTCTTCATCTACCCTACCTACCGGCACTCACTTTTTCTGACCTCCACTGACACCTGCTGCTGCTGCTGCTGCTGCTGGAGAGGTGCCCTGTCCTGCTGGCACACTTGTCACTTTGCCCTTTACCAGCATAGCTGCTTACCTGGCATTTGCATAAATATAGAAGCAAGCTAACACTGTCTGCTGCTCCCTGGATAGAGATAGATAGATAGATAGATATTGTTTTTTGCACCACTCAGCAGATAGTTTGCAATCTGTTGGTTTTAAATGCCGCTCTTTGTTACTTTGGAGCCTAGAAACTCTAGAACGTACTGTATACTCCCTTTGTGATATCATCACATGGGGTGGTCTGGCTACAGAGACCCATACATACCATGTAGAACTAGGGTGGGGAGGGGGTGAAATAAAAACCCCATATCCTGCAAGGAACGGCCATTTAAAAAAAAAAAATGAATCCAGATTTGTTTGTAAATGTGCTGCTTTATACAATATTTCAAAAGGCATCAAACATACAATTGTGACTTTGAAATCACCTATACATTGTGTATTGCACTTATCTCAGTATAATAATAGAGAGATTCGTATCTCAAACCAAAAAAAGAAAAGAAAACAATCAGCCAGAGAGGTGGACATTGGAAAGAGAGGGATACATTTTTACTGCTGCTGCTGCTGCTGCTGCAGCGACTCATATTCTACAGTTCTTGGCCCTTTTTGTTTAGAATGTTTTTTTCATGAATTATATGTGTTTCCCTATTTCCCAATCCACCTGAATTTATTCCTAAATGTCTGCGCAGGTGCCTAATTGTCATTTCTCCCTGTTTGAGATGTTGCTACCTGGCTAGTTGGGTTTGCTCCTTTTATGCCACAGTTATTGACCAGGCCCAAAGCCCAAGCAGTGGCAATAGCAGCTTGTCTGAACAAACACCTGTGCTGTGGGTGGTGGTGGTTGTTGTTGTTGTTGTTGTTGATTTTTGTTTCTGTTTTTTCTAACAGTCGAAAAACAGGGGAGAGCGCGCACGCAGTCCCCCACTACCAGAAATTGTGCAGTCGAGTTTCCCGCATGTGGGGAAATCGCAGAGGTCAGCTAGCTCCAAGTGCAATGAGCAAGCCTCGCTCTGGGAGAGCCACCTGCAGGATCGTGGCTGCATAATTTACTCCTCTGCCAGGTAAGTATGAGTTGGAATGGCGCTGGGGGGCAACTAGCCCTGTCCCAGGACAAGTGTCACCCTTGTGGAGAGAGCAGCTTGGTCATTGGTGCAGTGGCAGCAGCAGCAGCAGCATCCAGCAGCGGCAAGCACCACAGTAGCTGAGGCCTAGTATCTGAGCCAGAACCTGCAGCAAGGATCAGCTTAGGCCATTCCATGCAAACATTTGTGCAGCAGCGAATATTTGTCAAACAACATAGATCCAAGACAGCCCCTCCCCCGCCCATCCAACAAGCACCCAGAGAAGCCAAGCTTCGCCGCAAGGTACTTCTTCTTGGTTTTAAAAGGAAGAAGCAATCACTTTGAACACCGCTCAGCTCTGTCATTTCAGCTGGCGGAGAGACAGGGGGACACCATATTTCTGGGGTGGCTTTCTTCATCTACCCTACCTGCCGGCACTCACTTTTTCTGACCTCCACTGACACCTGCTGCTGCTGCTGCTGCTGCTGCTGCTGGAGAGGTGCCCTGTCCTGCTGGCACACTTGTCACTTTGCCCTTTACCAGCATAGCTGCTTACCTGGCATTTGCATAAATATAGAAGCAAGCTAACACTGTCTGCTGCTCCCTGGATAGAGATAGATAGATAGATAGATATTGTTTTTTGCACCACTCAGCAGATAGTTTGCAATCTGTTGGTTTTAAATGCCGCTCTTTGTTACTTTGGAGCCTAGAAACTCTAGAACGTACTGTATACTCCCTTTGTGATATCATCACATGGGGTGGTCTGGCTACAGAGACCCATACATACCATGTAGAACTAGGGTGGGGAGGGGGTGAAATAAAAACCCCATATCCTGCAAGGAACGGCCATTTAAAAAAAAAAAATGAATCCAGATTTGTTTGTAAATGTGCTGCTTTATACAATATTTCAAAAGGCATCAAACATACAATTGTGACTTTGAAATCACCTATACATTGTGTATTGCACTTATCTCAGTATAATAATAGAGAGATTCGTATCTCAAACCAAAAAAAGAAAAGAAAACAATCAGCCAGAGAGGTGGACATTGGAAAGAGAGGGATACATTTTTACTGCTGCTGCTGCTGCTGCTGCTGCAGCGACTCATATTCTACAGTTCTTGGCCCTTTTTGTTTAGAATGTTTTTTTCATGAATTATATGTGTTTCCCTATTTCCCAATCCACCTGAATTTATTCCTAAATGTCTGCGCAGGTGCCTAATTGTCATTTCTCCCTGTTTGAGATGTTGCTACCTGGCTAGTTGGGTTTGCTCCTTTTATGCCACAGTTATTGACCAGGCCCAAAGCCCAAGCAGTGGCAATAGCAGATCGTGGCTTTTTTTTTTTTTTTTTTTTTTTTTTTTTTTTCTTTTTCAAAATTTTATTCAACACCTTTTTTAAATTTACAGACTTTTTTTTTACAACCAAAAAAACACATAATTTTTTACAGCCATATTACATTAACAAGACACAAAACATGCTATATTTACATTTTCTTCCTCCTTCCTTTCCCCACAGAAAATTACTGTTCACAATCACAATTACACACTCTTTCATCCCATTCTGTCACCATTCTTCCTTCCCAGCCATCCCTCCCTTCCATACATTTCCGTATGCTTTTTCCCCACGGCACCCGCCGTGGAGGGGAGCACCGGCCCACCTCTTCTCTCCGGTAACTCCACGTAAAGGGACCCAGACTGTACTATTGTACTTCTCAAAGAAAGACAAAACTCTTCTTCATAAATATTCTCTTTCCCTTTCCGTAAAAGCAAACGCTTTTGCTCACTTCCATTCCCACTCACACAACTCATAACCAGTAAATTTAACTATTTTTAACCTCCGCAAATATCATTCCCAAAAAATAAATCACATTATCTCACGATGTACAATCCCCTTTTTTCTTATGATCTGGTAAAAACTTCTTCAACTTCACACAAGTTACATACCCCTCCTCCTCCTTCTCTCTAGTTGACACTTCTAACACACAACCATCTTATTCCAGCTATTCACTTTCCACAATGCATCACTTTCCACTTTCCCCAACCTTTTCTGATCCAACAAGTAGTATGTATACATTTTACTTAAAATTATCCTAGTACATGCTTTCACATCTAACGTTTCATTATTGAATATCATCATACTTCTCACCATCCACACAACCTCTTTTACACAATTTATTATTTTCCATAGTACCCAACCTTTTTCCCCTTTTAACTCACTTAACCCATAAAGCATCATATTGAACTCCGATATATGGATTCCTCCTAGTTCTCTAATTAGCTTCGCTAGGTTTTTCCACACAGCCCTCACAAAAAAACAGTTCCAAAATAAATGTACTATGTCTTCTACGCCACCACATCCTTCTCTTGGACACCTATCCGACACTGTCATACGTCGTCTCTTTTGGAAGACTCGGACTGGCAGACACTTGTGCACAGCCATCCAAGCAATATCTTTGTGAATATTAGATAGCCCCTTGAAATCTATGTTCTTCCACATCAGTTTTAATTGTGACATATTCAGATTTCCGCAGCATTCATAACTGTCTCTCTCCAGAATCACAGCCCTTATTTTCCTGTGATCTTCCCATAAGGACTTTTCTACATCCCTTAAATTAAAACCTCTTATGAAATGTTCAATGACCCCATAATTATCTGGGGCCACAAAACAGAGTGGCCTCCTCAAATCTGTCCTGAACAGACCCAGCCTCCTTAACATACCCCCTGCCGCATACCTTGCTAAACAGGCCGCCTTTGTATCCTCACTCTGAATTCTCTTTATACAGAGCTGGGCATATTTTGCTCCCAGGATAACTTCTATCCTGGGGGCCCCTTTTCCACCTTTCCCTTTTTCCTTCCATACAATTTCTCTCTTTAATCTCTCATTTGTTGACCCCCACAGAAAACTGAACAAAAACTGAGTAATTTTTCTAATCCATTTTGCCGCGGGGGGAAACACCAGCCCTATATGCAGCAAAATTGGTACCAACACCGCTTTTGTCACCAAAATCTTCCCTTCCATTGAAAGCTTCCTTAGCATCCAAAAATTGATTTTTTTTTCTCTTCTTTCCCCTACCTTTACCCAATTTACCTCCCCTGTCAAGTCCTCATCGAAATAAACCCCTAACAGTCTTAGCTGTTCCCCTTCCACAGGGATCCCACACTTTCCTAAATCATGCCAATCCCCAAAGGCCTTACAAGCACTTTTCCCCCAATTCACTCTCAGCCCTGAAGCGTGACAAAAGGTATCAATATGTAACTGCGCTCTATGAAGAGCCGCCTGTGTAGTACACACCAGGGTTAAGTCGTCCATATATCCTAGAACTTTGATGCTCCTTCCCCCACTCCCTGGGATTTCAACCCCTCTCACCACCTTGTCCGCTCTGATAGTCTGCAACAAAGGCTCTATAGCGCAAATAAACGCCAACGGGGACAGAGGACACCCCTGCCTTACCCCTGATTTCACCCAAATTTTTTCAGTAAAACAGCCATTTACTAAAACTCTACTATTAATACCTTTATATAAACTACCTATCCATCTAACGATTTCCATTGGTATTCCTAACTTTCCCAGGACTTTAAACAAAAAGGCATGAGACAAAAGGTCATAAGCCTTCTCAAAATCAATATTTGCAATAACTAGTGGTTGCTGCCGCTCCAAACAATACCAAATTAAATCCCTCAGGAGAATTAGATTCCCTACCATCTGTCTCCCTGGTACACCACACACCTGCTCCTCTTCCACCAATTTACATAAGAAAGGCTTCAATCTTAGCATTACCACTTTTGCAACAATTTTATAATCTGAATTCAGCAGAGTTATAGGACGCCAGTTTTTAAGGTCTCTTTTGTCCCCCTTTTTTTTGAATATTAATGCAATTATACCTTCTTTAAAGGATTCCGGCGTTTCTCCTAACTTAAAAATTATGTTGCATAACTTAAATACCTCTTCTCTAATTATGTCCCACATATAGGAGTAAAATTCATGTGGTAACCCATCCTTACCAGGTGATTTTCCTTTCCTTCCATTCCTTATTACCTCATTTAATTCTTCACTGTTTAGATCTCTCACCAAGAAAACCTGATCATCTTTACTTAGTTTTTCCTCAATTTTTTCAACTAGCTCTTTTTCTAAGGACATATCACGCTCCTTTTCCTCATATAATTTGGAATAAAACTTCTCACAAACTTTCAGAACTTTTTCCGTTTCCTTTACCTCTGCCCCCTCTTCATTCAACACAGGAATTGGACTTAACTTCCCTGTAAATGCTTTTTTAAAGAAAAAAGAAGTACATTTTTCATTCTTTTCAACCGCTTCCACTCTTGCAGCATGAATTATCCTTCTACCTCTTTTTTCCAGTAATTCCTCAGACTCCACCCTAACCCTTTTAAGATCTCCCTCCACATCCTTTCCCATCTCTTTTAACCTGAGGAGAAACTGTTTTCTCAGGATCACCCTCCTGTAATCTTCCTCCTGTTTTCTTGCCAACTCCTTACCTTTCCTAATGAAAAACTTTTTTGTTTCAATTTTTACCCACTCCCACCATTCCAGTATTCCCTTATATTCCCCCATTCTCCTCTTTAAATAAACATACAATTTCCCATACTGATCCTTGATCCCAGGTTTTTCTAATAGTGAAACATTAAGTTTCCAGTAACCCCTTCCATACTTTTCCACTCCCTCTACTTCTATTTTACATACAACACATGCATGGTCAGAGAAAAGTACTCTTAACCCCTTCCAGCTCTCCACCTTCAACCCTTCAGAAATAAAAATATGATTAATTCTAGACTTTACCCCTCCACTCTCACAAAACCAAGTGAATTCCCTTTTTTCTTTCCCCCACACCTGCAAAGTATCCCTAAAAGAAAAATCTCCCATAATTGTTTTCAACAGTACCCCAGAACTGTCAGGCTTACTCCTGTCTGCACCCCCCACCCTATCCCCCTCCCTAATTATACAATTAAAGTCTCCTAACACAAAAGGTTTCATTCTTCCTGGTAAAAACAACCTAAGTTTCTCAAACAGCAACCTCCTTTGATTTTCCTTTGGAGCTGCATATATATTAAATATTCTGAAACATTCCCCCTTCCACTTCACCAAAACAAAAAATAACCTTCCCGGTTCAATTACCTCACATTTGCATATTTTGGACTCTTTCCCCTTAAATAATATCCCAATCCCACTGTTTCTGCTCTCTAGGCAGCATGACCACGCAGATTCCCCCCACACCCACTCTTCTTCTTTTGGGGGTTCAGTGATCGTACATTCTTGTAAACAAAAAATATCACATCTTTCTTTTGCCAGTAAGTCAAATATTCTCACTCTTCTTGTACGCTTCTTTATGCTTTGTACATTTAACGACGCCAGCGTCAAAGTCATTTCTTCTTATACTAGCGAAAACATGAAAAAGGCACAATCCCAAGTAATAATTATCAAAAATATACTTAGCTCTGTCCAGCACCTTCCTCCAGAGGGGACCCCAGAGACGGAAATCCAAGCATCAACTTCTCTGCCGCAGCATCATCCGCATAGGAAAGGCGCTGCCCTCCTGGTGAACCCTGCCCATCCGCCACGCCCGTCAAAGGATATGCCGGGGAGCGCAAGGGGCTAGCATCCAACCCACCACCCCCCACCCCCTCCCCCGAATCAAAAATCACACTGATCTTCTCTTCCTCTTCTCCTCCCAGGCATTTTGCCTTTGAAGGAGCAAGATTTTCTTCCTCCATCTTCCTCTTTGGCGGACGTTCCCCTCCTTCCAATATCTCCATACCCTCTTCCGTAATTTGCTGATTAAGGCCTTCCACATCAGGATAAATGGCCTTCAGTCCTGGGGTTCCCTCGCCTTCTCCTTGCATCAGGTCAGGCTCCTCCCCCTCTCCCATGTCCGGCTCCGCCTCCTCTACTGTTGCTTCCCCCCATGCCTGGCCCTCGTTCTGGAGAGCATTCTCAGCTGGAACCACGGGCGTTTCCTCCATACACTCAAACAGGTCTGAGTCTGAATCTGGCAGCTCCTGCTCAGCTGCTGCGTTACCCCTCATTAAGGCCTCATCAGTGGGAGCCTCAGCAGCTGGTTCCACGGGCGTCGCCTGACTGCTTTCAACTCCATGCAGCATATCATACTCACTGTCCGCATTAACCCATCCCTCTGGGCGCTCTGCAATCTCCCTTCTCCTCACAGTCTCTGCATACGACTTATTTTTTGCACAAGATCTAGCCATGTGCCCTGTTTCTTGACACAAGTCACATGTAGCTGGCTCCTGGCACTCTGCAGCGTGGTGTCCCTCCTTCCTGCATTTGCGACAAATTTCTACATCTTGCTTAGCACAGCCCTCCTGCGTGTGCCCAAACTCCATGCACCTCCTGCAATATTGCGGCTGGCTCCGGTAGTACAAGTACCCCCAATTTCCTCCAATGTTAAAGGTCCCTGGGGGGTGCATGACTCCCCCCAATCCATCTGGGGACATCCTCAGCTTGCACATATATCTGGTCTTTCCATTATAAATGCCAATCCTGTTTTTCAGTCTCTGTCCTTTCTTGACAATCTCACAGTACCGTGACAGGAACACCATAATATCTTCCTCTGGTGTAAAAGGGTTGTACGTGTGCACAATTATAGCAACTTCTCCTAATGCAAACAAGGGTACCAACTCTACACCTCGCATACAAGAAGTGCTTGGTCGGAAATTCCTGAATGCAATAAATATCCTCATGTCCAATCTTTAGTGTGTCTTCCAATATCTGGCTGTAGAACTCCTCAATCCTCAGGAATCTGGGAGCATTATCCAGTCTGAATCTAATGGTGTTTGGAACAAAACTCCCACGATTATCCATTCTGTTTCTTCAAAAAAAAAGGTCTTCCACCCAAACACGATACTTCAAAGCTCTGCTTTCCAAGCACAAGGCTATGCTTGCTCCAGCAGCGCCCCCCGCAGGATCATGGCTGCATAGTGTACTCCCCTGCCAGGTAAGTATGAGTTGGAATGGCGCTGGGGGGCAACTAGCCCTGTCCCAGGACAAGTGTCACCCTTGTGGAGAGAGCAGCCTGGCCATTGGTGCAGCGGCAGCAGCCAGCAGCGGCAAGCACCACAGTAGCTGAGGCCTAGTATCTGAGCCAGAACCTGCAGCAAGGATCAGCTTAGGCCATTCCATGCAAACATTTGTGCAGCAGCAGCAGCAGCAGCGAATATCTGTCAAACAACATAGATCCAAGACATCCCCTCCCTAGAAGCAAAGCCCCTCCCCCGCCCATCCAACAAGCAACCAGAGAAGCCAAGCTTCGCCGCAAGGTACTTCTTCTTGGTTTTAAAAGGAAGAAGCAATCACTTTGAACACCTCTCAGCTCTGTCATTTCAGCTGGCGGAGAGACAGGGGGACAGGGGGACACCATATTTCTGGGTGGCTTTCTACATCTTCCCTACCTGCTTGCACTCTCTCTGTTGCTGCTGCTGCTGCTACTGCTGCATCAAAAGGGAGAGATGTCCAGTCCTGCTGGCAAACTTGACACTTTGCCCTTTACCAGCATGGCTGCTTATATGGCATTTGCATAAATATAGAAGCAAGCTAACACTGTCTGCTGCTCCCTGGATAGAGATAGATAGATTGATAGATATTGTTTTTTGCAACGCTCAGCAGATAGTTTGCAATCTGTTGGTTTTAAATGCTGCTCTTTGTTACTTTGGAGCCTAGAAACTCTAGAACGTACTGTATACTCCCTTTGTGATATCATCACATGGGGTGGTCTGGCTACAGAGACCCAGACATACCATGTAGAACTAGGGTGGGTAGGGGGTGAAATAAAAACCCCATATCCTGCAAGGAACGGCCATTTAAAAAAAAAATGAATCCAGATTTGATAGTAAATGTGCTGCTTTATACAATATTTCAAAAGGCATCAAACATACAATTGTGACTTTGAAATCACCTATACATTGTGTATTGCACTTATCTCAGTATAATAATAGAGAGATTCGTATCTCAAACCAAAAAAAGAAAAGAAAACAATCAGCCAGAGAGGTGGACATTGGAAAGAGAGGGATACATTTTTACTGCTGCTGCAGAGACTCATATTCTACAGTTCTTGGCCCTTTTTGTTTAGAATGTTTTTTTCATGAATTATATGTGTTTTCGTATTTCCCAATCCACCTGAATTTATTCCTAAATGTCTGCGCAGGTGCCTAATTGTCATTTCTCCCTGTTTGAGATGTTGCTACCTGGCTAGTTGGTGGGTGGGTGCTCCTTTTATGCCACAGTTATTGACCAGGCCCAAAGCCCAAGCAGTGGCAATAGCAGCTTGTCTGAACAAACACCTGTGCTGTGGGTGGTGGTTGTTGTTGTTGATTTTTGTTTCTGTTTTTTCTAACAGTCCAAAAACAGGGGAGAGCGCGCACGCAGTCCCCCACTACCAGAAATTGTGCAGTCGAGTTTCCCGCATGTGGGGAAATCGCAGAGGTCAGCTAGCTCCAAGTGCAATGAGCAAGCCTCGCCCTGGGAGAGCCACCTAAATGATCATTTTTTTTTTTTTTTAAGTTTTGTTAATGGTTCACATAATTAACAACCAGTAAGTATCACTTTACAGTAAGTAATAAACAGAAAACATCACTATACATTCCTTATATTGCCAGGACAAAATAACAACACAAAAGCGAAAAACGTTCAAGAAAGCCAAAACAAAACAACACATTCCAAGTTGTCATCTGTGCACCTCAACCTTTCAACCACCCAAGACATTTCAAATTATACTTCTTTTTTTTTTCCATATAATCTAACTGTCTCCTGCTTGACCCAGTATCTCCCTTAACATACGTTTCAAAGAGTCTATTTTACATGCTTCCTCTATAGACACCCCTTCTCTGACAAACATCAACTTCCCCCAGTCCAATTTTGGCATACTTCCATTATAGACGATTGCCCAACTAAATATTTTTCTTACCTTTCTGCTTACAAAATCCTCCCTCTTTTCCCTCTTTTCCCTCTTTACCACATTTAATCCCACTAGGGCCTGCCTTTTCTCCCTTTTGTTCCTCGCTTGATGACGAAAACCCCCCTCTACTCTCATTCTCACTTACTCCGCTTTCTCCTCTGTACATTAGTTCCCTTCACACTTATTTTACTTTTTGGTGACGACAAGCTGTCATTCTCACTTTTCCCCTTTTCCCTCCTTTCTACTGTTTCTGCTTCTACTCCTTTTAGGGTGGGATACCCTGCGAACTCCCCACTCACTTTCCTTTGCACCTTATTACTACTCTGTCTATGCTGCGGTTGCCTACTTGGCTCTCCCTCTGATTTCTCTTTCCTTTTTAGGGCCTTTTTTTCTACCATTGTCACTTCCATTCCCTCAACCTCTAGCGTCTCTGGTACAAAGTCATTACTTGTACTGTCTATTCCAAGAGGCATGTCCTCTTCTCCCACCTGTGAATGTTCAGGCGAAACTCCCACCTCTTACTTGTCTTGGGCCTCCACTTTTTCCGCCCAGTCAGGGCTCAGGGGGTTCATCTCCGCCACCTCTGAAATGTCTTGGCTTGAAACTTCTGATTCATTGGCCCCGGCTTCTGAACCCCCATACTTTTCCAGGTCATGTAAATCAGGGGAAAGAGGCTGCTCCCCCTGCTCCTTCCTCAAGTCCTCCAGGTACATTTCCGTCAGGATCGGGTCGACCTCAATCTGGGAACTCCCCAAGGTATCGATTTCTTCTTTTCCCTCTGCAGGCTCTTTTTCCCCGGCAGACGCCTGTGCGTAAGACCGTTTTTTGCACTCATTAATTGCCCTTCTTCTCCACAGACATCGCACTTTCTGGGGGCTCTGCAGTTTGTTGCTGTATGTCCCTCTTCTCCGCATACTCGGCAGACCACTTCAGTTTTTGGACAATTCTCTTTTGTGTGGCCATACGTAAAACAATGGCGGCAGTACGTGGGTTGTCCTTGATACGTCAGGAAGCCTCTATCTCCTCCAATACTGAAACTGGCTGGGGGCTGCTTGACTCCACCTACGCATGTAGGATCTTTTTTGAATCGTACCCAGAATTTCCGCTTTCCGTTATACACACCATGCACGTTGGTCTGCTCCACTCCTCCTTTCACCATCGAGCAGTATCTTTCCAAAAAATAGAAGATGTTCTGCTTGTTTGCGTACGGATTGTACATATGTACAAATATCTGGCGATCTTCCATCATAAAACAGGGGTAAACTGTCAGTCCATGTAGCCATTCGTTTTCTGCACTTGCCTTGCGAGTCTCGTACACCTTCAAAGCGTCTTCCTCTTGAAAGAACGTGACGTCATAAATCCCTTGTCGGGGGAAATCCTGGACGCAGTACAGCAGGTTCGTTCCAACATCGCACAGCTGTCCCAACACGTTCTCGATGATCACCGTCAAAACGTCACTGGATCAGACATTCTCTCGAGCCTGGAACCGGACAGTATTCCGTAAGCGTATTTCTGCGTAAGCTGCCATCGCTCGCCTACCGATAAAGCTCAGGATGGCGTACCCCCCCAAAAGCAGCAAGTGGCTTAAGACTCCCGAAGGAGCCGATGCCACAGGGCCAAGGGGGCACAATCCCAGCTAGTACCATGCAGAGGAGCTTCGACACTTTTTTTTTTTTTTTTTTTATAATGTTTATTCGCATTCACATATTTACAAAAGTAAATACCAATCTTTCAAAACAAATAATACATTTCATACAAGCATAAACTTGACACTTTTCAGAAACTCGCTTTCCATAATTTCCCAATACAAAAATTATCTCAGTTACTTCACAAAAAAACCTTCAAAATACATTCTAATTTTCAGAATAACAAAACCACCCCTATATTCCAAAAAAAACCCTACATTATATAATTCTATTTACATTCCTTCCATCCCGTTTACATTTCTATTCCCCCTTACTTTTCCATTACCCCAATTCAATACTAAACTCTTCGTACTTCCTTCACACTTTTTATCTCCATTCTCTAAAGCATGTCATACCAAATATCTTTTATTTTCTTTATCTTATGACACTCCCCTTTCTGTTATTTCTTTTCTTAGCTCTTCTTCCATTCTGTCTAGTTTTTCTACTATCTCGTTCAATTTTTTCCCCTCTTCTTTACTAAGTGTTGCTTTTATCGGCCATAATCTTTTTTCTGTTTCTAATAACCTCTCGTACTCTCCCCCCCCCATCTGATGCGCATTCGTATTTTCCACATAAGACCTTTCTTCTGTGCTTCCCAGTTTTTTTGTTTTATCATGACTTCTGCTCTTTCTAAAATTTCCCTTTCTGCTACTTTTAAATCACACATACTTGTAATTTCGAACCAAAAATTGCCAGTTTCCTTTTTTTTTTGGTTTTTATCATCCCCACTCTCCGCCGTTGATACTACTCCTCCTTCACTTTCACTCCTACTTGTCCCCCCCACTTTCCATTTTGGCATACTTGATGTCTTCCCCCCTTCTTCCCCATTACTTGGGTGTTTTTCCACCCCACTCCCTTCACTTTCTGATGAGGAGATTTGTCCCCTATCACTCCCACTACTCCCAGCTCTTGCTGGTGTTATTCCCAGAGTTTTTGTTTCCACGCCACCTAGGTTCCCCTTGGACTCTCCATACTCTTTCTCCCTTTTATCTGGCATGTTATTTTCCGGGGTCTTTTCCACCACTGTCACCTCTATAGGGCTCACTAAATCTTGTCCTTTCTCCTCCTCACTCACGTCCTCCAGTTCTCCCCAGAGCTCCGGGACTGCTCTGCCCTCTTTTTTTTTTTTTTAATTTTTTTTTTATTAGGCAATCATATTTTTACAGAGTGTTGACAATACAGTAATGCAGAGTATGGGCCTAATACATCTTTTTTCTTTTTTTAACTGAAGGGAAAGAAGAAAGGCTCAACGTCCCCCCTGGCCTTAGTTGGTCCATCGGGGCGGCGTGAGTGTAGAAACAGAAAAAGGGGATGGGGAGGGGAGGGGAGGGGGGGGGAAGGGGTACGACCAAGACAGGTCTTACTCTCCTACTCCTTGTCGGCTCTTGGCTGTGTCGTGGCATTTTATCTACTTCTGGGTTATTATGGGTGAGTTCGGCGTAGAAGAGTCATATGGGTTTCCCATGGGTCCCAGATTTTATTAAATGTGAAGGAAGACCTTTTCAGGAAGGCTGACAGTCTTTCCATGTCCTTTACTGTTTGTACTCTTTGTATTATTATTTGTTTTGAGGGAGGAGACACCTTCTTCCAGGCCGCAGCCACCGCACATCTAGCCGCCGTTAGGATGAAGGAGACTAATTTTCTCGTTGGCCGGTCCAGGTAGTCTAAGGGCCTGGCCAACAAGTAGGTCAGCGGGTCAATAGGTATTGTGAGGTCTGTGACCTCCTCTATTAGTTTTTGTGTTGTTTCCCAGAATTTCTGAATTTCCGGACATGACCACCATATGTGGGCCATGTCCCCCTTTTGACCGCAGCCTCTCCAACATAGGTCGGATGCCAGTGGGTAGATTTGATTTATTCTAACTGGAGTAAGATACCAGCGGAACAGTATTTTATATATATTTTCTTTGATTGTAGTACATATGGAAGTTCCTGGAGCATTTTCCCAAATACTTTCCCAGTCCTCTCGGTCTATAACTATATCCAATTCTGCAGCCCAATGCTGCATATAATCATGAGTGGGGGGATCTGTGGCCCTTTCCAGTTCTATACAAATTTGTGTTATTAGACCTCGTTGGTGGCCTGCTTCTCTGCATAGCCGCTCAAACCCTGTGAGAGGGGGAAATTCCAACGTTGGGGACAATGTTTGGATAAAGTGCCGAATTTGTAGGTACTTAAAAACATTTAATCCTACCATTTCATATCTGGTTTGAAGATTTTGATAGCTCAGGAACTTCCCAAAGCTCAGGAGGTCGGCTACCGCCCTGATGTTTTTGGTTTTGAATTGGTCGAATTGCCTGGGCTCACATCCAGGAGGAAATTTTGGATTTTCGTGAATTTGTATTAGTTGAGATTGGGGTGTGGTGAGCTTAAATTTGAGTTTGCATTTCGCCCAGGTCTCCCAGGTGTGTCTCATCGGGCCTAATTTGAATTTGCTATTCTGCATGTCCTCTCTACTCAGTGACCAAAGGCAGGCCGGCAGTGAAGGCATCCCGGCATATTGTGTCTCTATGTCTAGCCAGCCATATTGGTGTGGGCTCGCGTTCCAGACTACCACCTGTCGCAATTGGGCGGCTAGGTAGTACTTTGTGATGTCCGGGACACCCATTCCTCCTCTCCTCCTTGGAGCCAGGAGGACTGTTCTCGGGACTCTGGGTTTTTTACCCTGCCAAATGAATTGGAAGATTATTTTTTGGATGTTTTTCAATTCTGAGCCAGGGATGTGGACCGGGAGGGTCTGGAAATAGTATAACAATCTAGGGAGAATATTCATTTTAACTGAGATCATCCTCCCGATCCATGATATTTGGTATCCTCCCCATTTCCCTAGGTCTTGCTTTATTTTTTGGAACAACGCCGGATAGTTATGCTGGTACAATGTTTGGTAGGTCCTCGATATCTTGACTCCCAAATATTTGACACAAGAGGAGCTCCAACGGTAGTTAAAATTTAGTTTGAGGAGTTGCACCTCTGGCTCTGGCAGGCTTAGATTCAGGGCTTCTGACTTATCAGTATTTATTTTATATCCCGAGATTTTTCCAAAGTCTCGGAGTTCTTTTTGTAGATTGGGGAGGGAGATTTGAGGATTGGTAAGGGTTAGGATGACATCGTCTGCGAATAGGGATATTTTGTGCTGCCTGTCTCCAATTTCTATTCCCTGGATGTCTCTATTGAGTCTTATAGCCGAGGCCAGTGGCTATATTGTAAGTGCAAAAAGGAGAGGAGATAGGGGGCATCCCTGTCGAGTTCCGTTGGTAATCTCGAATCTCTGGTTATTGCCCCCTGGTAATTTTATTGTTGCTGACGGGTTTTGATATAATCTACGGACCCCCTCTAGATATGCGTCTTTGAAGCCAAATTTTCGCATAGTTTGGTCCAGGAATTGCCAGTTTATTCTATCGAACGCCTTCTCTGCGTCCAGGCTTAACAGTAGTGCTTTGGTCCCTGTGAGGTGGACATGATCGATAATATCGATTATCTTCCGAGTATTGTCTGAGGCTTGTCTGCCTGCGACAAATCCTACTTGGTCTATGTTGATTAATCTCGGTAAGATGGGGTTCAATCGATTTGCTAATATTTTACTATACAATTTGAGATCACAGTTGAGTAGGGAGATTGGGCGATAGCTTCCACATTGCATCGGGTCTCTACCTTCCTTATGTATTATAGCTAGATTGGCGAGAGACATTGATTGAGGGATTTGGTTCCCTTCCATAAAGTGGTTAAAGGTGTTTAGGAGATGCGTGGAAAGAATGGGCAAGAACCTTTTGTAATAGACGTTGGTGAACCCGTCAGGGCCAGGAGACTTTGTGACCTTCAGCGTTTTGACCGCCTCTTCCAGTTCCTCTTTTGTAATCTTGGAATTGAGGACTGTGTTTTCCTCCTCTGTTAGTGTGGGGAGGTGGCATTTGTCTAGATATTGCTTAATGAGTTCTGGAGCTATTGGCTCCGGTCGCCCATTTTTGGATCTTAAGTTATAAAGAGCGGTATAATAATTTGTAAATTCTGTAGCGATTTTGTTATCGCTATACTGAATCTCACTAGACCTACTCTTGATCGCCGTTATTTGTGATCTTTTTTGTACCCCTCTTAATTTGCTGGCCAAGAGCCTGTCGGCCTTGTTACCCTTATCATAGTATTGTTGATTGGTCCATTTGAGGGCCTTTTCAACATCCTCCAGCTGAGTTTGCTTAAGTTTTGCTCTGGCTGTTAATAAAGTTTTGTATAGTTTTTTCGAGGGGTTGGTTTTGTGGGCCTGTTCTATTGTTTTAATATTGTCCGTTAGTTCCTTGATTAGGGTTTGGCGGGCTTTTTTCCTGTGGGATCCGATGGAAATGAATTTCCCTCTGATAGCTGCCTTATGGGCTTCCCACAGGATTGCTGGAGAGGAGACTGTTCCTGTGTTGAGAAGGAAATAGTCCTTAAGTGAGGTTCTTATTTCCCTCTCTATTTCGGGATGGTTTAATAGGGAATCGTTCAGTCTCCAAGAGTAATTTGTTGTTTTCTCAAAGGGTATTGAGAGCGTCAGGGTGATTGGGGCATGGTCGGACCACGTGATTGAGCCAATGTCTGATTCAATGGTTGCCGCCATCACGTTTTTGGTGACCAAGAAGTAGTCAATCCGGGAGTAGGTCTGGTGGGGTGCTGAGTAAAAGGTGTAGTCTCGCTGGCCCTGATGTTGGGATCTCCAAGTATCTACTAGGGAGAACTCGCTTAGGATATCCCTGAACCTTTTCCCTGTGATTTGGGAGTGGGTTGTACGGGGGGGACCCTTTGTAGTTGATCTGTCCTCGGTGGGATTTAAGACCATGTTTAGGTCTCCTCCCACTATCATCGACGACAGATATCCTGGGTCAACGCCCTCGAGAACTGATTGTAAGAATTCCGTTTGGTTCTCGTTTGGTGCGTATACATTGATCAGAGCACTAGCCGAGCCCGCTAAAGAGCCATATACCACTAGGAATCTACCCTCTGGGTCCTCTGTCGTTTTGGTATGATTAAATGGGGTGCCCTGCCTGATTAGGACAGCTACACCCCTCTTCTTACTACTAAATGATGCAAAAAAGCATGTTGGGAACACTTTTTTGAATAAATTTGGGGGGTCTTGTGATGTGAAGTGGGTCTCCTGCAGGAATATGATGTCTCCTCCTGATTTTTTTAAGTCCTGAAAGGCTAGTCTGCGCTTTCTATTATTTTGTAACCCTTTGACGTTCAATGACCGAACCTTAATGGGGGCCGTGGTCGTCATTGTGGGTTGTTTGTTTTTTGCTGTGTGGGGTCTTGGGACCTCCTCCTTCCCACTGGGAGGGGTCTTGCATGTGGTTGTTGGGGGTTTGTCGTAGTTAGTTTTTTGTTTTCCCTAGGGGCGGGGTGGGGGCTCTTTAGACTTCGTTTGGAGGGTGGGCAAGGCCTGTCAAGGAGGGGGGAGGGGTGAGGGGGGAGAGGGGGGGGAGGGGGATAGATCTGCTGGGACAGAGCCAGCAGATAAAGAAGAGATAGAATTTGGGCCCTGTCGGGTCCCAACATGTTGCTGCCAGGTCTCAATGTGACCGGCATTTTGGGCAATACGTGCCCTACTGGGGTGGGTCCGGTGCAACAGTGGCTTGTGCGCAACAGGGAGGTCCGGACCTTTTGTTGCTGACGTGATGCGCCTTGCCCCTCTCAACCCTTTTGTTCTAATTCTACGATCTATCCTATAAAACTTTGAGCGGGGACAGGGTTGATAGGGGAGGGAGGGGGGGGGGGAGTGGAAAAGTCCTCAGGGGGACTAAAGACGTGTGGGAGGGATGGGTAAACCTTGTTCAGGAACCTTGTGACATTGGTCCTCAATGTTGGGCTCTGAAATAAACAACCATACTGAAACATTTCAATACCCTTGGGTATCTTAAACACTGTAACAACCATTAATGTATAACATTTTCATTTCCCTATCATGCAGTGACGAGCTATTTTGTTCCTGCGAGCTCGCAGGACGGGGCCCTCGCCAGGGGCACTCGGTCAGTGTCGCCCTTGGGCGTTAAGTAGAGCAGGCTTTCTTGCCTCCCTCTTTAAGCTCTGTTGCCAGATCTCGTGTTTCCTTCTCGGAGTGCTTAGGCTACCTTGTGAGTCGCGTGCGGTGGGGTGGGGGGAGGGCGGGCTCGGGGAAGGGGGGGAGGGAGGGGGGCAGGGGAGGTGGGAGGGAGGGAGGGGGGGAGGTGGTGGGAGGGAGGGGAGGGACAGAATGGTGAGGGAGGGTGGGCAGTGGAGGGAGGAGGGGGAAATGGGGAGGAGAGGTGGGTAGGGGGGGGGGGGGAACGGCAATGGGGAGGGGGGAGGGGAAGTGGGGAGGGACGGGGGGAGGTCGCGCGCCACCCGTGCGGGTCAAATAGGGACGCTCCCTTCTGTTCGGTTTCATGCTCCGCCTTGGAGGCTTCTCATTGTTCACTCTCTATTGCCCCCCCAGGGGTCGTATCTATTACCCATCTCCTTCTCTGTCAACCCTGTGACCTCCTAGGTGGACACTCTATCGATGGCTTGATGTGGCTTGGGCCCTCTGGTTAGGTCGTGTTGTTTTCTTATAGGCCTTTCGTCAGGACAGGCTGGAGAAGTAGGTGAGGTGGTAAGGGGGGCCTCGGGCGGAAGGGGGAGGGAGGGTGGGGGGGGCGGAAGGGGGAGGGAGGGGAAGGGTGGGGCAGGGAGGGGGGGGGAGGAGAGGGGGGGCAGGGGGTGGAGGAGAGGGGGGGCAGGGGGTGGGGGTGAAGGGGGTGGGGGGGGAGAAGGGGGGGGGGAGAAAGGGGGGGGGATTCTTTTCTCGCTGCTTTTTGGGGGCCGCGTCCCCTCTCTTAGGCTTTTGTGTCGCATGTTTACAACATTGTGTATAATCTGGACTTCGATTCAGGCCAGCTCGAGGGAGGAGTTGGTAATTGGCAGAGGTACATGCATCTTCTTCAGGTAAGGGGGGGGTGGGGGGGGGGGGAGGTGCCAGGGGGAAGGGGGGGGGGAGGAGGGGGGAGGGGGGTGGGGAGTAGGGGAGAGGGGAGGGGGGGGGGGATAGGTGGGGAGGGGGTGCCTGCATCTTCTTTAATATAGCCTCTCCCTCCTTATACACTGTGAGATAGGCAGAGCGGTATACATGCTTGTTACATTTTGATAGATCTTCCACATACAGCGAGTCTTAACCTGTCATTTTGTGTGCTTTGCCGTAAGGGGTGGGCCCCGCTGCGGCTCCCAGGCCAGCCCCGGCGTCCACCAGCCTAACACCTTAGGTAGGCTCCCTATCGAATATAGTTTCTTATTGGGTATGAGGGGAAAAAGGGGGGGGGGGGAGGAGGGGGAGGGAGTAGGGACATGGGGGGGAGCACGGGAACACAAGGGGGGGCTAGCTCCGGTAGCAGTTGTTGTGCTAGACATGTCTGTGCTCTGATTTAGTGGCAGGTAGGCCGCCAGTGTGATCAGAATAGGCCCTCAGCTCATTGGCCGTGGGGGTCTGTCAAACCATGCCAGGCGCCTGTCTCTTTAAGAGCTCTGGTTTCGGGGCTTGTGGGGCGCTGTACTCACGATTGCGGGGGGGATCAGTTCTCAGTCTCCGCCTTTCGGCCTTTTACCTCCGCGGGCAACAGCTCCGCGGCCTCCGTCCTTAGGCCTCCAGGGACTCCCCCCCCCATGGGCAGGAGGGGGATCCGGGAAGTGGCCAAGTGGGGACGCAACACGGGGGGGGGGACAGGCGCAACCCCCTCCAGCCTCCCCCCCCCCCACACGCCCACCAAAACCCCCCCGCCCCGAGGACCGGGCCCGGTAGCTGATCCGGGGAGCCGGGGGGATCCCGGCTGCGTCGGCGGCCATCTTTCATCTGCCTCTCCTCTGTTGCTCCCCCAGGAGCCGATGGATCCTTCCAAAGATGGCCGCACAGCTTGCTTCAAGGGCGTTTGGTGCTTTGGGGTCGTATGTCCATTCCGTCCGTCTGGCTTTAATCCAGAGCTTATCGATTATTATTATCGATCATGTCCACCTCACAGGGACCAAAGCACTACTGTTAAGCCTGGACGCAGAGAAGGCGTTCGATAGAATAAACTGGCAATTCCTGGACCAAACTATGCGAAAATTTGGCTTCAAAAGACGCATATCTAGAGGGGGTCCGTAGATTATATCAAAACCCGTCAGCAACAATAAAATTACCAGGGGGCAATAACCAGAGATTCGAGATTACCAACGGAACTCGACAGGGATGCCCCCTATCTCCTCTCCTTTTTGCACTTACAATAGAGCCACTGGCCTCGGCTATAAGACTCAATAGAGACATCCAGGGAATAGAAATTGGAGACAGCACAAAATATCCCTATTCGCAGACGATGTCATCCTAACCCTTACCAATCCTCAAATCTCCCTCCCCAATCTACAAAAAGAACTCCGAGACTTTGGAAAAATCTCGGGATATAAAATAAATACTGATAAGTCAGAAGCCCTGAATCTAAGCCTGCCAGAGCCAGAGGTGCAACTCCTCAAACTAAATTTTAACTACCGTTGGAGCTCCTCTTGTATCAAATATTTGGGAGTCAAGATATCGAGGACCTACCAAACATTGTACAGTAGCGACATATCTTATTGCACTAAATACCGGCGGCATGCCGGGATCTGCCCCAGCTGCCGCCAGTAATGCACGCGCGCCGCCGCGTTCCCCCACTCACCCCCCCTCCTCATCGCGCGCAATTTACACACCCTTCCGGACCCCTGTACCCCTTCTGTTCTGCCCCTCTGCTTCCCCGAACCCCCGCTTACCTTAATTTCATCTCCAGGGGTGTCGGGGAAGCCTGGGGAAGACGGGGAAGACGGGGAAGCCGGGCGCGCATGTGACTGTGACGTCACAGTGCGCCGCCACGCGCCGCGGCTACCCGCTTCCCAGCCACATACAGCCAGCGGCTTTTGCTCGAATAAGAGCTGCCGCTGCTGTACCAGCATAACTATCCGGCGTTGTTCCAAAAAATAAAGCAAGACCTAGGGAAATGGGGAGGATACCAAATATCATGGATCGGGAGGATGATCTCAGTTAAAATGAATATTCTCCCTAGATTGTTATACTATTTCCAGACCCTCCCGGTCCACATCCCTGGCTCAGAATTGAAAAACATCCAAAAAATAATCTTCCAATTCATTTGGCAGGGTAAAAAACCCAGAGTCCCGAGAATAGTCCTCCTGGCTCCAAGGAGGAGAGGAGGAATGGGTGTCCCGGACATCACAAAGTACTACCTAGCCGCCCAATTGCGACAGGTGGTAGTCTGGAACGCGAGCCCACACCAATATGGCTGGCTAGACATAGAGACACAATATGCCGGGACGCCTTCACTGCCGGCCTGCCTTTGGTCACTGAGTAGAGAGGACATGCAGAATAGCAAATTCAAATTAGGCCCCATGAGACACACCTGGGAGACCTGGGCGAAATGCAAACTCAAATTTAAGCTCACCACACCCCAATCTCAACTAATACAAATTCACGAAAATCCAAAATTTCCTCCTGGATGTGAGCCCAGGCAATTCGACCAATTCAAAACCAAAAACATCAGGGCGGTAGCCGACCTCCTGAGCTTTGGGAAGTTCCTGAGCTATCAAAATCTTCAAACCAGATATGAAATGGTAGGATTAAATGTTTTTAAGTACCTACAAATTCGGCACTTTATCCAAACATTGTCCCCAACGTTGGAATTTCCCCCTCTCACAGGATTTGAGCGGCTATGCAGAGAAGCAGGCCACCAACGAGGTCTAATAGCACAAATTTGTATAGAACTGGAAAGGGCCACAGATCCCCCCACTCATGATTATATGCAGCATTGGGCTGCAGAATTGGATATAGTTATAGACCGAGAGGACTGGGAAAGTATTTGGGAAAATGCTCCAGGAACTTCCATATGTACTACAATCAAAGAAAATATATATAAAATACTGTTCCGCTGGTATCTTACTCCAGTTAGAATAAATCAAATCTACCCACTGGCATCCGACCTATGTTGGAGAGGCTGCGGTCAAAAGGGGGACATGGCCCACATATGGTGGTCATGTCCGGAAATTCAGAAATTCTGGGAAACAACACAAAAACTAATAGAGGAGGTCACAGACCTCACAATACCTATTGACCCGCTGACCTACTTGTTGGCCAGGCCCTTAGACTACCTGGACCGGCCAACGAGAAAATTAGTCTCCTTCATCCTAACGGCGGCTAGATGTGCGGTGGCTGCGGCCTGGAAGAAGGTGTCTCCTCCCTCAAAACAAATAATAATACAAAGAGTACAAACAGTAAAGGACATGGAAAGACTGTCAGCCTTCCTGAAAAGGTCTTCCTTCACATTTAATAAAATCTGGGACCCATGGGAAACCCATATGACTCTTTTATGCCAAACTCACCCATAATAACCCAGAAGTAGATAAAATGCCACGACACAGCCAAGAGCCGACAAGGAGTAGGAGAGTAAGACCTGTCTTGGTCGTACCCCTTCCCCCCCCCCCCTCCCCTCCCCTCCCCATCCCCTTTTTCTGTTTCTACACTCACGCCGCCCCGATGGACCAACTAAGGCCAGGGGGGACGTTGAGCCTTTCTTCTTTCCCTTCAGTTAAAAAAAGAAAAAAGATGTATTAGGCCCATACTCTGCATTACTGTATTGTCAACACTCTGTAAAAATATGATTGCCTAATAAAAAAAAAAAAAATAATAAATGCATGCTTCCTAATGCAAGAAGCCTGACAGATAAAATGTGGGAGCTTGAATTAATACAGGTAGCTACAAGGGAGCAGTATGATAATCCCTGTCTGTCCACTTCTTCCTCGTTCTGCATAGTTCCTGTTTCCCTGTGTGCTGACCTATGCTGTGCTCCCTCTATGTCCCTGCTGTATCCTGCTCCTGTGTTTCTCCTTTGGATTTCCCTGGCTTTGACCCTGCTTACTCTGGACTATTCTGCTCTGTGTATCCCTTTGAACCTTGCTACGCTCTCGACCACGCTGCTCTCTGGAACCCTTGGACCTGGCTTTGTACGCCGACGACTCTACCCTCTGGAACCCTTGGACATTGGCACACGGACACGACTATCCCTACGCATACTACTAAAGACGTTGCAAGTATCACTAACTACTCTTTCAACAGGCCCAGCAACGCTATACCACACTCCGGGCTTGCTCCCACTGCTGAGGGTGTGTGGTGTAATACCTTTCCCACCTCAGTACTGGGGTCTTGCCAGGTCTGCGGGCATACAGGCGTGACACCGTCACAGGACGTGACGTAGGCAGATGCGGAAGCTTTCCAGTGACTGAATACACTGGTGTCCTCCACGAGTCACCAGCAGTTCTCTCCAACTAATTGTCTCTAATGCCAAAATGTGAGTGCATTACCTATATGCTATTTTTGTGCAATATATACCCTTATCATACCACACTATTGTGCGCCTTCTCCTTTCTTTCTCCACATTCCTTGGGAGGTATACTGAGTACTTTATGATACCATCACACGTCAAGCTTACCAGACCAACAGTTATAAGGCTTCCATCACCAGAGGGCTTCCAATAAAGGGCTCCCATCAGAGAGAGATGGATCTCTGATACGTCTGATATATCTGAATCAATTTGTGAGTGACACTAACACAGAGACTATTTTATATTTCACTTATTAATACCATCAGAACTATTATACTATTTTTTCTATTATTCACAAATTATCTCGAGAACCACAGCGCTCCTCCTACCTGTAAGACAATGCAAGACTACATTGGATCTGGACAGTCCTTTAAAGGGTGTAGAGCTGCTGTATTCATTTGTATTGTATTTCACATTTAATATTTTACTGATCACGTTTTGTGGTGAAGGTTATTTATTCACTATATTTATATATATATATACTTATTTGGTTTTTAGGTTCACTGTTATTGGTTATTTTTTACCACTAATTCACTTCAGTTAATTCATAGTTAGAAGCGCCCGGTTCCATCTTTTTGTTCTCTCTTTACATAATAATCTATTACTATTGCATCTTGTTGCTAAGGGAAAGAATGTCTACAATATTGATCTCCCCATAATGCTATTCATATCAGTGTGTTTGAAAAACAGAACAGTCCAGCGGAAGCCCGCATGTTACGTAAACCTATACACATTTATTGGCAGAGAATAAATACTCACTTCACTTGCATATCTGTACTAATTGTACAAAAATGAGACACACCAAACAAAGCGGGTTCTGTAAATCACAACACAGGTGGTATAGGTGGTATTGACCAGTGGTTTTAAGCCTTCTTTTGGTTAAGGAACCTTATAATTATATTGTGAAATTCTGAGGAACCCTAACCCTCTCTAATAGTACGTCTGAGATCAGATGCATTGTAAGGAACCCCAACCCTCTCTAATAGCGCATCTGAGATTAGATGCTTTGTAAGGAACCCCAACCCTCTCTAATAGTGCATCTGAGATCAGATGCATTGTAAGGAACACCAACCCTCTCTAATTGTAACGCTTGCGCTCACGAACAAGGCGGACCCCCGGTACTGAGGTGGGAAAGTAGAAAATGCGCACCTGCAGCAGTGGAGGCATACCTGGATTGTCAGTGTAGCCGTGTCGGGGTTGGAGAGAGAGGGTAGTCCAGATACTTGCCGCGGTTGTGGGGAAGAGCCAGTAGAATGGTAGATGTCCGTTGTGCCGAGGTCGAGGGTTGGAGCCGGTGCGTTAGTAGAATGTCCTATAGCCGTGGTCAGGGATGGAGAGATGCAGGTAGTCGAGGGGAAGCTGGGGTCGTTATACAGAGAGCGTCCAAGAGTCTAGCCGGGTCGGTACACGTGAGGTCAAACTGAAAGCAAGAGAGGCAAGGCACAAGGCAAGGCAAAGCAGGAATGTAGGAACTCAAGGCTACTATGGTCTATGCTCAGCATTGTGTGACTGAGCAAGCAGAGATTAAATAGGAGGACTGAAGCAATGAGAGTGAGAGGCGGAACGAAGGTGCGGCCCCCGCGGGAGCTGTGATTGGACGCAGAGCGCAGGAGACAGGTGGGCATTGTTACGGGTGTTGTCTCGCAGCTGGGGAGCGGTGCACGATTGTCGCGTAAGTGCGCCGCACGTGAGTGACGCGTGACGCGAACGGGGTTTGGGACCAAGCTCCATAGAGGTGTTTGAAAACCTCCATGTGCGCGCACGTTTTGTTGCCGGTCATTTGATTAGATGAGTTATTAAAAGCAAATTGTGTAGTTGCTGTACCCTCTCTCCAGTTCATTTATTTTTTCGTTCCGGTTGTGCATCGCACATTTTTCACTTTGTACTATCTACCTAGCGAACAGAACACCAAAAGGTGTCCTGCAGCAACCCACAGGAGCAGGATTGAACTGATGAACCCTTTCATAACCGTGAGTCTCCACTTTGTTATTATTGAGGATTCCGTCTATGATATAGGGGACTAGCAAGTCTACAGTTATTGATTTAAGAAGTTAACTAGGTGCCATTCCATGTGACCATTTACAGCTGATTTGTGATAGCTCAATAACAGAGCAGAACCAGCCAGATGCCATCTTTTCTACATGTATATACTGTAAACCCCAAGACTGAACATTTACACCATTTATAAGTGGAGTTGGTAAGGATACCTTTCTATTTATGAGACAAAGGATTGGACATTTCTGTAGTGTTTTTGATTTAAACAAACAGGGCCCAAAATCTACTGTTGGGATTGTTTTTTGGAGCCACAGATTTGGTCTTTGGACTTTGTCATAGTTTGTAGCTCTACTCTGGGGGCCATGATGTTCACTTTTAAATGTCACATCTTCTTTAATATACACTAATGCAACATAGAGCGCTCCCAGATGGTATCGAATTGGTCTAACTGCATCAATACGAGGCTCCCAACATGTTTCACAGACTCTCTTTAGTGTTAAATTGGGTAAGGATTTTAAAAGAACGATCTACCTGTTGGAGGACCTGGGGAAGAAATGATACAACGGTTGAATTAAGCCAAAAAAATAAATGGCACCTATATTGGGTTTGGCCACGTTGTTAACCACCGGATTCAAATAATGAGAACTACATGGTACATAAAACGCACATGGATTCATGTTCAATATGTCTTTGAACTCCATTATGCTTTCCCCGTATATTTGCAGCATTGTCATAGCTTTGGCCCTGCATATTTTCTACATTTTTATTGAGATCCAATAGTTCTTTTATTATCCGATCACTTAAGATGATGTCATTTCAGCCAAAAAAAAAAATGGAAGCCATCACATGGTACATCCACCAATCAGATTGGTGGATGTATCATTTGCCGGTCAAATGTGACGTCACAGGCCTTATATAAAGTCTGTCACGTCGTATTTGACCCTAAGAAGCCCTCTGATCAACATCTCCCAGACATGTGAAGAAGAAAAAAAGAACTACCCACCCTCCCCGTGACTTTCTTTCACTCCCCCCATAGCTTTCTTTCATTCCCCCTCCCCATGTCTCTCTTTCACCCCCCCCCCTTGTCTCTCTATCGCCTCCCTCCCCATGTCTCTCTTTCACCCATCTCCCCATGTCTCTCTTTCACCCCGCTCCCAATGGCTCTCTTTCATCCCCTCTCTATGTCTCTTGCACCCCCTCCCCGTGTTTCTCTATAACCTCCCCTCTCCATGTCTCTCTTTCACCCCCCCATGTCGCTTATTCACCCGCCCATGCCTCTTTCACCCCATTCCCTCCCCATTTCTCTCACCCCCTCCCCATGTCGCTCTTTCACCCCCCCATTTTCCATGCCTCTTTCACCATCCCCATGTCTGTTTCAACCCCCCTCCCCATGTCTCTTCACCCCCGGCTCCCCATATCTCTTCACCCCCCCTCCCCATGTCTCTTTCACTCCCTCCCCATGTCTCTTTCACCCCCCCTCCCTAAGACTCTCTTTCACCCCCTCGCCATGTCTCTTTTTCACCCCCTCCACATGTCTCTTTCACCCCCATCCCCTCGCCATGTCTCTCCTTCAACCCCCCTCCCCTCGCCATTTCTCTCACCCCTCCACCTTCCCTCCACATGTCATACACTCACACACACACACACTCACACTGCACCCAGTCAGAGAATGAGCTGCGCAGCATAACACCACCTAATGGCTGGAGGAGAAATTGCAGTGGCAGACCCTACTTTTCTCTCTGCTCCTGGTAAAATCGGGACATGCTGTAGCAGAAGATAGTCGGGGCAGGAGACATTAGATAAAAAAATCTGGACTGTCCCGGGACATCGGTCACCCTATGTCAGTGCCACATTGGTCTGCAGCTATTTCCTCTCTGTCATTGACCAGGTGATCCTGTCTGGGTAACGACAGAGACTGTTGATGCTTCCTGTGCCGAAGTCCATCTGTTGTTTGAACACCGTGCAAGCAGGAAATGCAGTAGCACCGCAGCATAGCCACCGCTCTGACATTCTGTCATATTGCTAAGGCATCAGAAGCTGTATTGGCCTCTTCTTCAATACTCTGCATACACAGAGTAGCACGTCTATCGGGCGTCTTGCTGCTGAGCCAGAAGGGCTAATATATTGCTTACAATGTCCTTGCAACTGTACATACAGCCACAGATTAAAAAGCAAAAATGAGATTTATAGTAGTGAAGGTGACCGTCGTAGCTTCTCCCGGCATTGCTGCGGTTAGTTCATGAGTTCCGAATGGGACCACGTACAGCGACGTATAAGTGTGGCTACATCTGTATGTAGGAATGACAACGAGATCCTTAAAAAAAGATACTCTTTGAACATGAGACTGTAGGAGGAATGTCCTCCAAACCAAGTGCATCAAAGTGTGAGATCTGATAGTCATAAGTGAATAAGCAAGCTTAAGCGGACCCTGGGATAGGTAAGTAAGCACAAACAACTAGGAGTGTCTTGATTGCAGAGCTCATTAACAGGTTAACTGCTGCCAATGGTGTAACAAAAACCTAATCTGAACTAACCGGTGGATATGAACATCAGTGTGAACAGCAGGTCTCTATCAGGCAGCAACCTTAGAGAAAGATATGAATATCCAGTGATATAATGATGTAGTTCTTACTCACTTGGGTGTTGTTTGTATGCCGTCCCAGAGGCGTGCATCCAGCTGGTATACAATGCAGACAGGAATCCTCATGGAAAAAGTGAAGCACAGCCGGTCCAAGAAGAAAACAATCCGGGGCTAAGTGAATGAATTAAATATATTCTTTATTGGGGGTGCACAGCATGGTGGCGCAGGGGATATGCCTCTGTATCCAGATACTCTTTGAGGAAACGCTATCTCAGCGCGAAAGATGTCAGAGGCATATCCCCTGCGCCACCATGCTGTGCACCCCCAATAAAGAATATTTTTAATTCATTCACTTAGCCCCGGATTGTTTTCTTCTTGGACCGGCTGTGCTTCACTTTTTCCACGAGGATTTCTGTCTACTCTTTGAACATGTGGGTAACATACAGAATGCTAGTCAGGACCAGATCCAATGGGTATTGAATGTTATGGGAAGTAAAAGATCAAAATGGGTATTAAAATGGCTAGCGGGGGGCAGCTTGGAAAACTCCTTACTAAGAATAGAATGTCGGAGCTGGATATCTTCTTGCCGCCCTATTCTAATAAAGTCTTACACCAGAAATTTTAGCATGATAAACCTTTTTATTTGCAGATTGCAAACGCACGATGTTTCGGGGATCTCCCATCGTCAGATGCAACACAGTTTATCATGCTATAACGTCTGGTGTAAGACTTTCTTAGAATAGGGAAGCAAGACGATATCCAGCGCCAAGTTTACAGTGGCGACACTGTTTATCCTCATACGGCCGTCACCGCGGTTAAAAAAAAACAAGGGTGCCGCGCGGCAGTACCCCGCCGCGAACCATGAAGGTTCGCGGCCGCTTTCAGCGCCTCGGGCGCTTTCTATTGAAAGCGCCATAGCGCTTTTCTATTGAGCCGCGGGAAAGTCAGGGGAATGTGCGAGGAGCGCGCACGCAACTTTTGGCGACATGCCCGTCACGTGCCCGGCCAGCTCCCATCTTTTGTTAGACTAAGCTGTGCCAGTGCAGTAACTGTGTCAGAAGTGGGATCCCAGACACTCTTGCCTGCACCTTACAAATAAAAAGGACACCCACCACAATGATCTAATAGGAGTGTGGTAAGATCAAAAACCTTTATCCTGACTGTGAAGAATAGGATGTCAGTTAATTTTATTGATGGACATGGTCACCACTAATAAATATAAAAACTACTATTACTGTGCATCTGTATTTTTTTTTTAGTATAATGCTACTAGTAGTAGTACTTTTTTTTTTAAAACAACTCTGTATTAAAATTTTAATGTATCATATTGTAACAATCAATCAATCAAGTCACATCCCCTTCCTCTTCTGAAACAGACTCTGGCACCTCCCCCCTCCCCTTTTTTTTGATCCCTGCCCTCTCCCTAGCTGTGCAAAACTCAATTGTATCCAGTGACTATCTGGTCACATGATCTTCCCCAGAGAACTTTGCATCTTTGGTCCTCTTCTGCTGCACTGGCAACCATTTAGTGAACCCCCGAGCCGAATCTTCACCGATCGATCGCAACTTAGCTAATTACTTATCAATGAGTGGTTTGTATTGATGCACATATTAAAGGGATTTTTTTATTTTTAAACGACAGCTTGGACTGCTGCTTTAAAGGTGGGCAGAGTACTGTAAGTTTGGAAACACACAAACCCCATGTAAACTCAAATCCAAACCCACCTCACCATATATATTTGTCTTAAGGAGCACTACTGGGTATGTGACATTGTACAGTATAAACAAAAGAAAGAGAAGCCCAATGCAACATCATCCTCCGCCGACTTAAATTTAACATGTCAAAAACAGAACTCCTTATATTTCATGCCAAACCTGGCCCTACTACCTCCTTCCACATTACTGTTGGAAGTACCACTATACATCCAATAGCGCAAGCACGCTGCTTAGGGGTCTCAGACTACTCTTTTACATTCTCCTCTCACATTCAAAAGGTAGCTAAACCTGTCGTTTTTTCCTCCGCAATATTACAAAGATACGCCCTTCCACTGTTGCTCAACAGCTAAAACTCTGACACAGACCCTCATTCTCTACCATCTCGATTACTGGAACCTTCTGCTGTCCGGTCTTACTGCCTCTCACCTGTCTCCCCTACAATCTATCCTAAACGCTGCTGCCAGAATCACTCTACTCTTTCCTAAATCTGTCTCAGCGTCTCCCCTGCTGAAATCACTCTCCTGGCTTCCTATCAAATTCTGTATCTCACACTCAATTCTCCTCCTCACTTTTAAAGCTTTACACTCTTCTGCCCCTCCTTACAGCTCAGCTGTAATTTCTCGCTATGCACCATCCCGACTCTTGCGATCCGCCCAAGGATGTCTTCTATTTACCCCTTTTGTATCTAAAACCCTCTCTCGCCTGAAAACTTTCTCACTGACTGCCCCTCACCTCTGGAATGCCCTTCCCCTCAATACCCGACTAGCACCCTATCTATCCACCTTTAAGACCCACATTATAACACATCTGCTTAAAGAAGCATGTGAGTAGCTCCGTGGCTGATACTATAGACCGCATACATAAAGCTTGGCCCCTTGCAGACGCACTTACCAGAACGCCCTCCTACTGTCTCTGTATGTTCCACCTACCAATTAGATTGTAAGCTCTTCGGAGCAGGGACTCCTTTTCCTAAATGTTACTTTTATGCCTGAAGCACTTATTCCCATGATCTGTTATTTGTATTATTTATATGATTGTCACGTTTATTACTGCAGTGAAGTGCTATCTACATAAATGGCGCTATATCAATAAAGACATACAGTACATACATCCAACATGACAAAGTATATAGTTAAATATTTATTTGTTTCTATCTCATAAGTGGGGTCTGACTTACCTTACCTCTCTCTCTCTCGTATCATCAAGAGGGTAATCTAAAGTTAATTTGCAGAATTTCAATAACCCTTGGCATTTGTAAATAATTTATTTAGTAAATAAAGAGTTCAAATAAAAATAGATACAATTTATTGAAGAGTTTTAAATATATTCTTAGTTAAATATGTTACAAACTGATATATATAAATATAAATCTTATTTACAGATATTCATAGAGCTTGGCACCAGTTACAGATTAGTCAGGGTTTGTTTTTTGGTTTTTTAAGGCTTAAGTATCTCATGGTGGAATGAAGTCTGGATGGTGGGTATCCGTAACGTTTAGAGATGTTATGATCCTTCTGCCTCTGAACAAAGCACTGTAACCTCCCCTTGGTATGTTGACAGGCTTACTCCCTCTCCAGTTGTGCTTTCCTTTTCATAGCCTCCTTCTCCTCTCTCTGTCCAGGTGGAATAGGTATGAAGACCTCAAGCTCTTGGAGAGGCTGTTGACAGAAGGATTGAGTGGAGTGTCCACTCTACTGGGTACATTGATAGGAAGCTGCAGGTTAGAAAGCTGGTGCTGCTGGTTAGAAAGCTGGTGCTGCTGGTTGAAAGGAGCTGGAATGGGGATAGTGGTTTGGCTGACCTTTTTAATGCATGTCACTGCAGCTTTCCGTTTTATGGATATCACTGGGAAGTGTTTTGGATTCTCTATAACTGAAGCTTTGTTTCCCCCACTTTGTTTGATTTCACTGGTTTTAATGCCAGGAGCTGGAATTGGGATAGTGGTTTGGCTGAACTTTTGAATGCGTCTTACTGCAGCTTCCTGTTCTATGGATATCACTGGGAAGTGTTTGGGATTCTCTATAACTGAAGCTTTGTTTGCCCCACTTTATTTGATTTCACTGGTTTTAATGCCAGGAGCTGGAATGGGGATAGTGGTTTGGCTGACCTTTTCAATGCATCTTACTGCAGCTTCGGATATCACTGGGAAGTGTTTCAGATTCTCTATAACTGAAGCTTTGTTTTTCCCACGTTGTTTGATTTCACTGGTTTTAATGTCAGGTCTTGTGTACTCACGAATTTTAAATAGCCTAGGCCTGGCATTAATACCGACTCCTTCAATTCCAGAAATACTGCTCTGTTTTTTGACCATCCACATTTTAATCCCATCAGTAGGAGGCCACTGAACATGAGAAGCAGAAGTCTGGCTTTGGCTTCCTTGCATTGGTCCAAGCTTATTTCCAAGTGTAATGGATCCTGCGGGTGCCCCTGGACCTGTGGGACCTGCTTTTTTACCCAATGGGTGAAATAATTGAACAGCGTTAATCATTAGGAGGCTTAGGTTGCTGGGATGGGCTTTCAACTTTCCTTGTTTAGAAGGTTCCAATGACTTCTTGCCCTTCCCAAGGACTTCTGAATTCATTCCAGGCTGATTAGCACTTTTTCTTTTGAGAGCTTTGGGATTATTATCAGTACCACAAGCCAGCGCTTGCTTAAAACTGAAAAAGCTGGTCTTCACTACCTGCTTGCTATTGCTGTTCTGTTTGCGTTTGATCCCCATCTCCTGAGGTGTCTTGCGCTCAGGACTATGAGTAACTGCAGGAGTCTTTGCATTTTTACGTTTGATCCCGATCTCCTGAGTTTTCTTCAGTTTAGGATTAATATGAGTAACAGCAGGTGTCTTTGCATCCATTGAACCTTCACGGCTTTGCAGCATCTTTTCAGATACCTTATTGGAAATGTGGGCACCTGAGAGACAAACACGTTTCATCTTTTTTAACAGAACAGCCTCGTCACCAGATTGTGGGCCATGGGGTGACTTCCCTGGTATAGGAGCAGAAGAATGATTTACTGGCTTTGACATTGGTTTTACCTTCTTTTGCAGTGCAGTTTGAGGGACTTGATCCTTTGCAGCTGAAGAAAGGATTTTTTTCTTCTTTGTTTCCACTGTGGAGCACTTTGGTACCCCCTCAGACTTTGACGGACACTTAGTCTTCACTGAACTCAGCACGTTATTACGAATCTTCTGAGCCATATGTGTGGGGGCCTTCACCTCTGAAGATCTCTTCTCCATATCTTTTAACCCACCCCTTTTCCACACTGGCACACATAACTCTTTGTTGCTTTGCACTTCAATATGTAACTTTGGGAGGTGGCTCAGCTTCCGAGCTGGTTGAGTTGGGTACATTAGAGGTGGTTCACTTTTTTCATTAGCAGCAAGCTGAACTGCTCCTTGTGTAATTAAACTGGCCTGGGAAATATGTTGGGCTCCAAGCGAGGTCTGACACACTGTAACAAAATCAAAAAGGAGAAATAATCAATTATCATAAATACCAACACATTGGACATAATAACACAAAGAAAGAAAAGCAAACACATGCTTAATCCCTTCAGTATTGGCGAGGACTACATACTGTAGAGTTCTATATCTTTGTAACACTACAGTGGCGAATGACTTTAATTAAAGATCTTTATAACAGGTAATGGTATCAGTCAAGGAGAAGATTTTGAACAATGATTAGTAAAGATTCTCCATATCTCACCTTGTAAGGTCTGCATTCCTCTAAGGGGTATGAATGGTGGCTGCTGAAGTTGTGCATACTGGGTGGTCATTATACAAGGCCCTATTGTAGCACGTCTTTCCAACTGTTTGTTGGGACGGAAAGTAACAGGCTGCGTTGTGGCTTCTCCCCTAACCTGTCCTGCAAATCCTGCGTATCCTCATGTAGCAGTGTGGTAGAATCCTCCGTTCATGTCCGATACACGAGGGTAAGCGCGTGTTGCCTGTGGGATCTGCTGTAGATATATTGGTGTTCCTGCAGACCCTTGTTGCAAAGTGATGCCTTGGGCCCCATGACTGTAGACTTCAGTATTCCTCCCTACTGGGTGGGAGCTGTTGCTCCATGAAGGGTAAGCATTGGTAACTGCAGGAGCACTGCAGGTCGGTGGAGGGTTCACAGCAGAGGCATTTAAAAACTGATCTGTAAGGAAGAAAGGTAAAAGTGAAGGGCGTGAAAAGCACAATCAAGGCACATTTCTTTAACACACGGGGACTCAACCTGTTGGGGGGGCTTGAAAACTGGAGTTAACTTTTCAGGATATTCCAGCTTTAGCACAGGTGGCACAATCACTCAATCAGCCTCTGATTGAGTCACCTGTGCTGAAGCAGGGACTGATTGAGCCAGCTGTGCTGAAGCAGGGACTGATTGAGCCACCTGCGCTGAAGCTGGGATATCCTATAAGCCTGACTTTGGGGGGTTAGGACTGTTTTAACAGACCTGTGAAAAGATATTCTTGATATCAAATACATATGAAATACATAGAGATGCTCACTTGGCTTGGTATTTTTATTTTGCCTTTAAAATATTTGGGGTTTTGGTTCTGGTTTTGAATAAAGTTTTTGGGGGTCTTTGTTTTGTTATGAATAGCAAGCACTAACAGGGAAAATGGCTTGCTGGGAAACACATTTATTTGATTATCAATGTTACAGACCGCTACTCTGATCAATAGTGGTCAGAAGCTTCAATATTTTAAATACATTTTTAAGCAAGCTCCATCCACAGTAAAGCATAAAGCAGCTGTAAATATTCCTGTATATTCATTTGCATGTCTTAGACAGGTCTGCAACCCTGTCTTTCACCCTTATCACCCAGCACACAGCACTTCCACTGCAGCAAGGGATTCTGGGAAATGACATGCAAATGAGCACACAGTGCCACCTTTTATCTCAAGCTCACATTACATGAGCAACCCATAGCCAATGCATGCTGCTTTAGACACAGCTTTTAAGCAAGGGCTTGGGAGATGCAAAGCCAGTAAACCCACTCACAGCATATATATATATATACACATTAATGATGTGCTGGGATGTAACACAGACAGAAAACTATTTCTAGGTAGCTTTCGACACCAAGTGGCAACTGCCATATATAACTTGTGCAGTCCATCACCTGCTTTCATGTCCACCTCTGAACACAATGACAATTGTAGATGTACCATAGCTTTCGGAACTGGATCTTTAAAAATAAAAAAATAAAAATTGCCTGTTCCTACTGTGGTAGTTTGTGGTAATATTATGGTGTGGTATTCTGAGACATGTCTGGTATATTGAGGTATCTGGAGGAGCACTCAGGTCAGCTATATCTGTAAATCAAATGGAAGATTCTGCCCTCGTTTTGTGGCTTTGTTTTTTTGGGGGCCTTTGTATAACTGTAGAGTAGTGGTTTCCAACCTTTTTTTGGTTAAGGAACCCAATGTGAAATTCTGTGGGACCCCAACCCTCTCTAACAGCGAGTCTAAGATGAGATGCATTGTAATATATCCCAACCCTATCTAATAGCGTGTCTGAGATCAGATGAAGTGTGAGGAACCCCAACGCTCTCTAATAGCGCTTCTAAGATCTGATGCATTGTACTGTAAATTCTTCTGTATTAAGTACAATTTTAAAATGACCTGAAATTACAGCGAACTCTTTAGGGATGCCCGGGGAATCCTAGGGTACTTAGGAACCTTGGTTGAAAAACACTGCTGTAGACAATAATTTAAGGATATGGCTGAAAGTAGTCGAACATTACATCCCAGGGTGTAGAATTGGTCCAATAGTTATTGACCTAAATTTAGGGCAAGGAAAAAGCATGCCTTATACATAACTAATCCTACTGTATACACTAAGGTCCCTGTGTCTTTTTTTACTATCCCATAGATCCCATAGACGTTTGCCGCTTTGACATTTATGTACTGTATACAGTACATGTGTTCTTTTCTATACATTACTGTTCAAATCATTTAAGATTTTGAATTACAAGCCAGATATAAAAGTAAATTCAATAAAACAAATATGTGTGTATGTATCTATAAGAAATCAGTTTTGACATTTATAAAAAAAAAATATTATCCGATCAAGGCCACGTACCTAACCCCCCCCCTGTGTGTTGTCTACCGCCCCCCCCCCCCCCCACCCGTCTTCTTTCTCCCATCCATTGATAGGAGTCATATTATCTGTTCTGTACCCCATAAAACATTGTGCAAGTAAACAATTCAAAAATATAGATATTATCCATTTCTTTTTTGGTACAGTATTTAAAGGTCATGTTGCTTCCTACCTGCCATGATACAAAGTTAAGGTGGAGATAATTAGTCTCTCTGTACAGCGCCACACTTTTCCTATCTCTGAGATGTCCACGAAATTACCGGTTTCCTTTGGGAACTAATTCAAGTCACGCACAAACAAGTTTACATTTGTGTATTTATCTCAGTCTCTAAGGCGATTCCATGATGTCATTAATGAACACGGCTGCTGGCATCTCCTAGGAGGCTCAATGATGCTGTCTCGTGATGTCATAATAGAGAAATCAGCTACTGTTGACATTTAATTTCAAGGGGTTGAGAAGTGGTTAACTAGAGTAGCAGTCATAAAAATCACAGCTACTGTGATACATTGTATTACGTACATTGGGTGACACAAGTACACATATGGACAGTGCCACTGACAGCAGTGGGATCAACATACTGTATCACTGGGTTCAAATGCATTGACTTCATGGCAAGATAAAGTATCATCCCCTTATGTATGTCACATGTAAAACGCTGAGAAGTTACTGTGTATGTCAAACAGAATAAATAACACCACCTGCGCGGATACAATCAGTCATTTGTCAGCTCCTACTAAGGCCAGGCTCAGTATTTCTCCTTTTTAAACACATTTGAAGCTCTCTCTCTCTGGGGTCTATGTATCAAGGCAATTTTGGAGCAAAACCCTGCACTTACTGTATTTACTGTATCTAAGCCTTTTGTTCCAAATTGTGCCCCATCTTCCTCAGCTTGTACATTGGGGAGAGTCAGTAGGAGGAGTTGGGGAGAAGTTACATGGTGCACAGATTATAATGAGATGTATCACATTCTGCGTCTGTCCCAGCTTGTACATTGGGGAGAGTCAGTAGGAGGAGTTGGGGGGGAGTTACATGGTGCACAGATTGTAATGAGATGTATCACAGTCTGCGTCTCTGTACCAGCATGCACCTTGGGGAGAGTGAGTAGGATGAGTTGGGGGGGGAGTTACATGGTGCACAGATTATAATGAGATGTATCACATTCTGCGTCTGTCCCAGCTTGTACATTGGGGAGAGTGAGTAGGAGGAGTTGGGGAGAAGTTACATGGTGCACAGATTATAATGAGATGTATCACATTCTGCGTCTGTCCCAGCATGCACCTTGGGGAGAGTGAGTAGGAGGAGTTGGGGGGGAGTTACATGGTGCACAGATTATAATGAGATGTATCACATTCTGCGTCTGTCCCAGCTTGCACCTTGGGGAGAGTCAGTAGGAGGAGTTGGGGGGGAGTTACATGGTGCACAGATTATAATGAGATGTATCACAGTCTGCGTCTCTGTCCCAGCATGCACCTTGGGGAGAGTCAGTAGGAGGAGTTGGGGGGGAGTTACATGGTGCACAGATTATAATGAGATGTATCACAGTCTGCGTCTCTGCCCCAGCATGCACCTTGGGGAGAGTCAGTAGGAGGAGTTGGGGGGGAGTAACATGGTGCACAGATTATAAGGAGATGTATCACATTCTGCATCTGTCCCAGCTTGCACCTTGGGGAGAGTCAGTAGGAGGAGTTGGGGGGGAGTTACATGGTGCACAGATTATAATGAGATGTATCACAGTCTGCGTCTCTGTCCCAGCATGCACCTTGGGGAGAGTCAGTAGGAGGAGTCGGGGGGGAGTTACATGGTGCACAGATTATAATGAGATGTATCACAGTCTGCGTCTCTGTCCCAGCATGCACCTTGGGGAGAGTCAGTAGGAGGAGTTGGGGGGGAGTTACATGGTGCACAGATTATAATGAGATGTATCACAGTCTGCGTCTCTGCCCCAGCATGCACCCTGGGGAGAGTCAGTAGGAGGAGTTGGGGAGGAGTTACATGGTGCACAGATTATAAGGAGATGTATCACATTGTGCGTCTGTCCCAGCATGCACCTTGGGGAGAGTCAGTAGGAGGAGTTGGGGGAGTTACATGGTGCACAGATTCTTTTGAGATGTATCACAACTTGCATTTCTCTGATACTTTTTTTTTTTTACTTTTTATTTGCCCCCAAAAAATCCTCCATATCTGAAGTGCCATAAGTCTAACATACCGCGTCAGAAGTAAGAAACTGTTCTTACAGTATATATGCTGCGGCTCTGCTCCAAAAAATAGAGCCATGCGTCTAAACACAATTACTCTATGTTGCTGCATAGACCCTTTATGTCCTAATTCCAGCACTGGGGAAGTGTTCAACTCCATTCAAGGGCAGTCTAAACTAAACTACTAGTTTGGTACAGCACTGCACTTTGCTTTAATGCTTCAGACATACACATTATGGGTATTGAATGGGTCCCCCTGCTTATTTGTGGGGGGATAGAGATAAGAGTCTTTTACAATGAGAGTGCTACTGGATGTATATTCTATATACAGTGAAACCTCGCGGCCTTAATTACAATTTATTTTTGGGATGTTTTTTGTCAGTACACTAAAACCTCCTCTTGGATAGACACAGGGATTTTCTAGTAGCTGTGAGTTGTGCAAAAGCGTGCAGAAAGAGCCTTATCCGATTGGATTTCTAGGTTTTGCTCTTCTGTAAGTCCTTCTCGCATGTCCAAACCAAGTGGGCCGAGAGAGACCCATATCTCAACAAAACCCATATGAGTTTTATGAAGTATATATTTTTTGTTATATCCCCATTCTCTCTCTCCCACCCCTCCCCCATTCCCTCTCCCACCCCTCCCCATTCTTTCTCTCTCCTATCCCCCTCCTCATCTGCTTTCCTCCCCTCCTTATCCTCTCTCCTACCACATCATCTCTCCCCATCCTATCTCCCCCTCATCTTCCCCCTTCTTATCCTCTCACTCCCCACTCCTCATCCTCTCTCCCCCTCCTCATCCTCTCCCCTTCCTCCTCATACTCTCCCCTTCATTATCCTTTCTCTCCCTTTTCATTCTCTCATTCCCCCCTGTTTATCCTACCTCCACCCTCCTCATCCTCTTCCCCTCCTAATCCTCTCCCTCTCCTCATCGTCTCCCCCCCTCTTCCCCCCTCCTCTCCCCCACCTCTCTCCCTCCTCATCCTCTCTGCTTCCTGCCCAGCCTCTCAACCCCTTCTCCGCCACTGCCCCTCCTCCCCATCTCACCCATCCTCACCATCTTTCCATGCCTCCTCATCATCTCACTCCCCCCTCCTCATCCTCTCACTACACTGCTTCTCATGCTCTCACTCCCACCACTCCTCATCCTTATCCTCTCACTACACCCTCCCTCATCCTCACTACACCCCTCCTCATCCTTTCACTCCCCCACCTCATCCTCAAACTCACCCCCACCTCATCCTCTCAATCCCTCTCCTCATCCTCTTACTCCTTCTCCGTCTCCTCTCACTCCTCCATCCTCATCATCTTGCTTCTCCCCCTCCTCATCCTCTCACTCCCCCCTCCTCCTGCTCTTACTCCCCCTCCTCATCATCTCGCTTCTCCCCATCCTCATCCTCCTCTCACTCCCTCCTCATCCTCTCCCACCCTCCTCATCCTCTCACCCCCTCCTCATCCTCTCACTCCCTCCTCATCCTCTCACTCCCCCTCCTCATCCTCTCACTCCCCCCTCTCCCCTTCACACTCCCCCTCCTTATCCTCTCACTCCCCCCTCCTCATCCTCTCACTCCCCCCTCCTCATCCTTTCACTCCGTCCCTGCCGGCAATTAATGTATGTACTTACAGCACAAAAACCAGGAGAATAACAGTGAAAACCAGAAATTCAGACGCCGGGGCCCCCAAGGATGCCAAGGAGAACGATATCTCGAAAGAGAACCCCGATGGTAACAGTTTATTTCCCGAAAGGTGAGCTGACACGAGTGAGTGTAGGGGAGGAAAGCAGGCAAATGGCGGGCTCCGACTCAGAGTGAAAGATCCACAAGCAGACCCGCGAGTAGAGCGGAGGCTTCGGACCAAGACTGGGTCACAAGAAAGGACATGAAAGTGTTCTGCTCGGAGATGAAGACCTTTTTTCAGAAAGAGTTCTGGGAACTCAGGAAAGATATTGACAGTTTAGGTGACAGAACCAACACACTGGAAAATAAAGTGGATGCAAATACTGTACTAGAGCCATCCAGAAAAATGAGAAATCCACGGCCCAACTCTATAAAAGGATTGCGGACATAAATGACAGGCAGGAAGACTCAGAAAACCGCGACCAGCGAAATAATATCCACCTGCGGGGTGTCCCGGAGTCGGTGTCAGATCCAGAGGAATTTACCTCCAACTGGCTGTTGCATATGCTACCAGACAAGACTGAAATAGAGCTACAATTTGACAGATGTCACCAAGCGTTGCGATCCAAACCGCAACATGGAGACTCGCCGAGGGACATAATCATAAGGCTACACTACTTTAAAATAAAGGAAAACATATGTCAAATCGCCAGAGCGGCTAAGTCCCTGGAATTCGAGGGAGTGAAACTCCAGGTGTTTCAGGACCTTGCCCCGGCAACCCTGTCAAAGAGGAGAGCCCTGTCATCAATTACCAAAGCCCTATGCGATAATGGGATCCGGTATAGATAGCTGTTCCCATTTGGATTAATGGTGTTAAAAAATGTTCACTCTGAAACATGTGGAGGGGAGAGCTGAGTTTCTGAAAAAAACAGGCCTACCTGTCTCTTCCTCGGGTCCTGAACAGCAGCTCCCAGCCGAGGATCCAGCTCCGGAGGCGTCATGGAAGCGTGTGGAGCTGCAGAGGAGCAAACACAGTGCTTAAGTGTTTCTCCGGTGTCAATCATCCCCAAGTTAGGACTTAAAGGAGCCATCCCCGGCTCGGAGTTTCATACGATTTGTGCGGTGTGTAGTTGGTCCCTCTGGTGGAAGGGGAAGGTGAATCACGACCATCTTGATTCTTCCTGGAGGAGTGAGATAAAGAAGAAGTCCCCTGGTGGCGGGAAGATGCATCACGGCCATCTTGGTAGCAGCAGAAGGAGAGATGAGTGACGAGGACCCCTGGTGGCGTGAAGGTGCATGTCGGCCATGTAAGCTCAGGATGAGGGTACGGCTGGGAGAGACCCCAGGTGGTAGAAGAGGGCACTGAGTCCGGCTGGACTCCATTATCTCGCCGACAGGGGCTCAGACGGGAGCAGGAGGCCCACCGGTGGAGAACAGTGGAGAACCGTAGGATCCGACTGGGACATGGCTGCCCTAAAATTTAATAATTATCCAACTCATAAGGGGGGGGGAGAGGGGGGCCTTGCCGCTAGAGAATAAATGAAGAGAGGGAAGGAGGAGCGGGGAGACTGGGGTCGAAGATCAGGCCAGAGATCAGGGGAAAGGGAGCAGGGATTTAGAAGACTGGGGGATGTGGATGGTCACATGGAAGCTAATATACTCGCTGGAGAAAGGGTGGGGGAGAAAGGCTGGGGGTAGACTAGGAGGGTGAAGGGATAGAAGCATCCTCTCGGTAGGGTAGGAGAGGGAGGAGTTCAGCCAAGCAGGGCCAAGCAAAAGCGCTGAAACTCCAGCCCTGCTGAGGAGCTAAGGGGTGACGAGGGAAGAAGGAGTAGTCTAGAGAAGGGACAGGGAAGTAGAGAAAAAAGGGATAGTCTTATAAGTGCAGGCGGGTTAGGGACTTAGATATGAGGGCAAGAATTAGGGTGGACCTCCATGTTTTCTATGGTCCAGATGATTAATCTCTCTCTCCACGTACCTGCAGTAGATGTCCATGGGGGGCCGACGGGGAGATGCTCGGCTGCAATGTATAGGGGGGAGTATAACGAGAGTGCGGTCGCTATGTACCTTCGCTGAACTGGGTATGTGGACACCTCTAAAGCTGAAAAGGTCCTGCGAAGAAGAAAAGCCCCCATACCGGAGATAAGGATGATGGTGGAGGTTGGGTGGGGGGAAAGGGGAGGGGGGAGGGTGTCAGGGTGGGCGGCCATAATAAACAAGGGACTCATGCGGAGGGGAGAGGTTATTAAGGGACTGTGGCCTAGAAGGAAATAGGTTTGAAGTTCAGCCAAAGCAAAATATAACTTGTTTAAGAGGGAGGGAGCCTTCAGGGGATTGGGCATCAGAGCGGGGGGAGGGTTGACCGCACTGGACTCTGCCGCAGAGCTGAAGATCACACAGAGCACGAGGGGTTCGGGTGACTAGAAGTCCGGGATGGTTGCTAGGATTCGTTCGTGTTCACTGTAAATAGGTTATGACTTGTACCCACACTGGTTTATTCATGTATATAGTTTGTATGAAGAAGGTCAATAAAATTATTAGATGGAAGGTGCCGGTATAGGGACCACCTTGGTCGATTGCCTGCGTCTCGGGTTGTGAGAGGGGTGTGTCACCTTCTTGCACAGGCAAGTCCCTCGGGAACCCAACTAGAAAAAAGAAGATTTGGGTACCTGATCCGGATCTTCGTGGCGGATGGCATCGGATGCTGTTGGAGGGCTTCAAGGTGCGTGAGCTTCCTGTTACCCCGGGAGTCGGAGGGCCACCGCTTCTATTGGTAAGTAATATATTCAAAGTTTGTAAATGTTTCTTTTTACAGGTTTATTCATTGGATGTGTGTTTTGATTTTTTGGGGAGGCACATTGACTGATAATATATTAATCTGTACCTCTTTAGGGTACAGGTTAATACATTATTATGCCAATATTTGGGGGGCATTTCTCGCTTGGTATTGCTGTGGTTTTTTTTCATTTCATTGTATTATGTGGATGTGATTGTTTGTTTGTTCATGCTTAATGCTACTAAAAGGTTTGCGATTTGTGTTCATTTGTAGTTAATGTTATATTATGTTAGCTAATGCGTTTTATGGTTAGAAAAAAGCCTCTAGAGAGGAATGTGGAGCACAGCACAAGGACGGACAGCAGGACCAGCACATCAAGGGTTAACTAATTTATTAGTATAGGGGGGACACCATAAAACCAGACAATCACCACTCTGACGCGTTTCGGGCTATGCCATTTGTCAAAAAGTATGCCCCAGACTTAACAAACACATATTTATACATTGTTAAAATTCTTTAATCGCGTGTACCTGTGTCGGTACAATGTATAAATATGTGTTTGTTAAGTCTGGGGCATACTCTTTGACAAAGGGCATAGCCCGAAACGCGTCAGAGTGGTGATTGTCCGGTTTTATGGTGTGTCCCCCTATACTAATAAATTAGTTAACCCTTGATGTGCTGGTCCAGCTGTCCGTCCTTGTGCTGTGCTCCACATTCCTCTCTAGAGGCTTTTTTCCTTCCTGCTCTGCAATTAAGTTGGAGGCACGCCTGCATGCATCCCCTGCTGATATATACTACTCTTCAATCAAAAAAGTGAGTGGACTTTGATATACCTACTGCTCTCTGATATTGTCCCCATTTCTGTTCTGTGACTCACCTTAGTGTGGTAGGAGAACAGGGAACTTTCAGCCTATGGCGCTATGTTCCCCTAAAACCCTATAAATCCCACTATTGGAAGCCATATAGGCAGTCACATACTTATGAACAGTCTTTAAGGTTGACTGGGATATATATCCTTAAGAAGCAGTTTGTCCTCACTAATAATTCAAGCAAAGAATTATGTATCCATGACATATGGGACCTGTTATACAATATACCTGTTCTTATATCTGTTGCACCTTTTTGGACGGAAGTCCTGTTTTTCTATGCGTTTTATGGTTAGTTCAGATATTGTTAGAATTTCTTTCTTTGTATTTTACTGTTTAAATTCATTAATGTTGTAGTAATTAATTGTTTGGATTGGTTAGTGTTACTATTCATGTTGAGTTGATTTAGGAATTAATTGGTTTGATTGGTTAATGGTTTAATTAATTCATTGTTGATGTTGTTATTGCTTGTATTGATTGGATTAGCTAGCTACTGTTTATATTTAGTGAAGTGTGTTTTTTTGGAGTTTAGTTAGGTTTTATTATTGTGTGTTTAGTGTATTAATGTATTGTAATTAGGGTGCCCATTGAGTGCTATAGAGGCTTATCATGCCCATATTATTATTATATGGGTATGATGTACCACTATACTACTCAATGGCTATAGGGTGGGTATTGTCAGTCAGGGGTGGGTGCTTAGGCTTCATGGATGGGTGAAGGGGGTATTAGCCTTAAGGATGGGTGTCTAGACCTTGCGGGTGGGTAGCGGTTGGGTTAACCCCTTTATTGCTTAGCGATATTAACTGCTAAGGTAGTGAAGGGGTTAATTCCCCCCGCAACCCCCCCGCAAGGCCTAAACAGCCACTAAGGGCCAAATTCCCCCTTAACCCACCCTCGCTAGCCACAGTATTGTATTGTAATGTATGTCTTTACAGAAAGCCTGGCACGGTTGTTTAACCCCTTCATTACCTTAGCGGTTAGCCGCTAAGGTAATGAAGTTGTTGTACATGCATTTTTCCTGCCTCGGATGCATGCCGGGGGGGTCCGGAGCTGCTATTAATGGTTATCAGCTTCGGAGACCCCGGCATCAATCCGAGGCAGGAAAAGGGCCTGATTTTTTGTAAGTCCCGACACATCGCAGCTCATCAAGGCCATCTCCCCACCAATTTACCTAAAGTTTGAGGTGAATTGGATTTGGGGAGAAGAACGCCTTTTAGGGCTGCGATGGGCTGCGATAGGCCGCGACAGCCGACTCGCGGGCATCTGAATCGCGCGAGTTTATGATCCTTCAGAAAATGGTCGATAAGCGGCTGATCGCCGCTCAATTGGCGAATTTCTGTTGGTGATAAAATTTTGCATCGATACAGGCCGTTATCGAGCAGTTATCGAGGCTTTCTGAATACGAGTAGCCATTTTGGTCGATAAGTGCTCGATAAGGGCCTTATCGAGGCTTTCTGAATGAGGCTCTAAATGTTTATTACATGACTTCTAAGAAAAAGAAAGGAAAACAGAATTCTTACTATTTATTGATGCTTAAAATGTCAGAGTATTTTATAGTGAATACACATCTAACCCCATTGCATCCTGATTGTTCCATGATGTGGTGTCAAACACATTCTCTTACTGTTAACACAATCACGCACTCCTCTCTACCCCTTTCTCTCTCCCCCAGCCCCTCTTTTTTTCTCTCTCTCATCTTCCATCCCCCTTTTAAAACTTGGACTGCATATGCTCATGTGTTAAAGCCAAGGAGCGCTGCGTGTCTCCCATTGGTTGAAGCTCGGTACCTTCGGCTAATTACCACAGTCTGAAGATCAATTACTTATTTGATAGATGATGAGCATGTTATAGAAAATGTATCACTAATTGTACTTTACGTGGCTATTAATATATACAAATAAATCTCTGAACACCGTGTTTTAATGGTAAGATGATCTGTGTAAATATTAAATTGAACATCTTTATGGGTCCTTGAAATGAGGTGCTCACTTGCTTGTAAGCTTCTGTAGACTGTTTTCCACAAGGAGATACACGAGAGATACAAAGAGAGAAACAAGTGTACCTATTGGCTAGTTCCGTCCATTCCGTAGCACTTTTCAGCTGCAAGTAAATTCATGTACAGTAGCGGCAGCTTTTATTCTTACATTTGCCGGCGGCAGGCCGGGATCTACTCCAGCTGGCGCGCGGTCTAGACCGCGCGCCACCGCGTGTTCCTCCGCGCACCCCCCTCCACCCCCGCGCATTTCTAACCCCCTTCCCGACCCCGAACCCGGCTCCTGCTCTGCCCCTCTGCTTCCCCGCACCCCCGCTTACCTCACTTTACACTCCAGGGGTGTCGGGGAAGCCGGGGAAGCCGGGCGCATCACGTGACAGTGACGTCACAGTGACGCCGCGACAAGCAGCGTCACCACGTTTCCCGCATGCGTCCTGCCGTGCGGGAAATGTGAGAATAAAAGCTGCCGCTGCTGTATATCAGCATTAATACCGGTTTGTGACAGTCAATTGAGGAGAAATTATATAGTCCAAAGATGGAAAAACGGTGCACAGCGTGTTGAGGAAAAAATGCAGTACAGAACATCAAGGAATTTAATTAAAGACCTATTTATTAGGGAATGAAATGGGGAACATCAAGGTGAGTGGGTATAGAATCTACTCTGATGCGTTTCGAGCGTTCCTGCCCTTTGTCAAAGAGTAGGAACACCCGAAACGCGTCTGTTTTTCCATCTTTGGACTATATCACTACTGTTTCTGCTGCTGGATGAACGCCCTAGAGCCTAGAAGTCCAACTATCCAGTGAGTGTGTGAAAGCGTACAAATAATATCAATAATTCTAAGGGTTCAGAATATCATAGTGAGTTTATTTAGTACCAAGTTACATAGAAGAGAGAGAGAGAATTCAAAATTAACTTTCTCCTCCCCTCGCACTGTAGTGAATAATACAAAAACCTTCCTCGAGCTCAAATACATGCTTCGCAAGCTAACTAACCTTTACCCTACATATTTCCCCGGAATTTGGGGCCTTGTAGCCTCCTGACTTAAGGAGTGAACCTTTCTCAGCCATGTGTGTGGCTCAATTAGAGGCTCAGTCAATGACCTGACCTGCCGCCGGTGGCCCTTGAGGACTGGAGTTGGCCACTCCTGAACTGGACTAATCTAAGATAAAGTAGCAATAATTTGAAAGCTGAGCTTTAAAATGGATCCTAGCAATATTCATAAGTGACTGAACTTTGTAAGAGGAAAGCAGGGGGTGACCCTTCTGTTGAATCCTTTCAGGACTTTAGCAATCATTTTCATATAAAATTGGTGGCTTTAAAAAAAACGTTAGTAGGCTTGTAGCAGAGACATAGTATTTATAATTATCAGTAGATATATTATTTATAAAAATGTTTTACCAGGAAGTAATACATTGAGAGTTACCTCTCGTTTTCAAGTATGTCCTGGACACAGGGTTATAACAATAAACGGTTACATTCAATGAACAGAGTTATACAGTCAATTCACAGACATTTCATGGACAGATAGAGTTGGAAAAAGGGATAAAACAAAGGGCTGGTGAGTTTCAGATTGAAATAGAGAAGTTTTAACAACAGCAAATAGCTCACACCCTTTGCCTGCCCTTCGCCTGCCCCAAAGGCTGTCCGCCTTTGGTGCGACGTATATGTACACTGTAAATGTAATATATGCCAGTTGTTGTAATATTGTCACATAATATTATAATATATTATGGACAAGGATCACTGCAGTCCAAATAATCTTCCTGTGCCTCAGGCACCTAAAATCAGACTGTAAGTTCTATGGAGCAGGGACACGGGATTCAATGTAATGCATGTCCTGTATAATATATTACAATGGGCAGAACATAGCACAATGTCCAATAGTTTTACATTTATACATTTAATTTTAGTTGGATGATGGATTTTTTAATACATGGATAATTTATTAATGTATATGTAATTAAATGAAGACATTTTCAGTATTATTACAGACTGGGAAGACCCTGAGGGAGAATAGAACTCGTCACAGAATTGACCCTCCTGAATTTTCCCAACTTTCAGAATTTTCACCTGGTCCCTTCTATCTTGTTCTCCTTATTCTACACAGTGACCCTGATGGGCAATATCACTATCCTCACCCATTATCAGCCTGGACTGATACCTTCACAAGCCCATGTACAGTATTTGCTCCTGTGAAACTCCACCTTTATGGAAATGTGATACACCTCTGTCAGTGTTCCCAAGATGCTCAGGAACCTCATGACCAAGCCAACGGCAATCTCTTTCTTCAGCTACATGGCTCAAATGTACTTCTCCTTTTCGTTGGATTCCACTGAGCGTTTCCTCCTGGCTGGCATGGCTTACGATCATTCCCTTGCCATTTGTAAGCCATTACTTTACACAGCTACGTATAATGACCAACAGGACGTGTCACATGCTGGCCATGCTCTGCAGGGTTTCTATGGTGTATACTCACCACTTATTCTACATCTCAGTTGACGTTTTGTGGTCCTAACTCTATTGACCACTAACTCTGCAATGTGGCTGCAGTGTTAAAACTGTCTTGGTCCTCTACCCATGTAGTTGATGCCATATATTACATGTCCATGTGCTCACAGGCTGTCGGAAAGCTTTCTCCACATGTGTGTGTAACCTCACAGTGGTCGGCATATTCTATCTAGGGGACGATTATATTTATATATGTCTGGCCACAGTCTAAGTACTCATTTGACATTGACAAAGTTGTGTCTATATTCTACTTTGTGGTGACCCCCTTGTTGAATCCCATTATATACAGTCTGAGAAATAAGGAGGGAAAAGATCTAATTGATAATGCAATTTTTGCATAGTGGTCTTACCGCTCTGTCAATTAGGATGATTGTAACAACTGCTAAAAAATATTATAGTGGTGATGCAGAATTGCATATTTGCCATTGGCCAGGTAATTACTGTATACCTCTCCTGCAGCTCTTTGTCAGGGAGTAGATGGCAGTGGAAAATAGTGTCAAAGAGCATTATTACAGAAGAAAATGGAATTAAGGCACTGACTGTATATCCCCAAAATAATGGAAATCGTGTGAATTCATTCAATTTATGGTCCTGGGTCTTTTATGAAATCCACTGTGCATAACATACGGTAACAAGTTCACAGATTTGAACATTTAGGCATAAAACTGACATTGTAAAAGTAATTTAGAAAACTTCTAAAGACTAAACCAAGTGGGAGCAGAGAGGAAGGAGCAGATAAGATAATAGTAAAGGCTGAAAAAAAACTTAAATGCATGCTTGCTAATGCAAGAAGCCTGACAGATAAAATGTGGGAGCTTGAATTAATAGCTACAAGGGAGCAGTATGATAATCCCTGTCTGTCCACTTCTTCCTCGCTCTGCATAGTTCCTGTTTCCCTGTGTGCTGACCTATGCTGTGCTCCCTCTGTGTTCCTGCTGTATCCTGCTCCTGTGTTTCTCCTTTGGATTTCCCAGGCTTTGACCCTGCTTACTCTGGACTATTCTGCTCTGTGTATCCCTTTGAACCTTGCTACGCTCTCGACCACGCTGCTCTCTGGAACCCTTGGACCTGGCTTTGTACGCCGAAGACTCTACCCTCTGGATCCCTTGGACATTGGCACACAGACACGACTATCCCTACGCATACTACTAACTACTCTTTCAACAGGCCCAGCAACGCTATACCACACTCCGGGCTTGCTCCCACTGCTGAGGGTGTGTGGTGTAATACCTTTCCCACCTCAGTACTGGGGTCTTGCCAGGTCTGCGGGCATACAGGCGTGACACCGTCACAGTACGTGACGTTGGCAGATGCGGAAGCTTTACAGTGACTGAATACACTGGCGTCCTCCACGAGTCACCAGCAGTTCTCTCCAACTAATTGTCTCTAATGCCAAAATGTGAGTGCATTACCTATATGCTATTTTTGTGCAATATATACCCTTATCATACCACACTATTGTGCGCTCTCTCCTTTCTTTCTCCACATTCCTTGGGAGGTATACTGAGTACTTTACGATTCCATCACACGTCAAGCTTACCAGACCAACAGTTATAAGGCTTCCATCACCAGAGGGCTTCCAATAAAGGGCTCCCATCAGAGAGAGATGGATCTCTGATACGTCTGATATATCTGAATCAATTTGTGAGTGACACTAACACAGAGACTATTTTATATTTAACTTATTAATACCATCAGAACTATTATACTATTTTTTCTATTTTTCACAAATTATCTTGAGAATCACAGCGCTCCTCCTACCTGTAAGACAACGCAAGACTACATTGGACCTGGACAGTCCTTTAAAGGGTGTAGAGCTGCTGTATTCATTTGTATTGTATTTCACATTTAATATTTTACTGATCACGTTTTTTGGTGAAGGTTATTTATTCACTATATTTATATATATATATATATATATATATATATATATATATATATATATATATATATATATATATATATATATATATATATATATATACTTATTTGGTTTTTAGGTTCAAAGTTATTGGTTATTTTTTACCACTAATTCACTTCAGTTATTTCATAGTTAGAAGCGCCCGGTTCCATCTTTTTGTTCTCTCATTACATAATAATCTATTACTATTGCATCTTGTTGCTAAGGGAAAGAATGTCTACAATATTGATCTCCCCATAATGCTATTCATATCAGTGTGTTTGAAAAACAGAACAGTCCAGAGGAAGCCCGCATGTTACGTAAACCTATACACATTTATTGGCAGAGAATAAATGCTCACTTCACTTGCATATCTGTACTAATTGTACAAAATGAGACACACCAAACAAAGCGGGTTCTGTAAATCACAACACAGGTGGTATAGGTGGTATTGACCAGTGGTTTTAAGCCTTCTTTTGGTTTAGGAAACTTATAATTATATTGTGAAATTCTGAGGAACCCTAACCCTCTCTAAAAGTACGTCTGAGATCAGATGCATTGTAAGGAACCCCAACCCTCTCTAATAGCGCGTCTGAGATTAGATGCTTTGTAAGGAACCCCAACCCTCTCTAATAGTGCATCTGAGATCAGATGCATTGTAAGGAACCCCAACCCTCTCTAATTGTAACGCTTGCGCTCACCACGAACAAGGCGGACCCCCGGTACTGAGGTGGGAAAGAAGAAAATGCGCACCTGCAGCAGTGGAGGCATACCTGGATTGTCAGTGTAGCCGGGTCGGGGTTGGAGAGAGAGGGTAGTCCAGATACTTGCCGCGGTTGTGGGGAGGAGCCAGTAGAATGGTAGATGTCCGTTGTGCCTAGGTCGAGGGTTGGAGCCGGTGCGTTAGTAGAATGTCCTATACTGTAGCTGTGGTCAGGGATGGAGAGATGCAGGTAGTCGAAGGGAAGCCGGGGTCGTTATACAGAGATGGTCCAAGAGTCTAGCCGGGTCGGTACACGAGAGGTCAAACTGAAAGCAAGAGAGGCAAGGCACAAGGCAAGGCAAAGCAGGAGTGTAGGAACACAAGGCTACTATGGTCTATGCTCAGCAATGTGTGACTGAGCAAGCAGAGATTAAATAGGAGGACTGAAGCAATGAGAGTGAGAGGCGGAACGAAGGTGCGGCCCCCGCGGGAGCTGTGATTGGACGCAGAGCGCAGGAGACAGGTGGGCATTGTTACGGGTGTTGTCTCACAGCTGGGGAGCGGTGCACGATTGTCGCGTAAGCGCGCCACGCGTGAGTGACGCGTGACGCGAACGGGGGGTGGGACCAAGCTCCATAGAGGTGTTTGAAAACCTCCGTGTGCGCGCACGTTTTGTTGCCGGTCATTTGATTAGATGAGTTATTAAAGCAAATTGTGTAGTTGCTGTACCCTCTCTCCAGTTCATTTATTTTTTCGTTCCGGTTGTGCATCGCACATTTTTCACTTTGTACTATCTACCTAGCGAACAGAACACCAAAAGGTGTCCTGCAGCAACCCACAGGAGCAGGATTGAACTGATGAACCCTTTCATAACCGTGAGTCTCCACTTTGTTATTATTGAGGATTCCGTCTATGATATAGGGGACTAGCAAGTCTACAGTTATTGATTTAAGAAGTTAACTAGGTGCCATTCCATGTGAACATTTACAGCTGATTTTTGATAGCTCAATAACAGAGCAGAACCAGCTAGATGCCATCTTTTCTACATGTATATACTGTAAACCCCAAGACTGATCATTTACACCATTTATAAGTGGAGTTGGTAAGGATACCTTTCTATTTATGAGACAAAGGATTGGACATTTCTGTAGTGTTTTTGATTTAAACAAACAGGGCCCAAAATCTACTATTGGGATTGTTTTTTGGAGCCACAGATTTGGTCTTTGGACTTTGTCATAGTTTGTAGCTCTACTCTGGGGGCCATGATGTTCACTTTTAAATGTCACATCTTCTTTAATATACACTAATGCAACATAGAGCGCTCCCAGATGGTATCGAATTGGTCTAACTGCATCAATACGAGGCTCCCAACATGTTTCACAGACTCTCTTTAGTGTTAAATTGGGTAAGGATTTTAAAAGAACGATCTACCTGTTGGAGGACCTGGGGAAGAAATTATACAACGGTTGAATTAAGCCAAAAAATTAAATGGCACCTATATTGGGTTTGGCCAGGTTGTTAACCACCGGGTTCAAATAATGAGAACTACATGGTACATAAAACGCACATGGATTCATGTTCAATATGTCTTTGAACTCCATTATGCTTTCCCCGTATATTTGCAGCATTGTCATAGCTTTGGCCCTGCATATTTTCTACATTTATATTGATATCCAATAGTTCTTTTATTATCCGATCACTTAAGATGATGTCATTTCAGCCCCCCAAAAAAATGGAAGCCATCACATGGTACATCCACCAATCAGATTGGTGGATGTATCATTTGCCGGTCAAATGTGACGTCACAGGCCTTATATAAAGTCTGTCACGTCGTATTTGACCCTAAGAAGCCGTCCGATTAACATCTCCCAGACATGTGAAGAAGAAAAAAAGAACTACCCACCCTCCCCGTGACTTTCTTTCACTCCCCCCATAGCTTTCTTTCATCCCCCCACTCCGTGTCTCTCTTTCATCCCCCCCTTGTCTCTCTATCGCCTCCCTCCCCATGTCTCTCTTTCACCCATCTCCCCATGTCTCTCTTTCACCCCGCTCCCAATGGCTCTCTTTCATCCCCCTCACTATGTCTCTTGCACCCCCTCCCCGTGTTTCTCTATCACCTCTCCTCTCCATGTCTCTCTTTCACCCCCCCATGTCGCTTATTCACCCCGCCCATGCCTCTTTCACCCCATTCCCTTCCCATGTCTCTCACCCCCTCCCCATGTCTCTCTTTCACCTCCCCTTCCCTCCCCATGTCGCTCTTTCACCCCCCCATTTTCCATGCCTCTTTCACCATCCCCATGTCTGTTTCAACCCCCCTCCCCATGTCTCTTCACCCCCGGCTCCCCATATCTCTTCACCCCCCCTCCCCATGTCTCTTTCACTCCCTCCCATGTCTCTTTCACCCCCCCTCCCTAAGACTCTCTTTCACCCCCTCGCCATGTCTCTTTTTCACCCCCTCCACATGTCTCTTTCACCCCCATCCCCTCGCCATGCTGTGGTCTTGCACTAAGGTGGCCCGTATTTGGGAACAAATCAGAGACTGGATTCAGCGGATTCTCGATTTGGAGATCCCCCTGGACCCGTGGCTGTTCCTTTTGGGCAGGCGGATCCAGGGTCTGTCAAATGCGTCGCATAAATTAATCGCGCATTTCGCCACTGCCACAAGATGCGAGATCGCAGCACTATGGAAACAGCAGGAGATACCAAATATCCCAAAGATCAAAAACAGAATTTGGCATGTCTGCCGGATGGAACAATTAACGAGTTTAGTTAATGACACCGGCACAAACTTTCTAAAAGTCTGGGATCCATGGTTGACCCAGGTAGACATCCCCGTAGTGGACGCCACCTCGATCCTGCACTAATTAACCTAGGTGCGGCCTCTTTTAAGGTCAGATTAGACATAACGACATAGTGACGCACAGTTAGCAGACCTTCACGTGGTCACAGAATAGGGTAATCCCAATACTAGCAATAACCCTTAGGAGGACCTGCCCCAGCTAAATTCCTTAGAGATGGCCTAACAAGTGGGCCAAGAATCAGCGAGAAAATTATAACTAAGTCTAGCCACCCTACACCCCCCTCCCCCCCCCTTCCCCTCCCCTCTTCCCTTGTCCCCCTGTCAAGTTCGTCTGGTCTTGTTTGTAAAGTTTTAAATGGTTGTGCTTCCGAGGCATTTTTATATGTGTTTAACAAAACCGGAAAGGTGATAATGGGCTGTGGAACAATGGCTGTATTTGTACTTTCCAATAAAAATTTAAAGTTCATTTTTCATCCCCTCCACATGTCTCTTTCACCCCCATCCCCTCGCCATGTCTCTCCTTCAACCCCCCTCCCCTCGCCATTTCTCTCACCCCTCCACCTTCCCTCCACATGTCATACACTCACACACACACACACACACTCACACTACACCCAGTCAGAGAATGCGCTGCGCAGCATAACGCCACCTAATGGCTGGAGGATAAATTGCAGTGGCACACCCTACTTTTCTCTCTGCTTCTGGTAAAATCGGGACATACTGTAGCAGAAGATAGTCGGGGCAGGAGACATTAGATAAAAAATCTGGACAGTCCCGGGACATCGGTCACCCTATGTCAGTGCCACATTGGTCTGCAGCTATTTCCTCTCTGTCATTGACCAGGTGATCCTGTCTGGGTAACGACAGAGACTGTTGATGCTTCCTGTGCCGAAGTCCATCTGTTGTTTCAACACCGTGCAAGTAGGAAATGCAGTAGCACCGCAGCATAGCCACCGTTCTGACATTCTGTCATATTGCTAAGGCATCAGAAGCTGTATTGGCCTCTTCTTCAATACTCTGCATACACAGAGTAGCACGTCTACCGGGCGTCTTGCTGCTGAGCCTGAAGGGCTAATATATTGCTTACAATGTCCTTGCAACTGTAGATACAGCCACAACTTAAAAAGCAAAAATGAGATTTACAGTAGTGAAGGTGACCGTCGTAGCTTCTCCCGGCATTGCTGCGGTTAGTTCATGACTTCCGAATGGGACCACGTACAGCGACGTATAAGTGTGGCTACATCTGTATGTAGGAATGACAACGAGAGCCTTAAAAAAAGATACTCTTTGAACATGAGACTGTAGGAGGAATGTCCTCCAAACCAAGTGCATCAAAGTGTGAGATCTGATAGTCATAAGTGAATAAGCAAGCTTAAGCGGACCCTGGGATAGGTAAGTAAGCACAAACAACTAGGAGTGTCTTGATTGCAGAGCTCATTAACAGGTTAACTGCTGCCAATGGTGTAACAAAAACCTAATCTGAACTAACCGGTGGATATGAACATCAGTGTGAACAGCAGGTTTCTATCTGGCAGCAACCTTAGAGCAAGATATGAATATCCAGTGATATAATGATGTAGTTCTTACTCACATGGGTGTTGTTTGTATGCCGTCCCAGAGGCGTGCATCCAGCTGGTATACAATGCAGACAGGAATCCTCATTGAAAAAGTAAAGCACAGCCGGTCCAAGAAGAAAACAATCCGGGGCTAAGTGAATGAATTAAAAATATTCTTTATTGGGGGTGCACAGCATGGTGGCGCAGGGGATTTGCCTCTGTGTCCAGATACTCTTTGAGGAAGCGCTATCTCAGCTCGAAACATGTCAGAGGCATATCCCCTGCGCCACCATGCTGTGCACCCCCAATAAAGAATATTTTTAATTCATTCGCTTAGCCCCGGATTGTTTTCTTCTTGGACCGGCTGTGCTTCACTTTTTCCACGAGGATTCCTGTCTACTCTTTGAACATGTGGATAACATACAGAATGCTAGTCAGGACCAGATCCAATGGGTATTGAATGTTATGGGATGTAAAAGATCAAAATGGGTATTAAAATTGCTAGCGGGAAAACTCCTTACTCAGAATAGAAAGTCGGAGCTGGATATATTCTTGCCTCCCTATACTAATAAAGTCTTACACCAGAAATTATAGTATGATAAACTGTTTTATTTGCAGATTGCAAACGCACGATGTTTCTGGGATCTCCCATCGTCAGGTGCAACACAGTTTATCATGCTATAATGTCTGATGTTAGACTTTCTTAGAATAGGGAAGCAAGAAGATATCCAGCACCAAGTTTACAGTGGCGACACTGTTTATCCTCATACGGCCATCACCGCGGTTAAAAAAAACCACGGGCACCGCACGGCAGTACCCCGCCGCGAACCGGGAAGGTTCGCGGCCGCTTTCCAGCGCCTCGGGCGCTTTCAATAGAAAGCGCCATAGCGCTTTTCTATTGAGCCGCGGGAAAAAGTCAGGGGAACGTGCGAGGAGCGCGCACGCAACTTTCGGCGACATGCCCGTCACGTGCCCGGCCAGCTCCCATCTTTTGTTAGACTAAACTGTGCCTGTGCAGTAATTGTGTCAGAAGTGGGATCCCAGTCACTCTTGCCTGCACCTTACAAATAAAAAGGACACCCACCACAATGATCTAATATAAGTGTGGTAAGATCAAAAACCTTTATCCTGACTGTGAAGAATAGGATGTCAGTTAATTTTATTGATGGACATGGTCACCACTAATAAATATAAAAACTACTATTATTGTGCATCTGTATTATTTTTTTTAGTATAATGCTACTAGTAGTAGTACTTTTTTTTTAAACAACTCTGTATTAAAATTGTAATGTATCATAATGTAACAATCAATCAATCAAGTCACATCCCCTTCCTCTTCTGAAACAGACTCTGGCACCTCCCCCCTCCACTTTTTTTTGATCCCTGCCCTCTCCCTAGCTGTGCAAAACTCAATTGTATCCAGTGACTATCTGGTCACATGATCAGAGAACTTTGCATCTTTGGTCCTCTTCTGCTGCACTGGCAACCATTTAGTGAACCCCTGAGCCGAATCTTCACCGATCGATCGCAACTTAGCTAATTACTTATCAATGAGTGGTTTGTATTGATGCACATATTAAAGGGATTTTTTTATTTTTAAACGACAGCTTGGACTGCTGCTTTAAAGGTGGGCAGAGTAAGTTTGGAAACACACAAACCCCCTGTAAACTCAAATCCAAACCCACCTCGCCATATATATTTGTCTTAAGGAGTGCTACTGGGTATGTGGCATTGTACAGTATAAACAAAAGAAAGAGAAGCCCAATGCAACATGATCCTCCGCCGACTTAAATTTAACATGTCAAAACCAGAACTCCATATATTTCATGCCAAACCTGGCCCTACTACCTCCTTCCACATTACTGTTGGAAGTACTACTATACATCCTATAGCCCAAGCACGCTGCTTAGGGGTCTCAGACTACTCTCTCACATTCTCCTCTCATATTCAAAAGGTAGCTAAACCTGTCATTTTTTCCTCCGCAATATTACAAAGATACGCCCTTCCACTGTTGCTCAACAGCTAAAACTCTGACACAGACCCTCATTCTCTACCATCTCGATTACTGGAACCTTCTGCTGTCCGGCCTTACTGCCTCTCACCTGTCTCCCCTACAATCTATCCTAAACGCTGCTGCCAGAATCACTCTACTCTTTCCTAAATCTGTCTCAGCGTCTCCCCTGCTGAAATCCCTCTCCTGGCTTCCTATCAAACCCTGTATCTCACACTCAATTCTCCTCTTCACTTTTAAAGCTTTACACTCTTCTGCCCATCCTTACAGCTCAGCTCTAATTTCTCGCTATGCACCATCCCGACTCTTGCGATCCGCCCAAGGATGTCTTCTATTTACCCCTTTTGTATCTAAAACCCTCTCTCGCCTGAAAACTTTCTCACTGACTGCCCTCACCTCTGGAGTGCCCTTCCCCTCAATACCCGACTAGCACCCTATCTATCCACCTTTAAGACCCACATTATAACACATCTGCTTAAAGAAGCATGTGAGTAGCTCCGTGGCTGATACTATAGACCGCATACAAAAAGCTTGGCCCATTGCAGACGCACTTACCAGAACGCCCTCCTACTGTCTCTGTATGTTCCACCTACCAATTAGATTGTAAGCTCTTCGGAGCAGGGACTCCTTTTCCTAAATGTTACTTTTATGTCTGAAGCACTTATTCCCATGATCTGTTATTTGTATTATTTATATGATTGTCACGTGTATTACTGCAGTGAAGCGCTATCTACATAAATGGCGCTATATAAATAAAGACATACAGTACGTACATCCAACATGACAAAGTATATAGTTAAATATTTATTTGTTTCTCTCTCATAAGTGGGGTCTGACTTACCTTACCTCTCTCTCTCTCGTACCATCAAGAGTGTAATCTAAAGTTAATTTGCAGAATTTCAATAACCCTTGGCATATTGTAAATAATTTATTTAGTAAATAAAGAGTTCAAATAAAAATAGATACATTTTATTGAAGAGTTTTAAATATATTCTTAGTTAAATATGTTACAAACTGACTTATAAATATAAATCTTATTTACAGATATTCATAGAGCTTGGCACCAGTTACAGATTAGTCAGGGTTTGTTTTTTGTTTTTTGTTTTTTTAGGGCTTAAGTATCTCATGGGGGAATGAAGTCTGGATGGTGGGTATCCGTAACGTTTAGAGATGTTATGATCCTTCTGCCTCTGAACAAAGCACTGTAGCCTCCCCTTGGAGGTATGTTGACAGGCTTACTCCCTCTTCAGTTGTGCTTTCCTTTTCATAGCCTCCTTCTCCTCTCTCTGTCCAGGTGGAATAGGTATGGAGACCTCAAGCTCTTGGAGAGGCTGTTGACAGAAGGATTGAGTGGAGTTGTCCACTCTACTGGGTACATTGATAGGAAGCTGCAGGTTAGAAAGCTGGTGCTGCTGGTTAGAAAGCTGGTGCTGCTGCTTGAAAGGAGCTGGAATGGGGATACTGGTTTGGCTGACCTTTTTAATGCATGTCACTGCAGCTTTCCGTTTTATGGATATCACTGGGAAGTGTTTGGGATTCTCTATAACTGAAGCTTTGTTTTCCCCACTTTGTTTGATTTCACTGGTTTTAATGCCAGGAGTTGGAATGGGGATAGTGGTTTGGCTGAACTTTTCAATGCATCTTACTGCAGCTTCCTGTTCTATGGATATCACTGGGAAGTGTTTGGGATTCTCTATAACTGAAGCTTTGTTTCCCCCACGTTGTTTGATTACACTGGTTTTAATGCCAGGAGCTGGAATGGGGATAGTGGTTTGGCTGACCTTTTCAATGCATCTTACTGCAGCTTCCTGTTCCATGGATATCACTGGGAAGTGTTTGAGATTCTCTATAACTGAAGCTTTGTTTTTCCCACGTTGTTTGATTTCACTGGTTTTAATGTCAGGTCTTGTGTACTCATGTATTTTAAATAGCCTAGGCCTGGCATTAATACAGACTCCTTCAATTCCAGAAATACTGCTCTGTTTTTTGACCATCCACATTTTAATCCCATCAGTAGGAGGCCACTGAACATGAGACGCAGAAGTCTGGCTTTGGCTTCCTTGCATTGGTCCAAGTTTATTTCCAAGTGTAATGGATCCTGCGGGTGCCCCTGGACCTGTGGGACCTGCTTTTTTACCCAATGGGTGAAATAATTGAACAGCGTTAATCATTAGGAGGCTTAGGTTGCTGCGATGGGCTTTCAACTTTCCTTGTTTAGAATGTTCCAATGACTTCTTGCCCTTCCCAAGGACTTCTGAATTCATCCCAGGCTGATTAGCACTTTTTCTTTTGAGAGCTTTGGGGTTATTATCAGTACCACAAGCCAGCGCTTGCTTAAAACTGAAAAAGCTGGTCTTCACTACCTGCTTGCTATTGCTGTTCTGTTTACGTTTGATCCCCATCTCCTGAGGTCTTGCGCTCAGGACTATGAGTAACTGCAGGAGTCTTTGCATCTTTACGTTTGATCCCTATCTCCTGAGTTTTCTTCAGTTTAGGATTAATATGAGTAACAGCAGGTGTCTTTGCATCCATTGAACCTTCACGGCTTTGCAGCATCTTTTCAGATACCTTATTGGAAATGTGGGCACCTGAGAGACACACGTTTCATCTTTTTTAACAGAACAGCCTCGTCACCAGATTGTGGGCCATGGGGTGACTTCCCTGGTATAGGAGCAGAAGAATGATTTACTGGCTTTGACATTGGTTTTACCTTCTTTTGCAGTGCAGTTTGAGGGACTTGATCCTTTGCAGCTGAAGAAAGGATCTTTTTCTTCTTTGTTTCCACTGTGGAGCACTTTGGTACCCCCTCAGACTTTGACGGACACTTAGGGCCTCATGCAGAGAGCAGCGTTATCGTGGAAAGCGCCATTTTTTTGGCAAAATCTGCCTTTAGAAAGGCAGGTACTGGCGAGTTTTAAAAAAAGCGCCATATTTTTTTTTTTTCCTTTCAAACTCGCTGCACGACCGGCGAGAAGGTAAATTTCTCCAGTTGAAAAAATTTCCCTATTCAGAAAGGCGCGATCGCCATCTAGTGGCTGATCGCGCCAATAACATGGAGAGAAATTCTCAATTTACCTCCGCCAAAAAAAGTTGGCAGGAGGCTGGCCAGAGGGAGAAGAAAAAAAAAAACGCGATTTTTTCCCCAACAGTTTCAACAGCGCTAATAGCGCTGGTTGAAACTCTCCATATGCAGAAAGGCAGTTTTCTGCCCTTTCTGCATATGGAGAAAAAAACTCTCCAAAAAAGCTAAAATTTTTCCCCCTCTCCAATTCTAAAATTCGCTGCTCTCTGCATGAGGCCCTTAGTCTTCACTGAACTCAGCACGTTATTACGAATCTTCTGAGCCATATGTGAGGGGGCCTTCACCTCTGAAGATCTCTTCTCCATATCTTTTAACCCACCCCTTTTCCACACTGGCACATATAACTCTTTGTTGCTTTGCACTTCAATATGTAACTTTGGGAGGTGACTCAGCTTCCGAGCTGGTTGAGTTGGGTACATTAGAGGTGGTTCACTTTTTTCATTAGCAGCCAGCTGAACTGCTCCTTGTGTAATTAAACTGGCCTGGGAAATATGTTGGGCTCCAAGCGAGGTCTGACACACTGTAACAAAATCAAAAAGGAGAAATAATCAATTATCATAAATACCAACACATTGTACATAATAACACAAAGAAAGAAAAGCAAACACATGCTTAATCCCTTCAGTATTGGCGAGGACTACATACTGTAGAGTTCTATATCTTTGTAACACTACAGTGGCGAATGACCGTAATTAAAGATCTTTATAACAGGTAATGGTATCAGTCAAGGAGAAGATTTTGAACAATGATTAGTAAAGATTCTCCATATCTCACCTTGTAAGGTCTGCATTCCTCTAAGGGGTATGAATGGTGGCTGCTGAAGTTGTGCATACTGGGTGGTCATTATACAAGGCCCTATTGTAGCACGTCTTTCCAAATGTGTGTTGGGACGGAATGTAACAGGCTGCGTTGTGGCTTCTCCCCTAACCTGTCCTGCAAATCCTGTGTATCCTCCTGTAGCAGTGTGGTAGAATCCTCCGTTCATGTCCGATACACGAGGGTAAGCGCGTGTTGCCTGTGGGATCTGCTGTAGATACATTGGTGTTCCTGCAGACCCTTGTTGCAAAATCATGCCTTGGGCCCCATGTCTGTAGACTTCTGTATTCCTCCCTACTGGGTGGGAGCTGTTGCTCCATGAAGGGTAAGCAGTGGTAACTGCAGGAGCACTGCAGGTCGGTGGAGGGTTCACAGCAGAGGCATTTAAAAACTGATCTGTAAGAAAGAAAGGTAAAAGTGAAGGGCGTGAAAAGCACAATCAAGGCACATTTCTTTAACACACGGGGACTCAACTCCAGTTTTCAAGCCCCCCCAACAGGTTAACTTTTCAGGATATTCCAGCTTTAGCACAGGTGGCACAATCACTCAATCAGCCTCTGATTGAGTCACCTGTGCTGAAGCAGGGACTGATTGAGCCAGCTGTGCTGAAGCAGGGACTGATTGAGCCACCTGCGCTGAAGCTGGATATCCTATAAGCCTGACTTTGGGGGGTTAGGACGGCTTTAACAGACCTGTGAAAAGATATGCTTGATATCAAATACATATAAAACATACAGAACCCCCAAAATACCCACAACATATATATAAGCATATAAGTTTCACAGAGGAGTGCTACTGAGCATGGCAATTTATATTTAAAACCAGAGACATAACATAAAACACAGACAAAGCTCAGTGCACATCCAGAAAAACTTATATACCTGCATTGCCAGGAAGAATCTCCAACTATCAGGGGAACTTGCCTGCATGCAGTGTGATTGTGACAAATCTATTACAGAGTGCTTTTCCTGGTAATGTACAGGTTAATAAAAGCTTCAATCAGACTTAGAACTTTTGCAACTTATATTGACAGATTTATTATAAATCATTCTTCCTGGCAATGCACAGGTTATTAAGAATTTATATTAGTGTAGGGACCCTTGAAACGTGGTCTGCCGTGAAGTTTGGCTCAAGGGCTTACAACAATTTGGCCAAAATGTTAAACTAAAAGACCATTTTATTTATTAGTTATTTATACATGTATATTTAGGCACTGTACCGTATATAAGTTTTTCTGGATGTGCACTGAGCTTTGTCTGTGTTTTATGTTATGTCTCTGGTTTTAAATATCAAATACATATGAAATACATAGAGATGCTCACTTGGCTTGGTATTTTTATTTTGCCTTTAAAATATTTGGGGTTTTGGTTCTGGTTTTGAATAAAGTTTTTGGTGGTCTTTGTTTTGTTATGAATAGCCAGCACTAACAGGGAAAATGGCTTGCTGGGAAACACATTTATTTGATTATCAATGTTACAGACCGCTACTCTGATCAATAGTCAGAAGCTTCAATATTTTAAATACATTTTTAAGCAAGCTCCATCCACAGTAAAGCATAAAGCAACTGTAAATATTTCTGTATATTCATTTGCATGTCTTAGACAGGTCTGCAACCCTGTCTTTCACCCTTATCACCCAGCACACAGCACTTCCACTGCAGCAAGGGATTCTGGGAAATGACATGCAAATGAGCACACAGTGCCACCTTTTATCTCAAGCTCACATTACATGAGCAACCCATAGCCAATGCATGCTGCTTTGGACACAGCTTTTAAGCAAGGGCTTGGGAGATGCAAAGCCAGTAAACCCACTCACAGCATATATATATATATATATATATATATATATATATATATATATATATATATATATATATATATATTTTCTGGGTATGCACCTTAACCCTGGCTGTGCTCAAAGCTGTGACCATGCAGCAAGCTTAAGCCTATAGGGAACCATGTTAAAAATGGTTATTGAGGCAAAAAGTGACACACTGTGCTCATTTGCATGTCATTTCCCAGAATCCCTTGCTGCAGTGGAAGTGCTGTATGCTGGGTGATAATGGGGAAAGGCGGGGTTGCAGACCTGCCTAGGACATGCAGATGAGCATACAGCTATATTTGCATATTTGCTTTCCTGTGGAGGGTTTTTGTCACTTTTTTTACTCACCATAACTTAACTCAGTATTATATATATATATATATATATATATATATATATATATATATATATATATATATATATATATATATATATATATATATATATATATATATATATACATATATACACATTAATGATGTGCTGGGATGTAACACAGACAGAAAACTATTCCTAGGTAGTTTTCGAAACCAAGTGGCAACTGACATATATAACTTGTGCAGTCCATCACCTGCTTTCATGTCCACCTCTGAACACAATGACAATTGTAGATGTACCATAGCTTTCGGAACTGGATCTTTAAAAATAAAAAAATAAAAATTGCCTGTTCCTACTGTGGTTGTTTGTGGTAATATTATGGTGTGGTATTCTGAGACATGTCTGGTATATTGAGGTATCTGGAGGAGCACTCAGGTCAGCTATATCTGTAAATCAAGTGGCAGATTCTGCCCTCGTTTTGTGGCTTTGTTTTTTTGGGGGCCTTTGTATAACTGTAGAGTAGTGGTTTCCAACCTTTTTTTGGTTAAGGAACCCAATGTGAAATTCTGTGGGACCCCAACCCTCTCTAACAGCGAGTCTAAGATGAGATGCATTGTAATATATCCCAACCCTATCTAATAGCGTGTCTGAGATCAGATGAAGTGTGAGGAACCCCAACCCTCTCTAATAGCGCTTCTAAGATCTGATGCATTGTACTGTAAATTCTTCTGTATTAAGTACAATTTTAAAATGACCTGAAATTACAGCGAACTCTTTAGGGATGCCCGGGGAATCCTAGGATTCCTAGGAACCTTGGTTGAAAAACACTGCTGTAGACAATAATTTAAGGATATGGCTGAAAGTAGTCGAACATTACACCCCAGGGTGTAGAATTGGTCCAATAGTTATTGACCTAAACTTAGGGCAAGGAAAAAGCATGCCTTATACATAACTAATCCTACTGTATACACTAAGGTTCCTGTGTCTTTTTTTACTATCCCATAGATCCCATAGACGTTTGCCGCTTTGACATTTATGTATACAGTACATGTGTTCTTTTCTATACATTACTGTTCAAATCATTTAAGATTTTGAATTACAAGCCAGATATAAAAGTAAATACAATAAAAAAAATGTGTGTATGTATCTATAAGAGATCAGTTTTGACATTTATAAAAAAAATATTATCCGATCAAGGCCACGTACCTAACCCCTTGTGTGTTGTCTACCGCCCCCCCCCTTCCTCCCCCCCCATTCGTCTTCTTTCTCCCATCCATTGATAGGAGTCATATTATCTGTTCTGTACCCCATAAAACATTGTGCAAGTAAACAATTCAAAAATATAGATATTATCCATTTCTTTTTTGGTACAGTATTTAAAGGTCATGTTGCTTCCTACCTGCCATGATACAGAGTTAAGGTGGAGATAATTAGTCTCTCTGTACAGCGCCACACTTTTCCTATCTCTGAGATGTCCACGAAACTACCGGTTTCCTTTGGGAACTAATTCAAGTCACGCACAAACAAGTTTACATTTGTGTATTTATCTCAGTCTCTAAGGCGATTCCATGATGTCATTACAGAACACGGCTGCTGGCATCTCCTAGGAGGCTCAATGATGCTGTCTCGTGATGTCATAATAGAGAAATCAGTTACTTTGACATTTAATTTCAAGGGGTTGAGAAGTGGTTAACTAGAGTAGCAGTCATAAAAATCACAGCTGCTGTGATACATTGTTTTACGTACATTGGGTGACACAAGTACACATATGGACAGTGCCACTGACAGCAGTGGGATCAACATACTGTATCACTGGGTTCAAATGCATTGACTTCATGGCAAGATAAAGTATCATCCCCTTATGTATGTCACATGTAAAATGCTGAGAAGTTACTGTGTATGTCAAACAGAATAAATAACACCACCTGCACGGATACAATCAGTCATTTGTCAGCTCCTACTAAGGCCAGGCTCAGTATTTCTCCTTTTTAAACACATTTGAAGCTCTCTCTCTGGGGTCTATGTATCAAGGCAATTTTGGAGCAAAACCCTGCACTTACTGTATTTACTGTATCTAAGCCTTTTGCTCCAAATTGTGCCCCATCTTCCTCAGCTTGTACATTGGGGAGAGTCAGTAGGAGGAGTTGGAGGGGAGTTACATGGTGCACAGATTATAATGAGATGTATCACATTCTGCATCTGTCCCAGCTTGCACCTTGGGGAGAGTCAGTAGGAGGAGTTGGGGGGAGTTACATGGTGCACAGATTATAAGGAGATGTATCACATTGTGCGTCTCTGCCCCAGCATGCACCTTGGGGAGAGTCAATAGGAGGAGTTGGGGGAGTTACATGGTGTACAGATTATAAGGAGATGTATCACATTCTGCATCTGTCCCAGCTTGCACCTTGGGGAGAGTCAGTAGGAGGAGTTGGGGGGAGTTACATGGTGCACAGATTATAAGGAGATGTATCACATTGTGCGTCTTTGCCCCAGCATGCACCTTGGGGAGAGTCAATAGGAGGAGTTGGGGGAGTTACATGGTGCACAGATTATAATGAGATGTATCACATTCTGCATCTGTCCCAGCATGCACCTTGGGGAGAGTCAGTAGGAGGAGTTGGGGGGAGTTACATGGTGCACAGATTATAAGGAGATGTATCACATTGTGCGTCTCTGCCCCAGCATGCACCTTGGGGAGAGACAGTAGGAGGAGTTGGGGGAGTTACATGGTGCACAGATTCTTTTGAGATGTATCACAACTTGCATTTCTCTGATACTTTTTTTTTTTAACCTTTTATTTGCCCCCCAAAAATCCTCCATATCTGAAGTGCCATAAGTCTAACATTGCCCAGGTTCAAAGCCCAAGCAGTGGCAATAGCAGCTTGTCTGAACAAACACCTGTGCTGTGGGTGGTGGTGGTTGTTGTTGTTGTTGATTTTTGTTTCTGTTTTTTCTAACAGTAGAAAAACAGGGGAGAGCGCGCACGCAGTCCCCCACTACCAGAAATTGTGCAGTCGAGTTTCCCGCATGTGGGGAAATCGCAGAGGTCAGCTAGCTCCAAGTGCAATGAGCAAGCCTCGCCCTGGGAGAGCCACCTGCAGGATCGTGGCTGCATAATTTACTCCCCTGCCAGGTAAGTATGAGTTGGAATGGCGCTGGGGGGCAACTAGCCCTGTCCCAGGACAAGTGTCACCCTTGTGGAGAGAGCAGCCTGGTCATTGGTGCAGCGGCAGCAGCAGCAGCAGCATCCAGCAGCGCCAAGCACCACAGTAGCTGAGGCCTAGTATCTGAGCCAGAACCTGCAGCAAGGATCAGCTTAGGCCATTCCATGCAAACATTTGTGCAACTGCAGCAGCAGCGAATATTTGTCAAACAACATAGATCGAAGACATCCCCTCCCTAGAAGCAAAGCCCCTCCCCCGCCCATCCAACAAGCACCCAGAGAAGCCAAGCTTCGCCGCAAGGTACTTCTTCTTGGTTTTAAAAGGAAGAAGCTATCACTTTGAACACCGCTCAGCTCTGTCATTTCAGCTGGCGGAGAGACAGGGGGACACCATATTTCTGGGGTGGCTTTCTACATCTTCCCTACCTGCTTGCACTCTCTCTGCTGCTGCTGCTGCTGCTGCTGCTGCTGCTGCTGCTGCTGCATAAAAAGGGAGAGATGCCCAGTCCTGCTGGCAAACTTGACACTTTGCCCCTTACCAGCATGGCTGCTTACCTGGCATTTGCATAAATATAGAAGCAAGCTAACACTGTCTGCTGCTCCCTGGATAGAGATAGATAGATAGATAGATAGATAGACAAGATAGATAGATATTGTTTTTTGCACCGCTCAGCAGATAGTTTGCAATCTGTTGGTTTTAAATGCTGCTCTTTGTTACTTTGGAGCCTAGAAACTCTAGAACGTACTATATACTCCCTTTGTGATATCATCACATGGGGTGGTCTGGCTACAGAGACCCAGACATACCATGTAGAACTAGGGTGGGGAGGGGGTGAAATAAAAACCCCATATCCTGCAAGGAACGGCCATTTAAAAAAAAAAAAAATGAATCCAGATTTGTTTGTAAATGTGCTGCTTTATACACTATTTCAAAAGGCATCAAACATACAATTGTGACTTTGAAATCACCTATACATTGTGTATTGCACTTATCTCAGTATAATAATAGAGAGATTCGTATCTCAAACCAAAAAAAGAAAAGAAAACAATCAGCCAGAGAGGTGGACATTGGAAAGAGAGGGATACATTTTTACTGCTGCTGCTGCTGCTGCTGCAGCAGCGACTCATATTATACAGTTCTTGGCCCTTTTTGTTTAGAATGTTTTTTTCATGAATTATATGTGTTTCCCTATTTCCCAATCCACCTGAATTTATTCCTAAATGTCTGCGCAGGTGCCTAATTGTCATTTCTCCCTGTTTGAGATGTTGCTACCTGGCTAGTTGGTGGGTGGGTGCTCCTTTTATGCCACAGTTATTGACCAGGCCCAAAGCCCAAGCAGTGTCAATAGCAGCTTGTCTGAACAAACACCTGTGCTGTGGGTGGTGGTTGTTGTTGTTGATTTTTGTTTCTGTTTTTTCTAACAGTCGAAAAACAGGGGAGAGCGCGCACGCAGTCCCCCACTACCAGAAATTGTGCAGTCGAGTTTCCCGCATGTGGGGAAATCGCAGAGGTCAGCTAGCTCCAAGTGCAATGAGCAAGCCTCGCCCTGGGAGAGCCACCTGCAGGATCGTGGCTTTTTTTTTTTTTTTTTTTTTAACTTTTTATTCAACACCTTTTTTAAATTTACAAACTTTTTTTTTTACAACCAAAAAAACACATCATTTACAGCCATTTAACATTAACAAGACACAAAACATGCTATATTTACATTTTCTTCCTCCTTTCTTTCCCCACAGAAAATTACTGTTCAAAATCACAATTACACACTCTTTCACCCCATTCTGTCACCATTCTTCCTTCCCAGCCATCCCTCCCTTCCATACATTTCCGTATGCTTTTTCCCCACGGCACCCGCCGCGGAGGGGAGCACCGGCCCACCTCTTCTCTCCGGTAACTCCACGTAAAGGGACCCAGACTGTACTACTGTACTTCTCACAAAAAGACAAAACTCTTCCTCATAAATACGCTCTTTCCCTTTCCGTAAAAGCAAACGCATTCGCTCACTTCCATTCCCACTCACACAACTCATAACCGGTAAATTCAAACACTTTTTCTATTACCTCCTCAAATATCATTCCCAAAAGTAAATCACATTATCTCACGATGTACAATCCCCTTTTTTCTTATGATCTGGCAAAAACTTCTTCAACTTCACACAAGTTACATACCCCTCCTCCTCCTTCTCTCTAGTTGACTCTTCTAACACACAACCATCTTATTCCAGCTATTCACTTTCCACAATGCATCACTTTCCACTTTCCCCAACCTTTTCTGATCCAACAAGTAGTACGTATACATTTTACTTAAAATAATCCTAGTACATGCTTTCACATCTAACGTTTCATTATTGAATATCATCATACTTCTCACCATCCACACAACCTCTTTTACACAATTTATTATTTTCCATAATACCCAACCTTTTTCCCCTTTTAACTCACTTAACCCATAAAGCATCATATTAAACTCCAATATATGGATTCCTCCTAGTTCTCTAATTAGCTTCGCTAGGTTTTTCCACACAGCCCTCACAAAAAAACAGTTCCAAAATAAATGTACTATGTCTTCTACTCCACCACAGCCTTCCCTTGGACACCTATCCGACACTGTCATACGTCGTCTCTTTTGGAAGACTCGGACTGGCAGACACTTGTGCACAGCCATCCAAGCAATATCTTTGTGAATATTAGATAGACCCTTGAAATCTATGTTCTTCCACATCAGTTTTAATTGTGACATATTTAGATTTCCGCAGCATTCATAACTGTCTCTCTCCAGAATCACAGCCCTTATTTTCCTGTGATCTTCCCATAAGGACTTTTCTACATCCCTTAAATTAAAACCTCTTATGAAATGTTCAATGACCCCATAATTATCTGGGGTCACAAAACAGAGTGGCCTCCTCAAATCTGTCCTGAACAGACCCAGCCTCCTTAACATACCCCCTGCCGCATACCTTGCTAAACAGGCCGCCTTTGTATCCTCACTCTGAATTATCTTTATACAGAGCTGGGCATATTTTGCTCCCAGGATAACTTCTATCCTGGGGGCCCCTTTTCCACCTTTCCCTTTTTCCTTCCATACAATTTCTCTCTTTAATCTCTCATTTGTTGACCCCACAGAAAACTGAACAAAAACTGAGTAATTTTTCTAATCCATTTTGCCGCGGGGGGAAACACCAGCCCTATATGCAGCAAAATTGGTACCAACACCACTTTTGTCACCAAAATCTTCCCTTCCATTGAAAGCTTCCTTAGAATCCAAAAATTGATTTTTTTTCTATTCTTTCCCCTACCTTTACCCAATTTACCTCCCCTGTCAAATCCTCATCGAAATAAACCCCTAACAGTCTTAGCTGTTCCCCTTCCACAGGGATCCCACACTTTCCTAAATCATGCCAATCCCCAAAGGCCTTACAAGCACTTTTCCCCCAATTCACTCTCAGCCCTGAAGCGTGACAATAGGTATCAATATGTAACTGCGCTCTATGAAGAGCCGCCTGTGTAGTACACACCAGGGTTAAGTCGTCCATGTAACCTAGAACTTTGATGCTCCTTCCCCCACTCCCTGGGATTTCAACCCCTCTCACCACCTTGTCCGCTCTGATAGTTTGCAACAAAGGCTCTATAGCGCAAATAAACGCCAACGGGGACAGAGGACACCCCTGCCTTACCCCTGATTTCACCCAAATGTTTCCAGTAAAACAGCCATTTACTAAAACTCTACTATTAATACAGTATCGACAGAGTTTATTCGAGCAAATGCCGCCGGTTCACCGGGATTTACTCCGGCTGGTGCTGAGGAAAGTCAGCACATCAGCCGCATCCAGCCGCGTCCCCTCCGTTCCCCCCCCCCTCCAATCCGCACGCAATTTAAACATCTTCCCGACCCCCTAGCTGCGCCTGCTGTGCCCCTCTGCTTCCCCGCTCCCCCGCTTACCTCACTTCAAACCTTCAGGGAAGCCGGGGAAGCCGGGGAAGCCGGGCGCTCGCTTGACTGTGACGTCACCGACGTCACGCGAACGAGCCGCTTCTCAACGCTTCTCCACGCTGCCGCCACGCATCCTGCCGAGCGGCATTTGCTCGAATAAACTTTGTCGCTACTGTACCTTTATATAAACTACCTATCCATCTAACGATTTCCATTGGTATTCCTAACTTTCCCAGGACTTTAAACAAAAAGGCATGAGACAAAAGGTCATAAGCTTTCTCAAAATCAATATTTGCAATAACTAGTGGTTGTTTCCGCTCCAAACAATACCAAATTAAATCCCTCAGGAGAATTAGATTCCCTACCATCTGTCTCCCTGGTACACCACACACCTGCTCCTCTTCCACCAATTTGCATAAGAAAGGCTTCAGTCTTTGCATTATCACTTTTGCCACCATTTTATAATCTGAATTCAGCAGAGTTATAGGACGCCAGTTTTTAAGATCTCTTTTGTCCCCCTTTTTTTTTAATATTAATGCAATTATACCTTCTTTAAAGGATTCCGGCGTTTCTCTTAACTTAAAAATTGTGTTGCATAACTTAAAAAACTCTTCTCCAATTATGTCCCACATATAGGAGTAAAATTCATGTGGTAACCCATCCTTACCAGGTGATTTCCCTTTCCTTCCATTCCTTATCACCTCATTTAATTCTTCACTGTTTAGATCTCTCACCAAGAAAACCTGATCATCTTTATTTAGTTTTTTCTCAATTTTTTCAACTAGCTCTTTTTCTAAGGACATATCACGCTCTTTTTCCTCATATAATTTGGAATAAAACTTCTCACAAACTTTCAGAACTTTTTCCGTTTCCTTTACCTCTGCCCCCTCTTCATTCAACACAGGAATTGGACTTAACTTCCCTGTAAATGCTTTTTTAAAGAAAAAAGAAGTACATTTTTCATTCTTTTCAACCGCTTCCACTCTTGCAGCATGAATTATCCTTCTACCTCTTTTTTCCAGTAATTCCTCAGACTCCACCCTAACCCTCTTAAGATCTCCCTCCACATCCTTTCCCATCTCTTTTAACCTGAGGAGAAACTGTTTTCTCAGGATCACCCTCCTGCAATCTTCCTCCTGTTTCCTTGCCAACTCCTTACCTTTCCTAATGAAAAATTTTTTTTTTTCAATTTTTACCCACTCCCACCATTCCAGTATTCCCTTATATTCCCACATTCTCCTCTTTAAATAAACATACAATTTCCCATACTGATCCTTGATCCCAGGTTTTTCTAATAGAGAAACATTAAGTTTCCAGTAACCCCTTCCATACTTTTCCACTCCCTCTACTTCTATTTTACATACAACACATGCATGGTCAGAGAAAAGTACTCTTAACCCCTTCCAGCTCTCCACCTTCAACCCTTCAGAAATAAAAATATGATTAATTCTAGACTTTACCCCTCCACTCTCACAAAACCAAGTGAATTCCCTTTTTTCTTTCCCCCAAACCTGCAAAGTATCCTTAAAAGAAAAATCACCCATAATTGTTTTCAACAGTACCCCAGAACTGTCAGGCTTACTCCTGTCTGCACCCCCCACCCTATCCCCCTCCCTAATTATACAATTAAAGTCTCCTAACACAAAAGTTTTCATTCTTCCTGGTAAAAACAACCTCAGTTTCTCAAACAGCAACCTTCTTTGATTTTCCTTTGGAGCTGCATATATATTAAATATTCTGAAACATTCCCCCTTCCATTTCACCAAAACAAAAAATAACCTTCCCGGTTCAATTACCTCACATTTGCATATTTTGAACTCTTTCCCCTTAAATAATATCCCAATCCCACTGTTTCTGCTCTCTAGGCAGCATGACCACGCAGATTCCCCCCACACCCACTCTTCTTCTTTTGGGGGTTCAGTGATCGTACATTCTTGTAAACAAAAAATATCACATCGTTCTTTTGCCAGTAAGTCAAATATTCTCACTCTTCTTGTACGCTTCTTTAAGCTTCGTACATTTAACGACGCCAGCGTCAAAGTCATTTCTTCTTATACTAGCGTAACATGAAAAAGGCACAATCCCAGGTAACAATTATAAAAATTATACTTAGCTCTGTCCAGCACCTTCCTCCGTGGGGGGCCCTTGAGACTGAAATCCACCCCCCATATTCTCTGCCGCAGCATTATCCGCATAGGGAAGGCTCTGTCCTCCTGGTGACCCCTGCCCATCCGGCACGCCCGTCAAAGGATATGCCGGGGAGCGCAAGGGGCTAGCATCCAACCCACCACGCCCCACCAACTCCCCTACATCAAAAATCTCACTGGTCTTCTCTTCCTCTTCTCCTCCCAGGCATTTTGCCTTTGAAGGGGCAAAAAATTCTTCCTCCATCTTCCTCTTTGACCGACGTTCCCCTCCTTCCGTTGTCTCCATACCCTCTTCCGTAATTTGCTGATTAAGGCTGTCCACCTCAGAACACAAGGCCTGCAGTCCTGGGGTTCCCTTACCTTCTCCTTGCATCAGGTCAGGCTCCTCCCCCTCTCCTATGTCCGGCTCCGCCTCCTCCCCTGTTGCTTCCCCCCATGCCTGGCCCTCGTTCTGGAGAGCATCCTCAGCTGGAACCACGGGCGTTTCCTCCATACGCTCACCCAGCTCTGATTCTGAATCTGGCAGCTCCTGCTCAGCTGCTGCGTTACCCCTCATTAAGGCCTCATCAATGGGAGCCCCAGCAGCTGGTTCCACGGGCGTCGCCTGACTTCTTTCAACTCCATGCCGCTTATCATACTCACTGTCCTCATTAACCCATCCCTCTGGGCGCTCTGCAGTCTCCCTTCTCCTCACAGTCTCTGCAAACGACTTTTTTTTTGTACAAAATCTCGCCATGTGCCCTGTTTCATGACACAAGTCACATGTAGCTGGCTCCGGGCACTGCGCAGCGTGGTGTCCCTCCTTCCTGCATTTGCGACAAATTTCTACATCTTGCTTAGCACAGCCCTCCTGTGTGTGCCCAAACTCCATGCACCTCCTGCAATATTGCGGCTGGCCCCGGTAGTACAAGTACCCCCGGTTTCCTCCAATGTTAAAGGTCCCCGGGGGGTGCAAGACTCCCCCCACTCCCTGTGGGGACATCCTCAGCTTGCACATATATCTGGTCTTTCCATTATAAATGCCAATCCTGCTTTTCAGCCTCTGTCCTTCCTTGACAATCTCACAGTACCGTGACAGGAACACCATAATATCTTCCTCTGGTGTAAAAGGGTTGTACGTGTGCACAATTATAGCAACTTCTCCTCTTGCAAACAAGGGTACCAGCTCTACACCTCGCATACAGTCCACATCCTTTTCCCTCTTTGCTCTTTCCATCACACCTGTACATTGCACACCTGCAACAAAAGCCACATCATAAAAGTGCTGTTTCGGAAATTCCTGGATGCAATAAATTTCTCCATGTTCAATCTTCAGTGTGTCTTCCAATATCTGATTGTAGAACTCCTCCAACCCCAGAAAATTGGGAGCCTTATCCAATCTGAATCTGATGGTGTTTTGAACAAAACTTCCACGATTATCCATTCTGCTTCTCAAAAAAAAGGTCTTCCACCCAAACACGATACTTCAAAGCTCTTCTCCTGAGGCACAAGGCTATGCCTGCTCCAGCAGCGCCCCCCGCAGGATCATGGCTACGTAGTGTACTCCCCTGCCAGGTAAGTATGAGTTGGAATGGCGCTGGGGGGCAACTAGCCCTGTCCCAGGACAAGTGTCACCCTTGTGGAGAGAGCAGCCTGGTCATTGGTGCAGCGGCAGCAGCAGCAGCAGCAGCAGCAAGCACCACAGTAGCTGAGGCCTAGTATCTGAGCCAGAACCTGCAGCAAGGATCAGCTTAGGCCATTCCATGCAAACATTTGAGCAGCAGCAGCAGCAGCAGCAGCAGCAGCGAATATCTGTCAAACAACATAGATCCAAGACATCCCCTCCCTAGAAGCAATTCCCCTCCCCCTGCCCATCCATCCATCAAGCAACCAGAGAAGCCAAGCTTCGCCGCAAGGTACTTCTTCTTGGTTTTAAAAGGAAGAAGCAATCACTTTGAACACCGCTCAGCTCTGTCATTTCAGCTGGCGGAGAGACCGTTAGACAGACAGACAGACAGACAGACATGGGGACACCATATTTCTGGGGTGGCTTTCTACATCTTCCCTACCTGCTTGCACTCTCTCTGCTGCTGCTGCTGCTGCTGTTGCTGCTGCATAAAAAGGGAGAGATGCCCAGTCCTGCTGTCAAACTTGACACTTTGCCCCTTACCAGCATGGCTGCTTACATGGCATTTGCATAAATATAGAAGCAAGCTAACACTGTCTGCTGCTCAATAGTCAATGTCATAGTCAATGCAGGGGCGTAGAGAACCGTCTTTCTTTCCCACAAAGAAGAGTACAGCGCCTGCTGGAGAAGTTTAGGGTCGGATAAAACCCTTTGATAGGTTCTCCTGTAGGTAGTCATTGAGGACCTTCAATTCCGGTTCTGAGAGGGAATAAATTCTTCCAAACGGAATAGCAGCACCCGGTAATAATTCAATGGGACAGTCATAAGAGCGATGTGGGGGAAGCGTATCCGCGTTCTTCTTGTCACACACATCTAAAAACTCAGAGTAAGGAGCCGGCAGAAGATTTTCTTGAGACGAGGAAATCTTATGTATTCCTACACACTCTGGTATAGGAGTTTTAGGTAGACAGGCTAGCTGACAGTGCTCCGAGGGAAACGTGAGTGTCTTGGTCTTCCAGTCGATTAGTGGGTTATGGATCATGAGCCATGGAATTCCCAGAATCACTAGAAACAAAGGTGATGGAATGAGACCAAATGAAATCTTCTCCTGGTGATTGGGCTCCATGATTAGTGTTAAGTTACAGGTTTCATGGGTAACAGGTCCAGAGCTCAAGGGAGAACCGTCAACGATTTCCATCCTTTCTGGTGATTCCTTGGCTACAAATGATACCGAATTGTTCTTGGCGAATTCTATGTCCATAAAATTCCCTGCTGCCCCTGAGTCGACCATTACTGTGGTTGAAAAATGATGTGTTCCTTCCTCGATTATAATAGGAACCAGGAGGTGAGGGTGTAGCGAAGGAGGGTTATCTTTCCTTTGAGAAGCAGAGAGAACAGTTTTTGAAATAGCGTGCAGCTGATTTCTTCTAGGGCTCTGGAAAGAAGACTGCCTGGACTTGTTTGGGCAATCAGCGAGATAGTGCCCATCGTTTCTGCAATATAAACAGAGATCTTCTGTTCGGCGTCTATTCCTTTCCCCGGTTGAGATGGGTCCCCGCAGTGTATTTACTTGCATCGGCTCCTCCTCAGTCTCCCTGGAACGTCTTGGGGTACTGACATCTCTAAACACGGGGTTGCTTGGCATGAACCCCTGTCTCTCCAATCGTCTTTCCGTAAGCCTGCGATCAATTTGGATGCATAAACGGACAAAGTCCTGAAATCTCTCTGGGGTCTCCACCCGGGCTAGTTCGTCTTTAACTTGCTCCGAGAGACCCTGCCGAAAATGATATTTCTGCGCGGCCTCATTCCACTCAGTATCGTTAACCCATCTGCGGAATTGAGCGACGTACTCAGCTGCCGAGCGTCTTCCTTGACGAAGATTGTTTAGAGTTGCCTCAGCGGTTGCATTACGATTTGGGTCATCAAAAATAAGACTCATGGCATCGATGAACTACTCCAGGTCCCTTAGTAGTGGGCTATCCTGTTCTAACATAGGGGAGACCCAAGCAAGGGCCTCATCCTTGAGCAGGGTTATGATCAGTCCAACCTTGGCGTCGTTGGTATTATAGATGGTAGGCTGAAGCTTGAACACATGTCTGCATTGATTAAGGAAATCCCGAAAAGATTGTCTTTTTCCTCCAAATTTTTCCGGAAGGGTTACACGGGCCGCGGTTTGCACAGTCAGAGTCTTTTGAACAGATGCGTGATTAAAGCTGCACGTAGTTCACGGTTTTCAGCTACTGCGGCGGCAGCTCGTTCCTCTGAGCGGAGGGCACATCCTTCCGCGCAGACGACACATTATTCCCAGCGGGCATCACGTTCTACCTGGCGGGCATCCCGTTCTTTCCGGAGGGTATCCTGTTCTTCCACGTGACCAAGACGTTTGATAAGGTGTCCTTGTTGTTCTTGGAAACCAACCATGATACGTTGTAAGTCCTCCTGCAGTGTCCGAGCCTGGGCCAGATCTGTTCCGGCGGAATCCATGGTAAGGCATGTTTATTCTGTCAAGGATTGGACTTCGGCTGAAGTGGATCCCAGTGGCAGGAACAGCAGGATCCCGGTGGCCAAGCATGGGAACAGCAGGCTAGAGAATATGACATTACTCCCCCCTCCCAAGAGCGTTCTCCGGACGATCCTTGCTATGGCTTGTCTGGATATCTCCAGTGAAAAGCTTTGACTAGTCGCGGAGCATGTACAAAATCTTTGGATTCCCTAGACCTTTCCTCTGGGCCATAGCCCCCCCAGTGAACCAGGTACTGTAGTTTCCCTCGGTGTAACCTGGAATCCAAAATTCTCTCCACAATGAATTCCTCTTCGTTATCCACGAGGACGGGTTCAGGGGGAGGAAGTCTCCGTCCAGAAAACGGATTCTCACAGAAAGGTTTCATCAGAGAAGAATGAAACACAGGGTGTATTTTGATGGTCTCAGGAAGCTCTAATCTGAAGGACACTGGATTTATTAGTGCTGAGATGCGAAATGGCCCGATGTATTTTTGGCCCAATTTAATGGTTGGAACCTTTAGACGTAGATTTCTTGTGGAAAGCCAGACTTTATCCCCGACTTGAAATTCTGGGGAGGGTCTGCGGTGTTGGTCTGCTGCTCTTTTGTACTTTACTTGAGTCTCACGAAGTGTCTCTTTGAGGGTCTCCTGGATGTCTCGCAGAGTCTCCAGTTTCTCTGTAACTGCCGGAATGGGGCCCGAAGATGGAAAACGAGGAATAAAGGTTGGATGAAATCCATAATTTGAGAAAAAGGGGCTCTTCTGAGTCGAAGAATGATGTGAATTGTTGTATGAAAACTCAGCTAATGGTAGGAAATCAATCAAGTCATCCTGGAGATGACAAACAAAACATCGTAAGTATTGTTCCAAAGTCTGATTGGTTCTTTCTGTCTGGCCATTGGATTGTGGATGATAGCCAGACGATAAATTTAAACGAATTCCTAGAGAGGTACAGAAGGTCCTCCAAAATTTTGAAGTGAATTGTACCCCTCTATCGGATATGATCTCATCAGGAGCCCCGTGAAGCCGAAACACCTCTTGTACTAATTGTACAAAAATGAGACACACCAAACAAAGCGGGTTCCGTAAATCACAACACAGGTGGTATAGGTGTAGGTATAGGTGGTATTGACCAGTGGTATTAAGCCTTCTTTTGGTTAAGGAACCTTATAATTATATTGTGAATTTCTGAGGAACCCTAACCCTCTCTAATAGCGCGTCTGAGATCAGATGCATTGTATGGAACCGCAACCCTCTCTAATAGCGCGTCTGAGATCAGATGCATTGTAAGGAACCGCAACTCTCTCTAATAGCGCATCTGAGATCAGATGCTTTGTAAGGAACCCCAACCCTCTCTAATAGCGCGTCTGAGATCAGATGCATTGTGTCAAGGATTGGACTTCGGCTGAAGTGGATCCCAGTGGCAGGAACAGCAGGGAGCGAAGTCAGGAAACAAGCAGGGGTCCGAGGCAGGCGGCAGGTAGCGAAGTCAGGAAACAAGCAGAGGTCAGAGGCAGGCGGCAGGTGGCGTAGTCAGGAAACAAGCAGAGGTCGGCAACGAGGAAACTGGAACAGGATGATAGCAATAGCTAGCACCGCAGTAAACACAGGAACCATGCAGAAGCTAAGGAACCAGTATAAACAGGCAAAGAGGAACAGGAAAGGGAGGTTTATATAGGCAGGCTGAGAGGTGGAGCACAGGTGCAGAGGTGTCAGGTATCAGAGTCTGGAATGTTCCTTAGTTTAGCAGCAGCACTCCCGGTGGGCATATATAGGTACTGCAGGCTAGAACCAGACATTGAGAGTTACAGCAGTCCCGGTGGCCAAGCATGGGAACAGCAGGCTAGAGAATATGACACATTGTTAGGAACCCCAACCCTCTCTAATAGCGTGTCTGAGATTAGATGCTTTGTAAGGAACCCCAACCCTCTCTAATAGTGCATCTGAGATCAGATGCATTGTAAGGAACCCCAACCCTCTCTAATTGTAACGCTTGCGCTCACAACGAACAAGGCGGACCCCCAGTACTGAGGTGGGAAAGTAGAACCTGCGCACCCGCAGCAGTGGAGGCATGTCTGGATTGTCAGCGTAGCCGGGTCGGGGTTGGAGAGAGAGGGTAGTCCAGATACTTGCCTTTGTGCCGAGGTCGAGGGTTGTAGCCGGTGGGTTAGTAGAATGCCCTGTAGGCAAATTCAGAAATGGAAAGATGCAGGTAGTCGAGGGGAAGCCGGGGTCGTTATACAGAGAGGGTCCAAGAGTCTAGCCGGGTCGGTACACGTGAGGTCAAACTGAAAGCAAGAGAGGCAAGGCAAAGCAGGAATGTAGGAACACAAGGCTACTATGGTCTATGCTCAGCAATGTGTGACTGAGCAAGCAGAGCTTAAATAGGAGGACTGAAGCAATGAGAGTGAGAGGCGGAACGAAGGTGCGGCCCCCACGTGAGCTGTGATTGGACGCAGAGCGCAGGAGACAGGTGGGCATTGTTACGGGTGTTGTCTCGCAGCTGGGGAGCGGTGCACGATTGTCGCGTAAGCGCGCCGCGTGTGAGTGATGCGTGACGCGTGATGCGAACGGGGGTGGGACCAAGCTCCATAGAGGTGTTTGAAAACCTCCGTGTGCGCGCACGTTTTGTTGCCGGTCATTTGATTAGATGAGTTATTAAAAGCAAATTGTGTAGTTGCTATACCCTCTCTCCAGTTCATTTACTTTTTCGTTCCGGTTGTGCATCGCACATTTTTTACTTTGTACTATCTACCTAGCGAACAGAACACCAAAAGGTGTCCTGCAGCAACCCACAGGAGCAGGATTGAACTGATGAACCCTTTCATAACCGTGAGTCTCCACTTTGTTATTATTGAGGATTCCGTCTATGATATAGGGGACTAGCAAGTCTACAGTTATTGATTTAAGAAGTTAACTAGGTGCCATTCCATGTGAACATTTACAGCTGATTTGTGATAGCTCAATAACAGAGCAGAACCAGCCAGACGCCATCTTTTCTACATGTATATACTGTAAACCCCAAGACTGATCATTTACACCATTTATAAGTGGAGTTGGAAAGGATACCTTTCTATTTATGAGACAACGGATTGGACATTACTGTAGTGTTTTTGATTTAAACAAACAGGGCCCAAAGTCTACTGTTGGGATTGTTTTTTGGAGCCCCAGATTTGGTCTTTGGACTTGTTTTTGTCATAGTTTATAGACTGCTTGCTCACTGGATTGATTGTACTTAGTATGTCATACAAAAATATTGCACAACATATGAATTTATAGTCACAAATACATTTTGCGAGAGCGTACGCAACAACTCTACTCTGGGGGCCATGATGTTCACTTTTAAATGTCACATCTTCTTTAATATACACTAATGCAACATAGAGCGCTCCCAGATGGTATCGAATTGGTCTAACTGCATCAATACGAGGCTCCCAACATGTTTCACAGACTCTCTTTAGTGTTAAATTGGGTAAGGATTTTAAAAGAATGATCTACCTGTTGGTGGACCTGGGGAAGAAATTATACAACGGTTGAATTAAGCCAAAAAAATAAATGGCAGCTATATTGGGTTTGGCCACGTTGTTAACCACCGGGTTCAAATAATGAGAACTACATGGTACATAAAACGCACATGGATTCATGTTCAACGTGTCTTTGAACTCCATTATGCTTTCCCCGCATATTTGCAGCAATGTCATAGCTTTGGCCCTGCATATTTTCTACATTTATATTGAGATCCAAAAGTTCTTTAATTATCCGATCACTTAAGATGATGTAATTTCAGCCAAAGAAAAAATGGAAGCCATCACATGGTACATTCACCAATCAGATTGGTGGATGTATCTTTTGCCGGTCAAATGTGACGTCACAGGCCTTATATAACGTCTGTCACGTCGTATTTGACCCTAAGAAGCCGCCTGATCACATCTGCCAGACCTGTGAAGAAGAAAAAAAGAAGTACCCACCCTCCTCGTGACTTTCTTTTACTCCCCCCATAGCTTTCTTTCATCCCCACTCCCCATGTCTCTCTTTCATCCCCCCATGTCTCACTATCGCCTCCCTCCCCATGTCTCTCTTTCACCCCTCTCCCCATGTCTCTCTTTCACTCGCTCCCACTGGCTCTCTTTCATCCCCCTCTCTATGTCTCTTGCACCCCCTCCCCGTGTTTCTCTATCATCCCCCCTCCACATGTCTCTCTTTCACCTCCCCTCTCCATGTTTCTTTTTCACCCCCCCCCCTATGTCGCTTATTCACCCCCCCATGCCTCTTTCACCCCATTCCCTCCCCATGTCTCTCACCACCTCCCCATGTCTCTCTTTCACCTCCCCTTCCCTCCCCATGTCTCTCTTTCACCCCCCCCCCCATTTTCCATGCCTCTTTCACCCTCCCCATGTCTGTTTCAACCACCCTCCCCATGTCTCTTCACCCTCACTCCCCATGTCTCTTCACCCCGGCTCCCCATATCGCTTCACCCCCGCTCCCCTTGTCTCTTTCACTCCCTCCCCATGTCTCTCTTTCACCCCCACTCCCTAAGACTCTCTTTCACCCCCTCGCCATGTCTCTCTTTCACCCCCTCCCCATGTCTCTTTCACCCCCATCCCCTCACCATGTCTCTCCTTCAACCCCCCTCCCCTCGCCATTTCTCTCACCCCTCCACATGTCATACACTCACACACACACTCACACTGCACCCTGTCAGAGAATGAGCTGCACAGCATAACGCCACCTAATGGCTGGAGGAGACATTTCAGTGGCAGACCCTACTTTTCTCTCTGCTACTGGTAAAATCGGGACATACTGTAGCAGAAGATAGTCGGGGCAGGAGACATTAGATACAAAATCTGGACTGTCCCGGGACATCGGTCACCCTATGTCAATGCCACATTGGTCTGCAGCTATTTCCTCTCTGTCATTGACCAGGTGATTCTGTCTGTGTAACGACAGAGACTGTTGATGCTTCCTGTGCCGAAGTCCATCTGTTGTTTGAACACCGTGCAAGCATGAAATGCAGTAGCACCGCAGCAAAGCCACCGCTCTGACATTCTGTCATATTGCTAAGGCATCAGAAGCTGTATTGGCCTCTTCTTCAATACTCTGCATACACAGAGTAGCACGTCTACCGGGCGTCTTGCTGCTAAGCCAGAAGGGCTAATATATTGCTTACAATGTCCTTGCAACTGTAGATACAGCCACAACTTAAAAAGCAAAAATTAGATTTGCAGTAGTGAAGGTGACCGTCGTAGCTTCTCCCAGCATTGCTGCTGTTAGTTCATGACTTCCGAATGGGACCACGTACAGCGACGTATAAGTGTGGCTACATCTGTATGTAGGAATGACAACGAGAGCCCTAAAAAAAGATACTCTTTGAACATGAGACTGTAGGAGGAATGTCCTCCAAACCAAGTGCATCAAAGTGTGAGATCTGATAGTCATAAGTGAATAAGCAAGCTTAAGCGGACCCTGGGATAGGTAAGTAAGCACAAACAACTAGGAGTGTCTTGATTGCAGAGCTCATTAACAGGTTAACTGCTGCCAATGGTGTAACAAAAACCTAATCTGAACTAACCGGTGGATATGAACATCAGTGTGAACAGCAGGTCTTTATCTGGCAGCAAACTTAGAGCAAGATATGAATATCCAGTGATATAATGATGTAATTCTTACTCACATGGGTGTTGTTTGTATGCCGTCCCAGAGGCGTGCATCCAGCTGGTATACAATGCAGACAGGAATCCTCGTGGAAAAAGTGAAGCACAGCTGGTCCAAGAAGAAAACAATCCGGGGCTAAGTGAATGAATTAAACATATTCTTTATTGGAGGTGCACAGCATGGTGGCGCAGGGGATATGCCTCTGTATCCAGATACTCTTTGAGGAAGCGCTATCTCAGCGCGAAACATGTCAGAGGCATATCCCCTGCGCCACCATGCTGTGCACCTCCAATTAAGAATATTTTTAATTCATTCGCTTAGCCCTGGATTGTTTTCTTCTTGGACCGGCTGTTCTTCACTTTTTCCACGAGGATTTCTGTCTACTCTTTGAACATGTGGGTAACATACAGAATGCTAGTCAGGACCAGATCCAATGGGTATTGAATGTTATGGGATGTAAAAGATCAAAATGGGTATTAAAATGGCTAGCGGGGGCAACTTGGAAAACTCCTTACTAAGAATAGAATGTCGGAGCTGGATATCTTCTTGCCGCCCTATTCTAATAAAGTCTTACACCAGAAATTATAGCATGATAAACTGTTTTATTTGCAGATTGCAAACGCACGATGTTTCGGGGATCTCCCATCGTCAGATGCAACACAGTTTATCATGCTATAATGTCTGGTGTAAGACTTTCTTAGAATAGGGAAGCAAGAAGATATCCAGCACCAAGTTTAACTGTGTCAGAAGTGGGATCTTGCCTGCACCTTACAAATAAAAAGGACACCCACCACAATGATCTAATAGGAGTGCGGTAAGATCAAAAACATTTATCCTGACTGTGAAGAATAGGATGTCAGTTAATTTTATTGATGGATATGTTCACCACTAATAAATATAACAATTCTTGGTATATCTATAGAGGGTATTACTGTGCATCTGTATTATTTTTTTTAGTATAATGCTACTAGTAGTAGTACTTTTTTTTTTTAAACAACTCTGTATTACAATTTTAATGTATCATAATGTAACAATCATTTTTTGTTTCTATAGCAACCATTTACAAAGTCACATCCCCTTCCTCTTCTGAAACAGACTCTGGCACCTCCCCCCTCCCCTTTTTTTGAGCCCTGCCCTTTCCCTAGCTGTGCAAAACTCAATTGTATCCAGTGACTGTCTGGTCACATGATCTTCCCCAGAGAACTTTGCATCTTTGGTTCTCTTCTGCTGCACTGGCAACCATTTAGTGAACCCTCGAGCCGAATCTTCACAGATCGATCGCAACTTAGCTAATTACATATCAATGTGTGGATTGTATTGATGCACATATTAAAGGGATTTTTTTTTTAAAACGACAGCTTGGACTGCTGCTTTAAAGGTGGGCAGAGTAAGTTTGGAAACAGGGAGGAGTCACAGACCTCCAAACAATTAAAATCTGCACACTCAAACCCCCTGTAAACTCAAACCCAAACCCACCTCACCATATATATTTGTCTTAAGGAGTGCTACTGGCTATTTGACATTGTACAGTATAAACAAAAGAAAGAGAAGCCCAATGCAACATGATCCTCCGCCGACTTAAATTTAACATGTCAAAAACAGAACTCCTTATATTTCATGCCAAACCTGGCCCTACTACAGTGGCAACCAACTTTATTCTAACTTGGCTAGCTCCGCGAATTTCAGATTATCCCGGTTATCTGCGGTTTTGTGTCGTTTTCTCCCGGGGTGTATTGCGTTATTTTCGCTGCTGTTATTTAAGCATTTTATTCCCGCTGGCTGCAATACTGCAATGCCGTGTAAAAACTCATGGGGGCGTTTGCGAGCTGTTGTCTTTGAAGCCGAGAAATTCATGAATTGTAATGCAGTATATACTGTATATATACAGTATATACTGTATAACAACAACCCCTATAACCCCTAACATACACATACTGTACTGTATATGCATCAATGATACTATAGGCCGTCCCCTGGCGAGATGTGTTTGCAACAGAGAGAGATCCGCTGCTCTCTCTGCACAAACATCGGCACATTAAAAATTATTTAAAATACATTTTTATTCATAGTGTAGGTGTGCAGGGGGTCTCCGGAGCTGAACCGCGTTGGTTTCAGGTCCGGGGACCCCCTGCTTCCCGAGATACAGCCCCCTTTATGAGGTGCCGGCATCCCTCTGCATTTAAAGGTCCCGATCACGTTACCGCGGCATGTAATCAAAGCAGAGGGATACCGGCACCCCCTAAAGGGGCCTGTATCTCGGGAAGCAGGGGGTCCCCGGACCTAAAACCACAGCGGTTCAGCTCCGGAGACCCTCTGCACATCTACAGTATGAATACAACACATATATAAATAAACACTCGTTCCTTACCTTTGCGGCTATGTGCTACGGTAACGAAGCAGCATGACTGTATTTTTAATAATATTGTACAGTGAGCAGGGGGTTCCCTGAGCCACAAATCAAAAAGGATGTGACGTACTACAGCCAATCAGAGTAGGGATTGAGTTCCCACGCTCTGATTGGCTCTAGTACCATGTGACAAGCTTTCAATGACGTCATATCCTTTTTTCCCCCAAGCCTCTGTCACATGGTATACTAGAGCCAATCAGAGTAGGGATGGAGTTCCCACGCTCTGATTGGCTACCATACCATGTGAGGGCGGCCATGTGTCTTTTCATGACGTCATCTTAAAGGCAATCGAAGCAAAGCCATTCTGATTGGCTGTGCTATCATTGCCTTTAAGTGACGTCATACTTTTTATTTTTATCGGCCAAAACACATGGTTTTCACGGCCCAATCAGGACCGTGGGAACCATATGACAAAAATGTGACGTCATAGGCCTTTAAAATCATATGTCGTCTCATTTTGAAGCCAGACGCCACGGAGGAAGGACCTCCGGACAAGAAAGAAGACCAGGGCGTGGCCGAAGATGGAAAGAAGACCCCCGCCCGGAAGAAGATAGAATAAAGAAGAATACAGATGAAGATAAAGATGGATTACAAATAGAAGACCCGTGGATTGATTTGGATTTTTAGTTTAATGTTTATTTTTTTGTATGGTTTATTATTTTATGGGTTCCTGTTCGTGGATTGGTTCGTGAGTAAGCTGCGCAACGGGAGTCGGTGGGGGCAAGTAATGGTAAGTGAACTAAAGAAATGTATTTTATTTAACTTGTTAATTTTTTTAAAAGCTTTTTTAACATGTGTATTTTTTTTTTTTCGGTATATCATTTCTTGCCACTGTATGTATGTATGTATATATGTCTAGAGAGATATATACATACAGGGTAAGAAATGATGTTGTTTTAAAAGCTTGATTTGATGTGTTTTAAATTAATTTGTCTATGCTGCTATGCTTTATTGTGAGTTTAAAGTATTTTAAAATTAGATAGATGTAATTGTTGATATTGTATTGTGTGTTTGAGGGAGGTCAGGGCTAGCCTTGGTTTTAAAGTTTGTATTCCGGTTGGTACTTTGTATATTTTTTCATATGCTGAATTGTTCTGCTCGAGGCGTGAATTAGTTAATTGTTTCATTGTTCGGGATGGACTGTCAATTGTTTAGGGATGTAAATAATGATTGCTAATTGATTTTTGTTTACTTGATTGGTTAAAATAGTTGACATGTTTGGAGTACAATATTTGTATTTAGCTTGCAATGATATTGTTCACATTCATTTGCAGAATGTATATGGTGCATAGATTTTATGCATCATTTATACAATGTAAATGCAATGTAATGATTGGAATGTGAGGTGTTTCATTGGCATTTGATGATTTAGATTGTAAGATCAGTTAGGATTATTAAAGGAAATTCATTGTAATATAGTGTGTCTGTATGGAGAAGTGTTATTTGTAGGACAGTATGGTTTTGATAACCCTTCTACATTTATTTGTATATTGGTTCATCGTGTGTGTACATACTGTATATATATAACCGCAAAGGTAATTAAGGGGTTAAGCCACACTGGCCCGATACCCACCCTTCACCCATGAATTTGTACAGTGGCTTCATCATGCAACTATATATACAGTGTATATATATATATATATATATATACTGTATATATAGTTGCATGATGAAGCCACTGTACAAATTCATGGGTGAAGGGTGGGTATCGGGCCAGTGTGGCTTAACCCCTTAATTACCTTTGCGGTTATTATCCAATAAGGTGTTTAAGGGGTTAATTGATATCTGAATGTAATTGCAATGTGTTGGCTTTGTTTTGGCAATGTATTTTGTGGTCAAGACAAGGATGTTGCTGGCGACGGACACATCGTATTGATGAGGTCAGTAGTACTTTATTTATTTGAATATGCTAGTTAATGTTTTTAATAATGGGCAATTAATCTATTATCCATTTCTGGATAATAGTTATTTTGCACATTATTGTACTGTAGGTGTTGGGGGGGGGGGGGGTGTATGTATTGAATGTATAGGCCAGGTTTATTTTTTTTACATTCAGGGTTTGTTCCGCGTGAGACCTCTGGAGACCACCTGTGGTTTCCTCGGGTATCTCATGGGTATCAGGCTGGTGGTTCCACGGGTGACACATGCGGGGATGAAGCGGTGGCCTCACATCTGTGGGGGCACCGCCGACCCGTAGTCTGCGGGGATGAAGCTGTGTGGTCCCACTTCTGTGGGATGATGATGCGGGGATGATGATGTGTGGTGCGGCGATGATGATGTGTGGTCCCACTTCTGTGGGGGCACCGCCGACCCGTAGGTGCGGGGATGATGATGTGTGGTCCCACTTCTGTGGGGGCACCGCGGACCCGTAGTGAGCACCCGTGAGTTCCCCAGACCCCCGTGGGATCCACCCGAGGCCCCGCAGACACCTGTGGGTCTGACCCGGGGCTCCCAGACATCCTTGGGCCTACCGTGGGGACCCAATTGTGGCCCACGGTGACCCAAGGAGACCACCTGGGGGCCATGGTGCTGGCGGGACCCACCAGCAGGCCTCCAGAACCTGTTTAAAAAGGGCTGCTGGTACCCTGTAGGTCTGTCCAGGTGCCCCACCAGCCCACCAGGGACTCGCGTGGGGCTGCGTTATGAACCCTGTTTGTAAAAGAATAAATCATGTATTTATGGGGGGGCACAGGGGGTGGGTAATGTATTTAATAAATATAATGATGTTTATTGTGGGTCACTGTGTTGTTTTTATTGTGGGTACTAGGGGTGGGGGGCTGGGGGGTGTTTCCCCAACGGTATGTGGGTAGGCCTCCCTTGTGGGTACTGGGTGAGGGTGGTTAGGCCTCACGGGGGTGGGGGTTAGTGTGGGAGGGTATGTAGGCATCCCGAGTGGTGGGTGAGGGTGGGTTAACCCCTTAATGACTGTAGCGGTTAATAACCGCTATGGTGATTAAGGGGTTAGGGGACATTACTTTGGATGTTTTAATTTTTGTGTCTGTTTTGCAGAAGCGGAGGGGCCGTGGCCAGGTTGGGGGGGGGGGTAATGGTATGTGGGTAGTGGGTGAGGGTGGTTAGACCTCACAGTATGCACATCGGGCCCCCCCCCCCTCCCCACATTTACATACACTGCACTCACAGCAACACAGGCAGGGAGATTTAACAGACACAATAGGGGGAGGGGGCTTTATACAGATTACACTCAAGGCAGGGAGATTTAACAGAAACATTAGGGTGGAGGGGGCTTTTAACAGATTACACTCAAGGCAGGGAGATACAGGGGATGTACTGTACTGTATGTTGTTTATTGCAATGCTTCAATGTGTGTACAGTATAATGTTTTTTACAATTAGATAGATGTAATCCTTGGTATTGTAAGGGTTAGCTTTGGTTTTAAATTTTGTTTTCTGGTTGGTACTTATTTATTGATTTTTGTTTACTTGATTGGTTAAAATACTTGACTTGTTTGGAGTACAGTATTTGTATATAGCTTGCAATGATATTGTTCACATTCATTTGCAGAATGTATATGGTGCATATATTTTATGCATCATTTATACAATGTAAATGCAATGTATTGATTGGAATGTTAGGTGTTTCATTGGCATTTGATGATTTAGATTGTAAGATCAGTTAGGATTATTAAAGGAAATTCATTGTAATGTAGTGTGTCTGTATGGAGAAGTGTTATTTGTAGGACAGTATGGTTTTGATAACCCTTCTACATTTATTTGTATATTGGTTCATCATGTGTGTGTATATACTGTATATATATATATATATATATACTGTATATATATATATATATATATATATATATATATTATATATATATATATATATATACAGTATATATATATATATATACAGTATATACACACACATGATGAACCAATATACAAATAAATTTAGGGTCCTAAACTCACACCAAGGGCCAAACACCCCCCTTCACCCACCCCCGCTACCCACAATAAAAAAATTCATGCACAGCAGCCCCACAATTAATAAATCAATCTAAATAAATAAATAAATACATGAATATAAATAAATATATAGTATGTATTATGTATGTATAGCATGATTTTTTTTTATTGTGGGTAGCGGGGGTGGGTGAAGGGGGTGTTTGGCCCTTGGTGTGAGTTTAGGACTTGCGGGGGGGGGGTTGCGGGTGCACTTAACCCCCTTCACGACCGTAGCTGTTAATACCGCTACGGTCGTGAAGGGGTTAAGTGCACCCGGCTACCCCCCCGCAAGCCCTAAAACAACCACCGTTAGGGCTAATACCCCCTTCACCCACCCCCCTCTACCCACAATAAAAAAATAATAATAATTTTTAATGTGCCGATGTTTGCGCAGAGAGAGCAGCGGATCTCTCTCTGCTGCAAACACATCTCGCCCCCGCCGGCCTATAGTATCATTGATGTGCATATACAGTACTGTATGTGTACAGTACTGTATGTTAGGGGGTTATAGGGGTTGTTGTTATACAGTATATATATATATATATATATATATATATATATATATATAATATATATATATATATTATATATACATACTGCATTACAATTCATGAATTTATGCCATCTGGCGGACACGCGAAGCATTGCAGCCTAGTAAATCCTGAACCATTATCAATTAACACATCAGCCGGGCATTGCGCCTGGCTGGGAAGGCAAAAGGAACGCGGCATGCTCCAGGTGAAACAGTGTGGCATTCCAGGATCATGCCAGGTAAAAGCCCGGTGATTTGTAAGAATAAAAAGCTGCTGCTGCTGTAAAATAAATAAATTTAAAATAAATTTTTATTTTTAGTGTAGATGTGCAGGGGTCTCCGAGCTGAACCGCTTTTGGTTTAGGTCTGGGGACCCCCCTGCTTCCGAGATACAGGCCCCTTTATGGGGTGCCGGTATCCCTCTGCTTTGTTTACATGCCGCGGTCACGTGATCGGGACCCTTAAATGCAGAGGGATACCGGCACCTCATAAAGGGGCCTGTATCTAGGGGAGCAGGGGGTCCCCGGACCTGAAACCAACGCTCCGGAGACCCCCTGCACATCTACACTATGAATAAAAATGTATTTTTAAATCATTTTTTATGCGGTTCTCTCTCTGCTGCAAACACATCTTGCCCCCCGCCGGCCTTTAGTATCATTGATGTGCATATACAGTACTGTATGTGTACAGTACTGTATGTTAGGGGTTATAGGGGTTGTTGTTATACAGTATATATATATTATATATATATATATATATATATATATATATACAGTGTTCGACAAATCACCCAAAAAATCTACTCGCCCAACCAAAAAATCTACTCGCCACCTAGTCCCCGCCCCCAACCCCGCCCCTAGTCCCACCCCTAACCCCCGCTTTAAAATAAAATATATAAATAAAATACATTTAATAAATTCCTAGTCAGAACATTCGTTTTTGACAAATGTATTTATTACATTATACTACAATTAGTCCTTGTTACGTGGTTACGTGTGTGTGTGTTCGTGGCGTTGTGTGTGTGTGTAAGTGTAAGTGTGTAAGTGTAAGTGTGTAAATGTCTGATCTAGAAATAAAAGCCACAGGTGAATGACTAGTTTCCAGAACCCCTTAACCAGTGTCTGGATGTCCCCGCTTCACAATATCTAAAGCAGCAATCCCGCCTGGGATCTTACCTGATCCGCAGTCCTTCAATGTCCAGGTACCTCATTCCCGCAATGTTATATGTGGAGGGGAGGTGTTCCCTACCTGTCTTCTTGGGTTAGGGGGGGGGGGGTTCCGATGTCTTCTGTGTGAAGCTTGAGTCAGATCTGGAAGAAAGCAGTATAAGTTATTTTGGTGTAGGTATAGGACAGTTAAGATATACTGTATAGGGTAAATAAGATATCCAGATACAGAGGGGGGGGAGAGAGGAGGAGAGAGGGAGAGGAAGAGAGGGAGAGGAAGAGAGGGAAGAGAGGGAGAGGGAGAGGGAGAGGAAGAGAGGGAGAGGGAGAGGAAGAGAGGGGAGGGAGAGGAAGAGAGGAGAGGGAGAGGAAGAGAGGGAGGGAGAGGAAGAGAGGGAGGGGAGAGGAAGAGAGGGAAGGGAGAGGAAGAGAGGGAGGGAGAGGGAGAGTGAGGAAGAGAGGGGAGAGGAGGAGTGAGGAAGAGAGGGAGAGGGAGAGTGAGGAAGAGAGGGAAGAGTGAGAGAGTAGGGAGAGTGAGGAAGAGAGGGAGAGTGAGGAAGAGAGGGAGAGAGAGGAACAGAGGGAGAGGGAGAGAGAGAAGAGAGAAGAGAGAGAGAGGAGAGAGAGAAGAGAGAGAGAGAGGAGAGAGAGAGAAGGAAAGAGAGAGAGAGAGGAGAGAGAGAGAGAGAAGAAAGAGAGGAGAGAGAGAGAGAGAAGAAAGAGAGGAAAGAGAGAGGAGAGAGAAAAAATAGACAGAGGAGGGAGAGAGAAAAGAGACAGAGGAGGGAGAGAGAAAAAGAGACAGAGGAGGGAGGAGAGAGAAAAAGAGACAGAGGGAGGGAGAGAGAAAAGAGGACAGGAGAGAGAAGGAGACAGAGGGGGGGAGAGAAAAGAGGAGGGGGGAGAGAAAGAGGACCAGAGAGAGGAGAGACCAGAGAGAGGAGAGACCAGAGTGAGGGGAGACCAGAGAGAGGGGAGACCAGAGAGAGGGGAGGACCAGAGAGAGGGGGAGACCAGAGAGAGGGGAGACCAGAGAGAGGGGAGACCAGAGAGGGGGGAGACCAGAGAGGGGGGAGACCAGAGAGGGGGAGACCAGAGAGGGGGGAGACCGAGAGAGGGGAGACGGGGGAGACCAGAGAGAGGGGAGACGGGGGAGACCAGAGAGAGGGGAGACAGGGGGAGACCAGAGAGAGGGGAGACAGGGGGGAGACCAGAGAGAGCGGGAGACCAGAGGGGAGACCAGAGAGAGGGGAGGACGGGGGGAGAGGGGGGCAGGGGTGACTGACTGACCGGGGCAGGGGTGACTTACTGACCGGACAGGGGTGACTGACAGACCGGGGCAGGGGTGACTGACAAACCGGGGCAGGGGTGACTGACTGACCGGGGCAGGGGTGACTGACTGACCGGGGCAGGGGTGACTGACTGACCGGTGCAGGTGACTGATGGGGGGGGGGGGTACCTCTGATGTCACACACATACTCCCATACACACTCTCCCATATATATATAAATATATACATACATAAATAAAGACATACAATACAATAGATACGCACACACTTATATACACACATACACATTCTCCCATATATATACACATGCACATATACTGCACCGACACACTTTATTCGAGCAAATACCCAGTATGTACCTGGCAGATACCTGGAATGCGCCGCTCCTCACCTCTGACAAGCCCCGTTGCGTTTGCCTTCCCAGCCTGGGTTCATGCCTGGCTGACGGGCGGCTGATCTGTTAAATGATAATGATTAGGATTTAATAGGCTGCAATGCTTCGCGTGTCTACCAGATGGCATAAATTCATGAATTGTAATGCAGTATATATATATATATACTGTGCAGTATTGCAGCCAGCGGGAATAAAATGCTTCAATCCCTGCCTGGAAAATAACCCAATGCACTCGGGCAGAAAACAGTCACAAACCTCAATACACCCGGGTATACCCGAATTCGTGGGACTAGCCGAGCTCGAATAAAGTGTGTCGCCAGTGTATACACACACACACTCCCATATATACACCACCATATATACACACACACACACACTCCCATCTATACACACACTCCCATCTATACACACACTCCCATATATACACACTCCCATATATACACACACTCCCATATATACACACACTCCCATATATACACACACTCCCCCATATATACACACACTCCCATACACACACTCCCCCATATATACACACACTCCCCCATATATACACACACTCCCCCATATATACACACACTCCCACATATATACACACACTCCCACATATATACACACACACACACACACACGAATACACACACACACACACACACGCATACACACACACACACACACACACCCATGCATACACACACACACACACCCATGCATACACACACACACACACCCATGCATACACACACACACACACCCATGCATACACACACCCATGCATACACACATGCATACACACACACACACACACACATGCATACACACAAAGAGGAAAGGCAGCGGGACCGAGCACCACCACTGCCCCGCTCGCCACCCAACCAGGGCGAGAAGGGGGAACCCCCACTGCAATCAGCGGGACGCGGGGACGTCCCGTGGGGACAGGGCGAGAAAGGGGAACGCCCCCCACTGCAATCAGCGGGATGCGGGGACTTCCCGCGGGGACAGGGCGAGAAGGGGGAACCCCCCACTGCAATCAGTGGGACGCGGGGACGTCCCGCGGGGACAGGGCTAAAAGGGGGAACCCCCACTGCAATCAGCGGCACGCGGGGATAGGGCGAGAAGGGGGAACCCCCAATGCAATCAGCGGGACGTGAGGACAGGGCGAGAAGGGGGAACCCCCCCACTGCAATCAGCGGGACGCGGGGACGTCCCGCAGGGACAGGGCAAGAAGGGGGAACCCCCCCACTGCAATCAGCGGGATGCGGGGACGTCCCGCGGGGACAGGGCGAGAAGGGGGAACCCCCACTGCAATCAGCGGGATGCAGGGATGTCCCGCGGGGACAGGGCGAGAAGGGGAACACCCCCACTGCAATCAGCGGGACGCGAGGACAGGGCGAGAAGGGGGAACACCTGCCTTGCGCGAGGAGTAAGGGGGCTTGCAGGGAAGGAGTAAGGGGGCTTCCAGGGATGGAGCAGAGGGGCCGCAAGACGGAGGATTGGAGAGTACTTACTTACTCTCCAACAGATCTCCGGCCAGAAAGAATGGCTGCTCGTTGGGGGCGGGCTCATATAGAGCCTGGCCGCGCGCCCACAAAGCCTGTGAGCGTGCACCAATCAGCTGTCAGGTAGGGAGTTTTTTTTTTCAGCCAGCGCGAGCAGGGAAATTTCAGCGCGAGCGGGGGGGAAATTTAAAAAAACGCACGTGGCGCTGCTTGGGCCAATATTTACTCGCCTGGGGGTTAAATCCACCCGCCCTGGGCGTGTAAATGTATAGGATTGTCGAACACTGTATATATATATATATATATATATAAATATATATATATGTATATATATATATATATATATGTATATATATATATATATATATATGTATATATATATATGTATATATATATATATGTATATATACTGTATATACTACATTACAATTCATGAATTTATGCCATCTGGCGGACACGCGAAGTATTGCAGCCTAGTAAATCCTGAACCATTATCAATTAACACATCAACCGCGCGTCAGCCGGGCATGACCCCTGGTGAACAGCATCGCATTCCAGGAACAAGCCAGGGACAAACCGGTGATTTGTTAGAATAAAGTGTGCCGCAACAGTACCTCCTACCACATTACTGTTGGAAGTACTACTATACATCCAATAGCCCAAGCACGCTGCTTAGGGGTCTCAGACTACTCTCTCACATTCTCCACTCACATTCAAAAGGTAGCTAAACCTGTCGTTTTTTCCTCCGCAATATTACAAAGATACGCCCTTCCACTGTTGCTCAACAGCTAAAACTCTGACACAGACCCTCATTCTCTACCATCTCGATTACTGGAACCTTCTGCTGTCCGGCCTTACTGCCTCTCACCTGTCTCCCCTACAATCTATCCTAAACGCTGCTGCCAGAATCACTCTACTCTTTCCTAAATCTGTCTCAGCGTCTCCCCTGCTGAAATCACTCTCCTGGCTTCCTATCAAATCCCGTATCTCACACTCAATTCTCCTCCTCACTTTTAAAGCTTTACACTCTTCTGCCCCTCCTTACAGCTCAGCTCTAATTTCTCGCTATGCACCATCCCGACTCTTGCGATCCGCCCAAGGATGTCTTCTATTTACCCCTTTTGTATCTAAAGCCCTCTCTCGCCTGAAAACTTTCTCACTGACTGCCCCTCACCTCTGGAATGCCCTTCCCCTCAATACCCGACTAGCACCCTATCTATCCACCTTTAAGACCCACATTCTAACACATCTGCTTAAAGAAGCATGTGAGTAGCTCCGTGGCTGATACTATAGACCGCATACATAAAGCTTGGCCCCTTGCAGACGCACTTACCAGAACGCCGTCCTACTGTCTCTGTATGTTCTACCTACCAATTAGATTGTAAGCTCTTCGGAGCAGGGACTCCTTTTCCTAAATGTTACTTTTATGTCTGATGCACTTATTCCCATGATCTGTTATTTGTATTATTTATATGATTGTCACGTGTATTACTGCAGTGAAGCGCTATCTACATTAATGACACTATATAAATAAAGACATACAGTACATACATACATCCAACATCCAACATGACAAAGTATATAGTTAAATATTTATTTGTTTCTCTCTAATAAGTGGGGTCCGACTTACCTTACCTCTCTCTCTCTCTCTCTCTCTCTCTCTCTCTCTCTCTCTCTCTCTCTCTCTCTCTCTCTCTCTCTCTCTCTCTCTCTCTCTCTCTCTCTCTCTCTCTCTCTCTCTCTCTCTCTCTCGTATCATCAAGAGGGTAATCTAAAGTTAATATGCAAAATGTCAATAAACCTTGGCATTTGTAAATAATTTATTTAGTAAATAAAGAGTTCAAATAAAAATAGATACATTTTATTGAAGAGTTTTAAATATATTCTTAGTAAAATATGTTACAAACTGACTTATAAATATCAATCTTATTTACAGATATTCATAGAGCTTGGCACCAGTTACAGATTAGTCAGGGTTTTTTTTTTTTTTAGGGCTTAAGTAGCTCATGGGGGAATGAAGTCTGGATGGTGGGTATCCGTAACGTTTAGAGATTTTATGATCATTCTGCCTCTGAACAAAGTACTGTAGCCTCACCTTGGAGGTATGTTGACAGGCTTACTCCCTCTCCAGTTGTGCTTTCCTTTTCATAGCCTACTGGGTACATTGATAGGAAGCTGCAGGTTTGAAAGCTGGTGCTGCTGGTTAGAAAGCTGGTGCTGCTGGTTGAAAGGAGCTGGAATGGGGATAGTGGTTTGGCTGACCTTTTTAATGCATGTCACTGCAACTTTCAGTTTTATGGATATCACTGGGAAGTGTTTGGGATTCTCTATAACTGAAGCTTTGTTTTCCCCACGTTGTTTGATTACACTGGTTTTAATGCCAGGTCTTGTGTACTCACGTATTTTAATTAGCCTAATCCTAACATTAATTCCGACTCCTTCAATTCCAGAAATACTGCTCTGTTTTTTGACCATCCACATTTTAATCCTATTAGTAGGAGGCCACTGAACATGAGAAGCAGAAGTCTGGTTTTGGCTTCCTTGCATTGGTCCAAGCTTATTTCCAAGTGTAATGGATCCTGCGGGTGCCCCTGGACCTGTGGGACCTGCTTTTTTACCCAATGGGTGAAATAATTGAACTGCGTTAATCATTAGGAGGCTTAGGTTGCTGCGATGGGCTTTCAACTTTCCTTGTTCAGAAGCTTCCAATGACTTCTTGCCCTTCCCAAGGACTTCTGAATTCATCCCAGGCTGATTAGCACTTTTTCTTTTTGAGAGCTTTGGGGTTATTATCAGTACCACAAGCCAGCGCTTGCTTAAAACTGAAAAAGCTGGTCTTCACTACCTGCTTGCTATTGCTGTTCTGTTTACGTTTGATCCCCATCTCCTGAGGTGTCTTCCGCTCAGGACTATGAGTAACTGCAGGAGTCTTTGCATTTTTACGTTTGATCCCGATCTCCTGAGTTTTCTTCAGTTTAGGATTAATATGAGTAACAGCAGGTGTCTTTGCATCCATTGAACCTTCATGGCTTTGCAGCATCTTGGAGAGGCTGTTGACAGAAGGATGGAGTGGAGTTGTCCACTCTACTGGGTACATTGATAGGAAGCTGCAGGTTAGAAAGCTGGTGCTGCTGGTTGAAAGGAGCTGGAATGGGGATAGTGGTTTTGCTGACCTTTTTAATGCATGTCACTGCAGCTTCCTGTTCCATGGATATCACTGGGAAGTGTTTGAGATTCTCTATAGCTGAAGCTTTGTTTTCCCCCCTATGTTTGATTTCACTGGTTTTAATGCCAGGAGCTGGAATGGGGATAGTGGTTTGGCTGACCTTTTCAATGCATCTTACTGCAGCTTCCTGTTCTATGGATATCACTGGGAAGTGTTTGGGATTCTCTATAACTGAAGCTTTGTTTTCCCCATGTTGTTTGATTTCACTGGTTTTAATGTCAGGTCTTGTGTACTCATGTATTTTAAATAGCCTAGGCCTGGCATTAATACCGACACCTTTAATTCCAGAAATACTGTCCTGTTTTTTGGCCATGAACCTTTTAATCGCATCAGTAAGAGACCACTGAACATGAGAAGCAGAAGTCTGGCTTTGGCGTCCTTGCATTGGTCCAAGCTTATTTCCAAGTGTAATGGATTCTGCGGGTGCCCCTGGACCTGTGGGACCTGCTTTTTTACCCAATGGGTGAAATACTTGAACAGAGTTAATCATTTGGAGGCTGAGGTTGCTGTGATGGGCTTTCACCTTTCCTTGTTCAGAAGGTTCCAATGACTTCTTGCCCTTCCCAAGGATTATCTTCGGAGCGTGGCCCCAGGGCGCGATGGGCTCTATCCATCTCTATGTCCTTTGGTGTGAGGTCGGGGCACATTGAGACAAAAAAGTCCTGGAGATATGACCTGAGCTGACCAGGCAGAACCGCCTCCGGGACGCCCCGGATTCTAATATTCTGGCGCCTGTCGCGATTTTCCTGGTCCTCAAGGCAGTCTTTTAGGCTGTTTACCTCTGCGCCTAGTCAAAATATTTCGTTGGCTGCCTCATCCTGGGATTGCGTGGTTTCGGCCATTTTAAGCTCAAGGGCCGTGGTGCGCTCCGTTAGGCCCGTTATTTCCTGTTTAAGTTCTTTTACCGCGGCCCGCAGGTCATCTTGCAGTGAGGAGTGAAGTTTATTTAGCATTGTGGAGATCATCTCCTGCATAAATGCTCTTGTGAGTACTTCCTCCGGCTGTGGTGGGGTAGCCGTATTGCTCCGTTCGGTTGTTCCCTGCTTGGGCCCATGTGTGCTCGCGGAGCCATCTTGTGATCTTAATGCAGCTTCTGAGCTCTTCTGGGAGGGTGAGAAGTACTTAGCGACTCCTGGGTTGGCTTGGGACTTGGATTTGCTCGCCATTCTTGTTGCTAGGGGTATTAGGGGGATTTGCGGCAGCAATTGTGGATGTTTTTAGGGGGGGAAAAGCGCTTATTCTGCTCTTATTATATCAGGGTCTGTGGAGCTCCTCTTCTACACAGCCTCTCTCATCGGCGTCCTGGACACGCCCCCCTGATTACACTGGTTTTAATGCCAGGAGCTGGAATGGGGATAGTGGTTTGGCTGAACTTTTTAATGCATCTTACTGCAGCTTCCTGTTCCATGGATATCACTGGGAAGTGTTTGGGATTCTCTATAACTGAAGCTTTGTTTCCCCCACGTTGTTTGATTACACTGGTTTTAATGCCAGGAGCTGGAATGGGGATAGTGGTTTGGCTGAACTTTTTAATGCATCTTACTGCAGCTTCCTGTTCCATGGATATCACTGGGAAGTGTTTGAGATTCTCTATAACTGAAGCTTTGTTTTCCCCACGTTGTTTGATTACACTGGTTTTTTTTTGTTTCAAAGTTTTTTATTAGGCATTTATAACATTTACAGCTTTTTGAATATTTGTCAACATTTTGGTCCAAATACAATTTTTCTGGTTTTTGTCTGAGGTGGGGGAGAAAGTCCCAACATTCCCCTGACCTTCAGAGGTCTGTCGGGGAAGTGCGGGTTAAGAAACAGAAAAGGGGAGAGAGAGTGATAGAGGGGGGGGGGGGGTAGGGGCTGAGGGGGGGTTGAGATAGGGGAGGGGGGGGATTGGCTCCCTGTTCTTGGCTGCCTTAATTTGGATCTTTGTTTATTATTACTATGGGGCATTTTGGCGTTGGGGGAGCATATACGTTAGCCATGAGTCCCAGGTATTGTTGAAAGAGGTGGTGGACCTTTTCAGGAAGGCTGATAGTCTTTCCATGTCCATCACCTCTTGCACCCTTTTTTTGACTGTCTGTTTGGAGGGGGGAGACACCTTCTTCCAGGCGGCTGCCACCGCACACCTAGCCGCTGTCAGGATAAAGGAGACTAATTTGCCTGTTGGTCGATCCAGCACTTCTATGGGTCTGGCCAGCAGGTAGGTCAGCGGGTCAATGGGTATTGTGAGGTCTGTGACCTCTTTTATTAATTTTTGTATAGTTTCCCAGTACTTCTGTATTTCCGGACAGGTCCACCAGATGTGGGCCATGTCTCCCTTTTGACCGCAGCCTCTCCAGCATAGATCGGAAGCCAGAGGGTAGATTTGATTTATTCGAACTGGGGTAAGATACCAGCGGAACAGTATTTTGTATATGTTTTCTTTGATTGTGGTACATATGGAAGTTCCTGAGGCATTTTCCCAAATACTTTCCCAGTCCTCTCGGTCTATATCTATTTCCAATTCTGCTGCCCAATGCAGCATATAGTCATGCGTGGGGGGATCCATAGCTATCTCCATTTCTGAGCAAATTTGTGATATAAGACCTTTCTTATGGGCAGTCTCACGGCAGAGCTGCTCGAAGCTAGTGAGAGGGGGAAATTCCAACGTTGGGGTTAAAGTTTGAATGAAATGCCGAATTTGTACAGTACCGACACACTTTATTCGAGTGTGGCCGGTACCGCAAGCCGGGAGATTTCCCGGCTTGCTAGTGGCCGCCCATGACGCGCGGTCAAGCGTCTTCGGGAGCGTGCGCCCCCTGCACGCGCGTCCAGGGGCTCCCCGAGGGAGCCCTGGTGTCCCGCGATCGCGGGACAGCGGCAGGGGGTTCCGGGGGACCCGGCGGACCCGGCAGCGGTAGGGAGAGCGCCCCGATCGGAGGGCGCTCTTCCGCTGCTTCGGCGCGCGCCCGTCACTCTCGGGCGCGCGCCAGGCTACTGCTGCGGCCAAGAACGGGCAAATGCTCGAATAAACTTGGCCGCAGCAGTAGGTATTTGAACACATTCAGCCCTAATATTTCATATTTAGATCGTAGGTTTTGGAAGCTCAGGAACTTCCCGAAGCTCAAGAGGTCGGCAATCGCATTGATATTTTTGGCTTTGAATTCGTCGAATTGTCTGGGCTCACAGCCAGGTGGGAATTTCGGGTTTTTGTGAATTGGCGTAAGTTGAGAGTGAGATGTTGTGAGCTTAAATTTGAATTTGCATTTCGTCCAGGTCTCCCATGTGTGTCTCATCGGGCCTAATTTGAATTTGTTATTCTGCATGTCCTCCCTGCTTAGAGACCAAAGGCAAGCCGGCAGCGAAGGCGTCCCGGCATATTGAGTTTCTATGTCTAGCCAGCAATATTGGTTTGGGTTGGCATTCCAGACTACTACCTGTCTCAGTTGTGCAGCCAGGTAGTATCTTGTGATGTCTGGAACTCCCATTCCTCCTCTCCCCCTTGAGGCCAAGAGAACTCTTCTAGTGACTCTTGGTTTTTTTCCTTGCCAAATAAAGTGGAAGATTAGTTTTTGGATGTTTTTCAATTCTGAGCCAGGGATGTGGACCGGGAGAGTCTGGAAGTAGTACAGTAATCTAGGGAGTATATTCATTTTAACCGAGATCATTCTCCCAATCCATGATATCTGATATTCTCCCCATTTTTCTAGATCTTGTTTGATTTTTTGGAACAGGGTCGGATAGTTATGTTGGTATAAAGATTGGTAGGTCCTCGATATCTTAACTCCCAAGTATTTGATACAAGAGGAGCTCCAACGATAATTAAAGTTTAGTTTGAGGAGATTCACCTCTGGCTCTGGCAGGCTTAGGTTCAAAGCTTCTGATTTATCACTATTTATTTTATATCCTGAGATTTTCCCGAAATCCCGGAGTTCTTTTTGAAGGTTGGGTAGGGAGATTTGGGGTTTTGATAGGGTTAGAATGACATCGTCTGCGAATAGGGATATTTTATGCTGCCTTTGACCGATTTCTATTCCTTGGATGTCAGTATTGAGCCGAATTGCCGATGCTAGTGGTTCGATCGTTAGCGCAAAGAGGAGAGGAGATAAAGGGTATCCCTGTCGAGTTCCATTTGTGATCTCGAATCTCTGGTTATTGCCCCCTGGTAATTTTACTGTAGCTGACGGGTTTTGATATAGTCTACGGACCCCCTCTAAGTATGCGTCTTTAAAGCCAAATTTGCGCATAGTCTGGTCCAGGAATTGCCAGTTTATTCTATCGAACGCCTTCTCTGCGTCTAGGCTTAACAGGAGTGCTTTGGTGCCTGTGAGGTGAACATGGTCAATAATATTAATTATCTTCCGGGTATTGTCTGAGGCTTGCCTGCCCGCGACAAATCCTACCTGGTCAATGTTGATTAATCTCGGTAAGATGGGGTTTAATCGGTTTGCTAGTATTTTGCTATATAATTTGAGATCACTGTTGAGGAGGGAGATTGGACGGTAGCTTCCACACTGCATCGGGTCTCTGCCATCTTTGTGTATAATAGCTAAGTTAGCCAGAGACATTGTTGGTGGGATTTGGTTCCCTTCCATGAAATAATTAAATGTTTTCAGGAGATGCGTGGATAGAGTAGGCAAGAATCTCTTATAATAGACATTGGTGAAACCGTCAGGACCAGGAGACTTAGTGATTTTTAAAGATTTGACCGCCTCTTCCAGTTCCTCTTTTGAGATCTCAGCGTTGAGGACTGTGTTTTCCTCCTTCGTTAATGTGGGGAGATGGCATTTGTTTAAATATTGCGTTATCAATTCTGATGCTATTGGTTCAGGTCGGCCGTTTTTAGATCTTAAATTATATAGTTCTGTATAGTATTTTGTGAATTCCATAGCAATTTTGCTGTCACTATATTGTATCTCGCCAGATCTACTCTTGATCGCCGTTATTTGGGATCTCTTTTGTACCCCTCTCAATTTACTGGCCAGGAGTCTGTCGGCCTTGTTACCCTTGTCATAGTATTGTTGATTGGTCCATTTTAGGGCCTTTTCAACATCCTCCAGCTGGGTTTGTTTAAGTTTTGTTCTGGCTGTTAACAATGTTTTGTATATTTTTTTGGAGGGGTTAGCCTTGTGGGCTTGTTCTATTGTTTTTATGCTATCTGTGAGCTCTTTGATTAGTTTTTGGCGGGCTTTTTTCCTGTGGGATGCGATGGAGATAATTTTTCCTCTGATGTCTGCCTTATGGGCTTCCCACAGGATTGCTGGAGAGGAGACTGTTCCTTCGTTGAAGTAGAAATAGTCCTTAAGTGAGGATCTAATCTCTCTTTCTATCGCAGGATGATTTAACAGTGAATCATTTAGTCTCCAGGAGTAACTTGTTGTTTTCTCGAAAGGGATTGACAGTGTCAAAGTAATCGGGGCGTGGTCGGACCATGTGATTGAGCCAATGTCTGATTCAATGGCTGCCGCCATCACATTTTTAGTGGTCAAGAAGTGGTCTATTCGAGAGTAGGTCTGGTGAGGTGCTGAGTAGAATGTATAGTCTCTCTGGCCCTGATGTTGGGTTCTCCAAACGTCCACCAGTGAGAACTCGCTCAGGATGCCCCTAAACCTTTTCCCCTTGATTTGGGAGTGGGTTGTACGGGGGGGACCCATTGTGGTCGATCTGTCCTCGGTGGGGTTTAGAACCATATTTAGGTCTCCCCCCACTATCATCGATGACAGATATCCCGGGTCAACGCCTTCGAGTACTGTTTGTAAAAATTCTGTTTGATTCTCGTTTGGGGCGTATACATTGATCAGTGCGATTGCTGAGCCCGCTAGGGAGCCATATACCATTAGGAATCTACCCTCTGGATCTGCTGTTGTTTTGATATGATTAAATGGAGTGCCTTGTCTGATTAGGACAGCTACACCCCTTTTTTTACTACTGAATGATGCAAAAAAGCATGTTGGGAATGTCTTTTTGAATAAATTTGGGGGGTCTTGAGATGTGAAGTGGGTCTCCTGTAGGAATATGATGTCTCCCCCTGATTTTTTCATATCATGGAGGGCTAGCCTCCGCTTCCTATTATTGTGTAGTCCTTTGACATTTAGTGAGCGGATCTTTATTGGTGCAGTAGATGTCATTGTGGGTTTTTTGTGGGGGGGGGATCTTGGGATCTCGCCGTTCCCATTCGGGGAGATCTTGCTTTTATTTTCTGGGTGTCTGCAGTGGTTCTGTCTGCGTGTTTCACCGGGGGTGGGTGTGTTCTGCCTGTTTGTATTCTGGTGGCTGTCTGTGGGTTGCCAGGAGGGGAGGGTAGGATGGGGGAGGGAGGGGGGGGTAAAGATCTGCTGGGACAGAACCAGCAGATAGAGAGAAGGTAGGATTAGGTCCTTGTGTGGGCCTAATGCAGTGTTGCCAGTTCCTTGGGCAACCGGCATTTTGGGCAACGTGCCCTTCTGGGGTGGGTCCGGTGTCAATGACCGGTGTGCAGTCGAGGGGTCCAGACCCTGGGTTGTTAACATTATGCGCCGTTTCCCTCTTGTGAGTCTTTGGTTTGGTTCTGGCGCGTGCCGTGTTGTGTTCGTAAGGAGTGGGGGGGGGGGTTGTGGGGGTGGGTGTGGGGGGGAGGGAGGTGGCAGGGGGGGGGGGAGGAGGGCAGGGAAGCCGGGAGGGGTGGTTTAATGGGCTATAGTCTAAATTGCTGGTTGACATGCTGTATGTGTCAGTTGTGTGGTCTGGGCCCTTTTATTTGTTTGTTTGTTCTTCTACTGGTCGTCTAGTACCAGGTCAAATTCGGGGTGATATGGGAGGGGTTCTTGTTCAGAGCAGGGAGGGGGAAAAAAAAAGGGGGGGGGGGGTAGGAGCAGGAGGGGCTCTCAGGTACATTTCCTATGTCAACCCTTATCGCTCTAAAGTTACATACATTGCATTTGTACATTCTTCTGCATTTTGTTGCTTTCCTTTGCTGGTATCACCTGTTAGAGGGGACTTTGGTCTTGGTGAAGGGGGGGGGGTAGGAAAGGAGGGGAGGTGGGGGGGGGAAAGGTCAGAGGGGGGGGGAGAGAGAGGGGAGGCGAGGGAGAGAGGGGGGGTGGCAAGACTTGGGGGAGGGGGCGGGGAGGGGGGGGGAAGGTGGTGAGGAGGGGAGGGAGGGGGAGGGGGGGAGGAGGAGGGGAATGGAGGGAGGGGGGAAGGGGGGTGAGGGAGTGGTAGGGGGGGGGGGGGCGGGGGAAGTAGGGGAAGGGGTGGTGGAGGGGGGTACAATGGGAGGGGGAAGGGGGACAACTTATCTTGGTATTACAGTAAATTTTTATAGTTGCGATTTCTAACATTTCGTCAGTATTGGTCATAGTACCCTTTGTGAAGCATATCTATAGAAATATGGATCCGTTAGTTGCCGCTTTGGCTCTGAGTGGGCTCACATGGGCTCATGTTGTGCCACTTGGTAGCTCGTTGTGGCTGCCTTTCTGTGACCATTGATTTGCTCTTCAGCATTCAACCATTTCATTCTAGGGGGGGAGGGGGGGAGGAGGGAGGTGGATGGGGGGGAGGGGAGGAGAGGAGGGAGGAGGGGTGAGGGGGGGGGGATGGGAGACGCACAGGGAGAGGGGGGAGGGGGTACATCTTATCATATTTTTGTAATACGTTTTTATATTAACATTTTCACATATCACTGTAAAGTTGTTCAGCATAGCTTTGTGGAGCGTTGTCATGGGGATATTGGCCAATTGCTTGCAACCTTGTTTCTGAATGAGCTTGTGGGGCTTACCCACTACGTGCTCGGAGGGGGGGAGGGGTGTGTGGGGGAGGGGGGAAGGGGTCGAGGGGGGATTATGGGGAGGGAGGGGGGGGTATAGGGTGTCGGGTGAGGGGGGGGGGAGATGGCCTTCAGGGTTGGGGGGGTAGGTAGAGAAGGGGAGGGGGGAAGGGGAGTGGGATGCATCTTGTCATAATATAGTTTAGGTTGTCACATCTTTTATATATATATATTTTATATATATAGAATATTTTAATAAACGGTATAATGAACAGTTCTCAACTTTGTACAGTGTTCCCAGTCTTTACATATATCTGCCTATGAGTCGGATTTTTGTGAGTCTGCACTTTGCGCTGTATCTGCGCTTAGTGTCCTGACCCAGGCAGGTAAGCGGCCTGCGGGCCTTCTCGCTTTGCGAGGGTAAAAGTACTCACAGTTACCGGATACCTCTGCTCTCTGCCCGGGGGAGGGGGGGATGTAGTGGAGAGTGTGTCGTGAAGGGAGGGTCCGCGTGCCGGGTTGTCAGGACCTGCCAGCGCCGCTCCTCTCGTGGCATATCTGGCCTCTCTCCTCCCGGTCCGGGCAGTGCGGGCCCGTGTGGATGGTATGGCGAAAAAAGAAAAGGAAGAGATGTATGCGTCCGCCTCAGCGGGGATCGACTTCTGCGCCCCATCTCCGTTCACAGATTCCTCCGCGGCTGCGGTTCGTCTCCTCCGGTGCTGTTGCTCGCTGTTTCGTCCAGTTCCTTTGTTGGGCTGTGATTGTTGGCGAGGTGAGGTAAAGCACAGGACGTCCGTTGGCTGTTATCTCCCTTTTCTTTGTGGTGCGTCCGCTGGGCTGCTTTTCTGTGGCTTGCGTCCGGGGTTCCCGCTTCTCCGATCTGCAGAATCTGCGGGTGTCACATCCAGGATTGCGTCGCCTCATGGGACAGGAGGGACTTTTAAGGGGAACTTCTTCGGTTGCTGCTCAGGTCAACTGGGTGAGGGAATGAACTTGGAGGTAACTGAGGTAAGTGATTGCTGCGGTTCCTATCTAGGTCGCGGTTGTTTTTGGCCTGCCAGCCTCTCTGATGCTCTGATCTGGGGTTCTTCTGCATGCTGCCCCTGAGAGTGGGGGGGGTCTTGGATCCAGTCGGCAGGGAGGCTTAGGTCCAGGGCTTTTGCGAACCGCGGGATATCCTCCGGGTGTCTGATTGTGAGATATTTACCCTTTTTTTGTACTGACAGCTTAAATGGGAAGCCCCATTTGTACTTGATCTTTTTCTCGCGGAGCAGGGAAGTTAATGGTTGCATCTCTTTGCGCCGCAGTACTGTGCGCTTTGACAAATCATTATAAATTTGGAGGTGAGAATCCTGGAATTTGATGGTCTCTTTGGTTCTGCATGCCTCCATTATTTGTTCCTTTATTGTGTATCTGTGAATGCGGGCTATTATGTCCCTTGTTCGGTTGGGATCTTCGGAGCGTGGCCCCAGGGCGCGATGGGCTCTATCCATCTCTATGTCCTTTGGTGTGAGGTCGGGGCACATTGAGACAAAAAAGTCCTGGAGATATGACCTGAGCTGACCAGGCAGAACCGCCTCCGGGACGCCCCGGATTCTAATATTCTGGCGCCTGTCGCGATTTTCCTGGTCCTCAAGGCAGTCTCTTAGGCTGTTTACCTCTGCGCCTAGTCGAAATATTTCGTTGGCTGCCTCATCCTGGGATTGCGTGGTTTCGGCCATTTTAAGCTCAAGGGCCGTGGTGCGCTCCGTTAGGCCCGTTATTTCCTGTTTAAGTTCTTTTACCGCGGCCCGCAGGTCATCTTGCAGTGAGGAGTGAAGTTTATTTAGCATTGTGGAGATCATCTCCTGCATAAATGCTCTTGTGAGTACTTCCTCCGGCTGTGGTGGGGTAGCCGTATTGCTCCGTTCGGTTGTTCCCTGCTTGGGCCCATGTGTGCTCGCGGAGCCATCTTGTGATCTTAATGCAGCTTCTGAGCTCTTCTGGGAGGGTGAGAAGTACTTAGCGACTCCTGGGTTGGCTTGGGACTTGGATTTGCTCGCCATTCTTGTTGCTAGGGGTATTAGGGGGAAAAGCGCTTATTCTGCTCTTATTATATCAGGGTCTGTGGAGCTCCTCTTCTACACAGCCTCTCTCATCGGCGTCCTGGACACGCCCCCCTGATTACACTGGTTTTAATGCCAGGAGCTGGAATGGGGATAGTGGTTTGGCTGACCTTTTCAATGCATCTTACTGCAGCTTCCTGTTCCATGGATATCACTGGGAAGTGTTTGGGATTCTCTATAACTGAAGCTTTTTTTTCCCCACGTTGTTTGATTTCACTGGTTTTAATGTCAGGTCTTGTGTACTCACGTTTTTTAATTAGCCTAATCCTAACATTAATACCGACTCCTTCAATTCCAGAAATACTGCTCTGTTTTTTGACCATCCACATTTTAATACCATCAGTAGGAGGCCACTGAACATGAGAAGCAGAAGTCTGGCTTTGGCTTCCTTGCATTGGTCCAAGCTTATTTCCAAGTGTAATGGATCCTGTGGGTGCCCCTGGACCTGTGGGACCTGCTTTTTTACCCAATGGGTGAAATAATTGAACAGCGTTAATCATTAGGAGGCTTAGGTTGCTGCGATGGGCTTTCAAATTTCCTTGTTTAGAAGGTTCCAATGACTTCTTGCCCTTCCCAAGGACTTCTGAATTCATCCCAGGCTGATTAGCACTTTTTCTTTTTGAGAGCTTTGGGGTTATTATCAGTACCACAAGCCAGCGCTTGCTTAAAACTGAAAAAGCTGGTCTTCACTACCTGCTTGCTATTGCTTTTCTGTTTACGTTTGATCCCCATCTCCTGAGGTGTCTTCCGCTCAGGACTATGAGTAACTGCAGGAGTCTTTGCATTTTTACGTTTGATCCTGATCTCCTGAGTTTTCTTCAGTTTAGGATTAATATGAGTAACAGCAGGTGTCTTTGCATCCATTGAACCTTCATGGCTTTGCAGAATCTTGGAGAGGTTGTTGACAGAAGGATGGAGTGGAGTTGTCCACTCTACTGGGTACATTGATAGGAAGTTGCAGGTTTGAAAGCTGGTGCTGCAGGTTAGAAAGCTGGTGCTGCTGGTTGAAAGGAGCTGGAATGGGGATTGAATGCAGCAGCGGAGGGGCCATGTGCAGGTGGGTAGTGGGTAGTGGGTTTGGGTGTGGTTATTTACACGGGATCCCCCTCTCCCTCCCCACATTTACACTGCACTCACAGAAACACAGGCAGGGAGATTTAACCGACACAATAGAGGGAGGGGGGCTTACACAGATTAGTCAAAGCGGGGAATCTTAGCAGACACAATAGGGGGAGGGTTTTTTACATAGATTACAGTCAATGCAGGGAAGTTTAACACACACAATAGGGGGAGGGGGTCTTACACAGATTACTGTCAAGGCAGGGAGGTTTAACACACACATTAAAAATATGTATTTAATGTATTTATTGTTTATTCTACCTTAACCCTTCATTGCCTTAGCGGCTATCAGCTATGGTAATGAAGCAGCATTTCTGTATTTTTAATAATATTGTGCAGGAGCAGGGGGTCCCCTGAGTATTAATTTCTGGCTCAGGGAACCTCCTGCTCACTGTACAATATTATTAAAAATACAGAAATGCTGCTTCATTACCATAGCACATAGCCGCAAAGGTAAAGAACGATTCTTTATTGATGTGTGTGTTTTATTCATACTGTAGATGTGCAGAGGGTCTCCGGAGCAGAAACGTTTTGGTTTTAGGTCCGGGGACCCCCTGCTCACCGAGATACAGGCCCCTTTAGCGGGTGCCGGTTTCCCTCTGCTTGGTTTACAGGCCGCGGTCGCGTGATCGGGAACTTTAAATGCAGAGGGATACCGGCACCTCATAAAGGGGGCTGTATCTCGGGGAGCAGGGGGTCCCCGGACCTGAAACCAACGCGGTTCAGCTCCGGAGACCCCCTGCACATCTACACTACGAATAAAAATGTATTTTAAATAATTTTTAATGTGCCGATGTTTGCGCAGAGATAGCAGCGGTTCTCTCTCTGCTGCAAACACATCTCGCCAGGGGACGGCCTATAGTATCATCGATGTGCATATACAGTACTGTATGTGTATGTTAGGGGTTATAGGGGTTGTTGTTATACAGTATATACTGTATATATACAATATATACTGCATTACAATTCATGAATTTCTCGGCTCCAAAGACAACAGTTCGCAAACGCCCCCATGCGTTTTTACACGGCATTGCAGTATTGCAGCCAGCGGGAATAAAATGCTTAAATTACAGCCGCGAAAATAACGCAATACACCCCGGGAGAAAACGATACAAAGCCGCACATCACCGGGATATTCCGAAATTCGCGGAGCTAGCCAAGTGAGAATAAAGTTGGTCGCTACTGTAGGTGGTATTGACCAATGGTTTTAAGCCTTCTTTTGGTTAAGGAACCTTATAATTATATTGTGAAATTCTGAGGAACCCTAACCCTCTCTAATAGTACGTCTGAGATCAGATGCATTGTAAGGAACCCCAACCCTCTCTAATAGCACGTCTGAGATTAGATGCTTTGTAAGGAACCCCAACCCTCTCTATTAGTGCATCTGAGATCAGATGCATTGTAAGGAACCCCAACCCTCTCTAATTGTAACGCTTGCGCTCACCACGAACAAGGCGGACCCCTGGTACTGAGGTAGGAAAGTAGAAAATGCGCACCTGCAGCAGTGGAGGCATACCTGGATTGTCAGTGTAGCCGGGTCGGGGTTGGATAGAGAGGGTAGTACAGATACTTGCCGCGGTTGTGGGGAGGAGCCAGTAGAATGGTAGATGTCCGTTGTGCCGAGGTCGAGGGTTAGAGCCGGTGCGTTAGTAGAATGTCCTATAGCCGTGGTCAGGGATGGAGAGATGCAGGTAGTCGAGGGGAAGCCGGGGTCGTTATACAGAGAGGGTCCAAGAGTCTAGCCGGGTCGGTACACGTGAGGTCAAACTGAAAGCAAGAGAGGCTAGGCACAAGGCAAGGCAAAGCAGGAATGTAGGAACACAAGGCTACTATGGTCTATGCTCAGCATTGTGTGACTGAGCAAGCAGAGATTAAATAGGAGGACTGAAGCAATGAGAGTGAGAGGCGGAACAAAGGTTCAGTCTCCGCGGGAGCTGTGATTGGACGCAGAGCGCAGGAGACAGGTGGGCATTGTTATGGGTGTTGTCTCGCAGCTGGGGAGCAGTGCACGATTGTCACGTAAGCGCGCTGCGCGTGAGTGACGCGTGGCGCGTGGCGCGAACGGGGGGTGGGACCATAGAGCTCCATAGTGGTGTTTGAAAACCTCCGTGTGCGCGCACGTTTTGTTGCCGGCCATTTGATTAGATGAGTTATTAAAAGAAAATTGTGTAGTTACTGTACACTCTCCCCAGTTCATTTATTTTTTCGTTCCGGTTGTGCATCGCACATTTTTCACTTTGTACTATCTACCTAGCGAACAGAACACCAAAAGGTGTCCTGCAGCAACCCACAGGAGCAGGATTGAACTGATGAACCCTTTCATAACCGTGAGTCTCCACTTTGTTATTATTGAGGATTCCGTCTATGATATAGGGGACTAGCAAGTCTACAGTTATTGATTTAAGAAGTTAACTAGGTGCCATTCCATGTGAACATTTACAGCTGATTTGTGATAGCTCAATAACAGAGCAGAACCAGCCAGATGCCATCTTTTCTACATGTATATACTGTAAACCCCAAGACTGATCATTTACACCATTTATAAGTGGAGTTGGTAAGGATACCTTTCTATTTATGAGACAAAGGATTGGACATTACTGTAGTGTTTTTGATTTCAACAAACAGGGCCCAAAATCTACTGTTGGGATTGTTTTTTGGAGCCACAGATTTGGTCTTTGGACTTTGTCATAGTTTGTAGCTCTACTCTGGGGGCCATGATGTTCACTTTTAAATGTCACATCTTCTTTAATATACACTAATGCAACATAGAGTGCTCCCAGATGGTATCGAATTGGTCTAACTGCATCAATACGAGGCTCCCAACATGTTTCACAGACTCTCTTTAGTGTTAAATTGGGTAAGGAGTTTAAAAGAATGATTTATCTGTTGGTGGACCTGGGGAAGAAATTATACAACGGTTGAATTAAGCCAAAAAATTAAATGGCACCTATATTGGGTTTGGCCAGGTTGTTAACCACCGGGTTCAAATAATGAGAACTACATGGTACATAAAACGCACATGGATTCATGTTCAATATGTCTTTGAACTCCATTATGCTTTCCCCGTATATTTGCAGCATTGTCATAGCTTTGGCCCTGCATATTTTCTACATTTTTATTGAGATCCAATAGTTCTTTTATTATCCGATCACTTAAGAAAAAAAATGGAAGCCATCACATGGTACATCCACCAATCAGATTGGTGGATGTATCATTTGCCGGTCAAATGTGACGTCACAGGCCTTTTATAAAGTCTGTCACGTCGTATTTGACCCTAAGAAGCCGTCCGATCAACATCTCCCAGACATGTGAAGAAGAAAAAAAGAACTACCCACCCTCCCCGTGACTTTCTTTCACTCCCCCCATAGCTTTCTTTCATCCCCCCTCCCCATGTCTCTCTTTCATCCCCCCCTTGTCTCTCTATCGCCTCCCTCCCCATGTCTCTCTTTCACCCATCTCCCCCTGTCTCTCTTTCACCCCGCTCCCAATGGCTCTCTTTCATCCCCCTCTCTATGTCTCTTGCACCCCCTCCCCATGTTTCTCTATCACCTCCCCTCTCCATGTCTCTCTTTCACTCCCCCATGTCGCTTATTCACCCCGCCCATGCCTCTTTCACCCCATTCCCGCCCCATGTCTCTCACCCCCTCCCCATGTCGCTCTTTCACCCCCCCATTTTCCATGCCTCTTTCACCATCCCCATGTCTGTTTCAACCCCCCTCCCCATGTCTCTTCACCCCCGGCTTCCCATGTCTCTTTCACTCCCTCCCCATGTCTCTTTCACCCCCCCTCCCTAAGACTCTCTTTCACCCCCTCGCCATGTCTCTTTTTCACCCCCTCCACATGTCTCTTTCACCCCCATCCCTTCGCCATGTCTCTCCTTCAACCCCCCTCCCCTCGCCATTTCTCTCACCCCTCCACCTTCCCTCCACATGTCATACACACACACACACAAACTCACACACACACACACACACACACACACTCACACTGCACCCAGTCAGAGAATGAGCTGCGCAGCATAACGCCACCTAATGGCTGGAGGAGAAATTGCAGTGACAGACCCTACTTTTCTCTCTGCTCCTGGTAAAATCGGGACATACTGTAGCAGAAGATAGTGGGAGCAGGAGACATTAGATAAAAAAATCTGGACTGTCCCGGGACATCGGTCACCCTATGTCAGTGCCACATTGGTCTGCAGCTATTTCCTCTCTGTCATTGACCAGGTGATTCTGTCTGTGTAACGACAGAGACTGTTGAGGCTTCCTGTGCCGAAGTCCATCTGTTGTTTGAACACCGTGCAAGCATGAAATGCAGTAGCACCGCAGCATAGCCACTGCTCTGACATTCTGTCATATTGCTAAGGCATCAGAAGCTGTATTGGCCTCTTCTTCAATACTCTGCATACACAGAGTAGCACGTCTACCGGGCGTCTTGCTGCTGAGCCAGAAGGGCTAATATATTGCTTACAATGTCCTTGCAACTGTAGATGCAGCCACAACTTAAAAAGCAAAAATGAGATTTACAGTAGTGAAGGTGACTGTCGTAGCTTCTCCCGGCATTGCTGCGGTTAGTTCATGACTTCCGAATGGGACCACGTACAGCGACGTATAAGTGTGGCTACATCTGTATGTAGGAATGACAACGAGAGCCTTAAAAAAAGATACTCTTTGAACATGAAACTGTAGGAGGAATGTCCTCCAAACCAAGTGCATCAAAGTGTGAGATCTGATAGTCATAAGTGAATAAGCAAGCTTAAGCGGACCCTGGGATAGGTAAGTAAGCACAAACAACTAGGAGTGTCTTGATTGCAGAGCTCATTAACAGGTTAACTGCTGCCAATGGTGTAACAAAAACCTAATCTGAACTAACCGGTGGATTTGAACATCAGTGTGAACAGCAGGTCTCTATCTGGCAGCAACCTTAGAGCAAGATATGAATATCCAGTGATATAATGATGTAGTTCTTACTCACATGGGTGTTGTTTGTATGCCGTCCCAGAGGCGTGCATCCAGCTGGTATACAATGCAGACAGGAATCCTCGTGGAAAAAGTGAAGCGCAGCCGGTCCAAGAAGAAAACAATCCGGGGCTAAGTGAATGAGGATAGTGGTTTGGCTGACCTTTTTAATGCATGTCACTGCAGCTTTCCGTTTTATGGATATCACTGGGAAGTGTTTGGGATTCTCTATAACTGAAGCTTTTTTTTCCCACGTTGTTTGATTTCACTGGTTTTAATGTCAGGTCTTGTGTACTCACGTATTTTAATTAGCCTAATCCTAACATTAATACCGACTACTTCAATTCCAGAAATACTGCTCTGTTTTTTGACCATCCACATTTTAATCCCATCAGTAGGAGGCCACTGAACATGAGAAGCAGAAGTCTGGCTTTGGCTTCCTTGCATTGGTCCAAGCTTATTTCCAAGTGTAATGGATCCTGCGGGTGCCCCTGGACCTGTGGGACCTGCTTTTTTACCCAATGGGTGAAATAATTGAACAGCGTTAATCATTAGGAGGCTTAGGTTGCTGCGTTGGGCTTTCAACTTTCCTTGTTTAGTAGGTTCCAATGACTTCTTGCCCTTCCCAAGGACTTCTGAATTCATCCCAGGCTGATTAGCACTTTTACTTTTGAGAGCTTTGGGGTTATTATCAGTACCACAAGCCAGCGCTTGCTTAAAACTGAAAAAGCTGGTCTTCACTACCTGCTTGCTATTGCTGTTCTGTTTACGTTTGATCCCCATCTCCTGAGGTGTCTTCCGCTCAGGACTATGAGTAACTGCAGGAGTCTTTGCATTTTTACGTTTGATCCCGATCTCCTGAGTTTTCTTCAGTTTAGGATTAATATGAGTAACAGCAGGTGTCTTTGCATCCATTGAACCTTCATGGCTTTGCAGCATCTTGGAGAGGCTGTTGACAGAAGGATGGAGTGGAGTTGTCCACTCTACTAGGTACATTTATAGGAAGCTGCAGGTTTGAAAGCTATGGCTGCTGGTTGAAAGGAGCTGGAATGGGGATAGTGGTTTTGCTGACCTTTTTAATGCATGTCACTGCAGCTTTCCGTTTTATGGATATCACTGGGAAGTGTTTGAGATTCTCTATAACTGAAGCTCTGTTTTCCCCACTTTGTTTGATTTCACTGGTTTTAATGCCAGGAGCTGGAATGGGGATAGTTGTTTGGCTGAACTTTTCAATGCATCTTACTGCAGCTTCCTGTTCTATGGATATCATTCGGAAGTGTTTGGGATTCTCTATAACTGAAGCTTTGTTTTCCCCACGTTGTTTGATTACACTGGTTTTAATGCCAGGAGCTCGAATGGGGATAGTGGTTTGGCTGACCTTTTCAATGCATCTTACTGCAGCTTCCTGTTCTATGGATATCACTGGGAAGTGTTTGAGATTCTCTATAACTGAAGCTTTGTTTTTCCCACGTTGTTTGATTTCACTGGTTTTAATGCCAGGAGCTGGAATGGGGATAGTGGTTTGGCTGACCTTTTCAATGCATCTTACTGCAGCTTCCTGTTCTATGGATATGACTGGGAAGTGTTTGAGATTCTCTATAACTGAAGCTTTTTTTCCCCACGTTGTTTGATTTCACTGGTTTTAATGTCAGGTATTGTGTACTCACGTATTTTAATTAGCCTAATCCTAACATTAATACCGACTCCTTCAATTCCAGAAATAAATTCCCATACACTTCCACACCGATCTCACAAAAGTGCAATTCCAAAACAGATGGACCACACTCTCAATCCCTGCACATCCTTCCCTTGGACACCTTGCAGTTCTAGCTAGGTCTCTTCTCTTCTGAAATTCTCTTACCGGGAGGCAACTATGCACTGCCATCCAAGCAACGTCTTTTTGGGAATTAATCAATCCCTTGTGTTTCAATTTTTTCCACATTTCCTTTAGCTTGCTTTCAATCAGCCATCCACTGCTTTCAAACTCGTCTCTATCCCTAATCACTTTTTGAATTTTTCTATGGTCCTCCCACAGAGTTTTGTCAACCACCCTCAAATTGAAATCTCTGATAAAACCCTCTATGACCCTGTAAAAAAACGGGGTCACGAAACAGACAGGGCGCCTTAAATCTACTTCACAGGACCCTAGTCTCCTCAGCATCCCCCCGGCAGCGTACCTCAACCTGCAAGCCATCTTTGAAAACTTGTTGACTAGCTTTATGCAAAAATGCGCATATTTAGCCCCCAATAGCACTTCGATCCTAGGGAACCCTTGCCCCCCTTTCCCCTTCTCCTTAAAAATAATCCCTCTATTCAATTTTTCCACTCTTGACCCCCAAAAAAACATAAACAAAAAACGCGTAATTTTCCTAATCCACTTTGTTGTTGGAGGAAAAACCATCCCCGTGTAAATCAATATTGGTACCAATACCGCCTTTGTAACTAAAATTTTTCCCTCAAACGACAATTTCCTCAATGCCCAAAACTGGATTTTTTTCTTTATTTTCTCCCCAATCTTTTCCCAATTAACCAATCCACTAAAATCTTCATCAAAAGACACCCCTAACAATTTTAAATGTTCTTCTTCCACAGGGATCCCACAAACATCCAAATTCTGCCATTCTCCAAAAGCCTTGCAGCTACTTTTATTCCAGTTCACTTTGAAACCTGAAGCCTGGCAGAAGGTTTCAATATGAAACTGAGCCCTTCTAAGGGCCACTTGAGTGGTACACACCAACGTCAGGTCGTCCATATAGCCTAATACTTTTACATTTCTACCCCCACTCCCTGGTATTTCCACACCTCTTATTATCTTGTCTCCTCTGATGATCTGCAGAAGCGGCTCTAAAGCACATACAAAAGCCAAAGGTGACAGCGGACATCCCTGTCTTACTCCAGACTTTACACTTATCTTGTCTGTCAAAAAAACATTTACCAAAACTCTACTGAATATATCCCTGTACTAAACCTTGACCCAGCTTACAACCTCCACCGGTATCCCATTTTTTTCTAACACCCTGAACAGAAAACAATGTGAAAGTCGGTCAAAAGCCTTCTCAAAATCAATATTAACCAAAACTAACGCTTGTCCCCTTTCCTTACAGTACCAAATCATATCTCTAATTAATATTTGGTTCTCCGTTATCTGCCTTCCCGGTACGCCACACACCTGCTCCTCCTCAACTAATTTATCCAAAACCATTTTTAATCTTACCATTATTACTTTGGCCAAAATTTTATAATCCCAGTTCAGCAGGGTTATGGGACGCCAATTTCTTAGATCTCTTTTGTCCCCTTTTTTAAAGATTAACATAATAATCCCTTCCTTGAAGGAATCTGGTATTTTGCCTTTTTTTATTATTTCCTTGCATAAATTTATCACGTCACCTTCAATTACATACCACATCTGCTCATAAAACTCGTGTGGTAGTCCATCTGTTCCTGGCATTTTCCCTTTTTTCCCTTTCCTTATTGCTTCCCTTATCTCTTCCTCATTTAAATCTCTCTTCAAGAAATCCTGATCCTCTTTAAGTTTTTTTTTCAATTTTCTCCATTAGATCTTTTTCTATACTGCTGTCTCTTTCCTTCTCCTTGAATAAGTCTGTGTAAAACTCTTCCACCTCTCTTAACACCCCCTCTGTATTCTTCACCTCCCCCCCCCTCTTTGTTTAACACTGGGGATAAAAAGGTTCTCCCTGTATAAGCTTTTTTTTAAAAGAACGGAGTACACCTTTCATTTTTCTCCACAGTTTCTACCCTAGCTGCGTGGATTATTTTCCTACCTTTCCCCTCTATTAAATCTCTAAAAACTTTTTTTTCTTTCCCCAGATCCTCTTCCACATTTACCCCCATTTCTCTTAGCCTATAGAGGAACTGTTTCCTCAAAATTGCCATCCTGTACTCTTCCTCCTGCCTCCTTGCCCTCTCTACACCTTTTTTAACATTTTTTTTTAATTTTCTCCCTTAACCCATTCCCACCATTCAATCACTCCCCCATTCTCCCCCATTTTCCCCTTTAACTTTGCATACATTCGTTCATATTGTATCTTATCCACTCCTCCTCCAGCAATGAAACATTCAATTTCCAGAAACCCTTTCCATGCTTTTCCATTCCCTCCAGTTCTGAAATACATTGTACACATACATGGTCTGACAAACAATTCTTTTGAAACTTCCCATTCCCCCACCTTTATTCCTTTAGAAATGAAAATATGGTCAATCCTTGATTTTACTTTCCCGCACTCACTGAAATACGTAAACTCCCTCTTCCCTTTACCCCAAACTTTGAAGGCGTCCCTTAAACTAAAATCACTCAAAAGTGTTTTCAAAAAAATGCCCGAAGCATCTGGTCTGCTCCTTTCTGCCCCTCCCCCCTCATTCAGTATGCAATTAAAATCCCCCACCACCAGGGTTTGTACTCTCCGTGGCAAAAAAAAATTCAATTTCTCAAACAAATCTCTTCTTTGTTTCTCTTTTGGAGATGCATACATATTAAATAACCTGAACATTTCCCCCCTCCATTCAAACAAAACAAACATTAACCTTCCCGGTTCTATCACCACATGTTTACAGATTTTAAATTCGTGACCCCTAAACAAAATCCCTATCCCACTATTTTTATTCTCCCGGCTCCCAGACCACAGAGATTCTCCCCACACCCAAACCTCTTTTCTTGGTGGGTCTGAAATCCCACATTCTTGCAGGCAAACAATGTCATTTATTTTTTTCGCTACCAAGTCCAGAATCCTAGCCCTCCTAGCCGGGCTTTTCAAACTTCTCACATTAAGTGATGCTAATTTTAGAGTCATTCAGCCCTTAGGAAGAGAGAAAAACACCCCATACCATCATGAAAGTGAAAAAAACCATACTCATCTTAAGTCATCCGTGGGGGAAAGGGGGGTGGTAATCCCTCCTTGTCATTGAACCCGTGCATAAAATTTTCCATTTGGGACTCTTCCAAATACGTTGCACTTTGGCCCCCCGGTGATCCCTGCCCATCCGGCGCACCAGAATAGGGTGGGGGGAACCCTCCCCGGGACTGTACACATTTTCCGAGTACTCCTCCTCTCTGCTGCTGCAAGATGTCTCGCTGGCAGTACCCGGCAGAGCCCCTTCGTGGCACCTCACTTTTGAAGGGGAGCTTCTTTCCTCCTTCTTCTTTCGTTTTCCTCGGCATTCTTCTTTCTCTCCAGCATCCAGTACGTCCATTATTCCTTCCTCCTCCTCCTCTGTTTGGCGCAGCTCCTCCTCCTTATCTGCTACCTCAAGAGTCTCCGCCATGAGAGGCTCCTCTCCTTCTGCCAGCATCACATCAGAGTCTGTATCAGGCAGGTCTGTATCAGGCAAGTTTGTATCAGGCAGGTCTGTATCAGGCAAGTCTGTATCAGGCAGGTCTGTATCAGGCAGGTCTGTATCAGGCAGGTCTGTATCAGGCAAGTCTGTATCAGGCAGGTCCGCCTCCTCTTTCTCCTCCGTTCTGGGCTCCACCCCCTCAGCTTCAGGTGCTCCCCGCCTTGTCTGCTCGTCAGGGACCACACCTAGAACAGCTGGGACAACGGGCGTTTTCTCCATACGCTCACTTCCATGTTTCTTGTCATAAGGAGATTCTGCAGAAGCAAAGCCAGCACTTTGCTCACACACTTCCAATCTTCCAACAGCCTGGGCATAAGATCTTTTTTTCATACAGTGTCTGGCCCTGTGTCCCCGCACAAATCGCAGCAGGTTGTCTCCTTGCAAGCCGCTGTATGGTGGCCTCTTTTTTGCATTTACGGCACACTGCTATATCCTTTTTTTCACAGATCTCCTGTGTATGCCCAAAGCTAAAACAAAACCTGCAGGATCTCGGCTGGTCTCGGTAAAACAAGAACCCCCGATTCTCACCAATGTTAAAATTCCCTGGAGGGTGCATGACTCCCCCAATTCCATCTGCACTTGTTCTTAACTTGCACCAATACCTGGTTTTACCAGTATAAATGCCAAAAAAGTTATTCAGCCTCTCCCCTCCCTTTACAGATTCGCAATACCTAGACAGGAACATTTTTACATACTCTGGCGGTGTGTACGGGTTGTACATATGAACAGTTATGGGGATTTCTCCCTTCGCAAAGCACGGCACCAGCCCAATTCCTTGCATGCAGTCCTAACCCTTGTCCATTCTGGCTTTTTCCATACAATTCACGCAATCCACGCTTGTTTCAAGAGTAACATCATAGAAACCTCGCCTCTGGAACTCCTGGATACAGTACACTTGTTCTTTCCTTATTTTTAACGTACCCTCCAATATAGTCAGCCACAGCTCCTCCAGTCTCAGGCCTCTGCGTCCTTCTTTCAGTATGAATCTTATCATATTCGTGATGAATTGCGTCCTATTCTCCATCCTTCTTCTTCTTAAGGTCTTTCACCCAAAAAAATAGATACTTCTCACGGCTCCGCCTCCCGAGCTCTAAGCTTAGGCTTTTTCCAGCGGCGCCCCCTGCAGGCTCATGGCTTAAAACTCCCCTGCCAGGTAAGTATGAGTTGGAATGGCGCTGGGGGGCAACTAGCCCTGTCCCAGGACAAGTGTCACCCTTGTGGAGAGAGCAGCCTGGTCATTGGTGCAGCGGCAGCAGCCAGCAGCGGCAACCACCACAGTAGCTGAGGCCTTGTATCTGAGCAAGCACCTGCAGCAAGGATCCGCTTAGGCAATTCCATGCAAACATTTGTGCAGCAGCAGCAGCAGCAGCAGCAGCAGCAGCGAATATTTGTCAAACAACATAGATCCAAGACATCCCCTCCCTAGAAGAAAAGCCCCTCCCCCGCCCATCCAACAAGCACCCAGAGAAGCCAAGCTTCGCCGCAAGGTACTTCTTATTGGTTTTAAAAGGAAGAAGCAATCACTTTGAACACCGCTCAGCTCTGTCATTTCAGCTGGCAGAGAGACAGACAGACAGGGGGACACCATATTTCTGGGGTGGCTTTCTTCATCTTCCCTACCTGCTGGCACTCTCTTTTTCTGACCTCCACTGACACCTGCTGCTGCTGCTGGTGCTGCTGCTGAAGAGGTGCCCTGTCCTGCTGGCACACTTGTCCCTTTGCCCCTTACCAGCATGGCTGCTTACCTGGCATTTGCATAAATATGTGTAGCAGGCTTCCCCCTAGCTCCCTTACCACCGCGGTAGCCATTACAGGATCGCGCGTGCACATTAAAGATAGCGCACGCGGTCCCAATGCTACAGAGGTCCTGAGTGGACTACAATTCCCAGCAGCCTCTGGGGATTGCCCTTTCACCCACATCACGTGCAGCCAGCCAGCAAATAGGGTTTTGCAGCTTCTCCTGTGGAGGAAGGATACAATGTTGCGGGGACCACGTTGTCAGTTGGAGCTGGGATCAGGAAGGGGGAGGAAGTGTGTAAGGAGCAAGGCTCTTACACTAGGCCAGGTTACCCCCAGGTCCCAGGTAGGTCCCACTCCCAACTAGGTTAGTGGGTAAGTTCTTAGGGAAGACCCCTTAGATAGGGACCCTGCCCTTAGGTGTGTGTAAGTCTAGTCAGTGGCACAGCTGCCGTGGTGTGTGCTCTGATTAGAATATACCGAGTGGCTTTGTAGTGCAGCCACAGCAGTTATTTGGCTGTGTTAGTGAGAGGCCCCTCATAGGAAGAAGGGGGCTTGCTTTCTAGTCATTCAGTGTGTGTTATATCACCAGTGGCAGTTGCATGTGGTGAGCTGCCAGAGTCTGGGATCAGACAGAAGCTACAGGGAGAGTTCTTCTGCGTGCAGGGACTAGGGTAGAGGCATACCCCAGGGCCCAGTTAGTCCCCTATGACACCAGAGGAAGCTTTATGGTATAGGGTCGGCCTTAGGACAGGGACTCCTTCACCATATTTAGAGAGCAAGAGGATTTCTGTCTGACAGTACCTGACTGTCAGTACAACGTGTATCAGAGACTGTGTTCAAGGTTCATTCCGGCTGGAGATTCTTTTCCCTGTGGAGTCAGCATGTGCATCCATTCCTGCAGAGAGCAGCGCAGCACGCCATGGGATCACTGTGCGGTGTTGCTGAGTCCAATGATTTTCCTGACCAGGACTGGTCAGGGAGGTAGTATACATTAAGTGCACCACCGGGCCCCAACACAGGGAAGCGCTATCCCTCACACACACTTTCTTTACTGTTGTGGACACTCAAGAGACTGAGGGGTGTCAGAGTGATGCACTGTTATTCATATATTCATATATTGTTTGATGTTATGCAAAGAGAGTGAAGTTACAAGTCATGCTCAGTAAATATTGTTTATTCACACGTGTGTATTTACTGTATGGTTGTTCTGGTGAGGGCACACTCCCACCCCGTTAGGATCCCTCATCAGTGGAGGCGCTGCACCGAGTGTAAGTACATACCCCAGGTTCCCCGTGGCAGAAGCTCAGCTCTCCTGGTTGCCAAACAGGTACCGCACTACACTGAGAAGTAGTCAGATACACCTACCCACCCCAATATCACTTAGGGGGGGGAAAGAGGGCTACATTTGGAGGCGCTGCTGAGATCCAGACCAGGGGTGCCCGAATTCAGTATAAATTATGTCGTTCTCATTATCATTGCCATCCTGCCAAGAAGTGTACGAATGGGCATTAAAGGGGCAAGTCCCGCCCTCGCAAACCCTTGCTATAGGACGAGTTCCTGCTGACACTCCCTCCTGTGATATTTGCTTAATATTGGGTCAGTACCCAGGCTTATGGGGTGCAAAAGTCTTAGGCTGCTGCGTAGATGCAGACGGAGTGTGGTGCTCAGTGTTGGTGAGGGCCGAACAAGATTTAATAAGAGAAGGAGGCCCATCCAAAATATTGCTCCATGGAACCCTCACTAAAGTATGGTGTCCTGTTATCTACCCTGAAATGCCAGGAAAACCAGAAGGCTACCCCCCTATCTATGCAGAGAGTCATAGTGTAATTGATGAGACTGTGATTAAAATGGAGGATCCCTCAAGCAGTGAGTCACATCTAAGATGGCGGATCCCTCCAAGTCGGGCGAGCACCAGGACTGTACAAGAAATTGTTGCAGAATATTGTCCGGATCTGGCGTGAAAAACAGAGCCCCGCCCCTGCGCTGTGAGTGGCTCAGCGCAGAGTCAGAACCACTCCTTGAAAGAAGGTGCTCCTCCTCTGGAGTCCACCAGGGGGAGCCAGCACAGTGAATCTCAATCAGTAACTGCTGTCTCCACTAAGGACAGTACAGGATGCAGCGAACCACATCCGCAGTTGTATGGTGTTTGGCCAGCAGAGGGACTGTATGTGACATTTCTTTTGTGCCCGTGCTTACAGAAAGACCTTAATCTCTCTGGTGGTATGAACTTTGATCCCTATCAGCGACCACGAGGGGTTCAGGTTGTGAAAGTGGAAGGTAAAATGTACGTCAGGTGCCTATGCCTCAAGTGTGATTTTCCAGATGGCGAATTGAGCTGGGGACCCAAGTGTGCCTGCTGCGAGGCACAGTTCCTAAAACCAGTGCTGCTGTGTGCTACAGAACCCGCAGAGGAAGATGCGGCTAACCAACCTACCTCAGCTACTGAGGGCCCATGCGCCCTAACCGCGGTTCCAGATTCGGTTCAAATGCCGGAACCACAGATGACAAGTGAAGCTGAGGACAAAGAGCCATTTGCCTCGCCTGCTGTGGGGCCGTGTGCCCTACCACTGCCAGTCTGGCCTACTACGATGGTACCATCGGTCCTAGGCTTGGGATCAGTACCTAATGACGACAAGGGTGAGTTGACTGCCCCAGGTGTGTCGGGTGTGAGCTTCCAGGTGACCGCGGAGCACGGTAGCTCCTTAAGTCTGGCCACCAGGACGATTGGCTCCACTCGGCATCGCGTCCTGACGGAGGTGTCCCCCTTAGAAGACCGCTGTCCAGTGGTGCGAGTGGACCAGTACCCACCGCCTATCGTCCAGGTGAAGAGGAAAGACAGCCCCATCATGATGTCCAGTGCTGCTATAAGTATTACTGTGACTGAAATGAGTGTGAGCCCGTACGCTCCAACCCAAATGGTCCCAGGACCGGGATCCAACGCTCCAGAGTTTAAAGACAGTGAGTGGACTGCCCCAGAAGTGCTGGGGACAGGTCCCAAGACAGTTGAGGTGGGAACTGACAGCATCCCCGAGGACCTGTTTGCCACCATGAATCACCGCAGTGGTAAGGTATCAACCCTGTACCCCCTGCAGGATGTAACAGAGACTTTGAGTACAGAGACATTGCTAATTGCTTGCTTCCCAGTGGAAGCCTCCCAGGTACTTAGGGACAAGGACTGTGCTGTTAGTGATCCAGTGAAATTTGCCTCCGCTAAGCGCGACATGGAGCGTTTCATTCACCATGTGGTGGACCGAGGAAAAGGTCAAGACCTCTTGGCTTCCCGCAACCATGCCACAGATGGCCAGGTAAAGGTCTGGCCAAGAACACTGTGCTATTCCATCCACCAGGGGGAGGAAGTAGTTCGGAACCAATGAGTGTTACCCCAGAGCATAATTTCCAAGAGATTACCCAGGCGGAGGCTCACAAAAGTCAAAGTGAGGTACCCCCACATTATCAGTTAGGGGCACCCCACAATTGGTCTCAGCAAGCAGCTAACACTCAGCTGGCCTCGGTTATCTTATGTGAACTGAACCCTATTATTTAGAGTCAAGTGTGATAAGTTGTACATATCATGCCCTGCATTTTTATTGTATACACGTATGCTGAGTGACGTCGTTCCCCAAGCGGGGACGTTGGATTTTACACCAGGGGGAGAGTGTAGCAGACTTCCCCCTAGCTCCCTTATCACTGCGGTAGCCATTACAGGAACGCGCATGTGCAGTAAAGATAGCACACACGGTCCCAATGCTACAGAGGTCCTGAGTGGACTACTATTCCCAGCAGCCTCTGGGGATTGCCCTTTCACCCACATCACGTGCAGCCAGCCAGCAAATAGGGTTTTGCAGCTTCTCCTGTGGAGGAAGGATACAATGTTGCGGGGACCACGTTGTCAGTTGGAGCTGGGAGCAGGAAGGGGGAGGAAGTGTGTAAGGAGCAAGGCTCTTACACTAGGCCAGGTTACCCCCAGGTCCCAGGTAGGTCCCACTCCCCACTATGTTAGTGGGTAAGTTCTTAGGGAAGGCCCCTTAGATAGGGACCCTGCCCTTAGGTGTGTGTAAGTCTAGTCAGTGGCACAGCTGCCATGGTGTGTGCTCTGATTAGAATATAAAAAGTGGCTTTGTAGTGCAGCCACAGCAGTTATTTGGCTGTGTTAGTGAGAGGCCCCTCATAGGAAGAAGGGGGGTTGCTTTCTAGTCATTCAGTGTGTGTTATATCACCAGTGGCAGTTGCATGTGGTGAGCTGCCAGAGTCTGGGATCAGACAGAAGCTACAGGGAGAGTTCTTCTGCATGCAGGGACTAGGGTAGAGGCATACCCCAGGGCCCAGTTAGTCCCCTATGACACCAGAGGAAGCTGTATGGTATAGGGTCGGCCTTAGGAGCGGGACTCCTTCACCATATTTAGAGAGCAAGAGGATTTCTGTCTGACAGTACCTGACTGTCAGTACAACGTGTATCAGAGACTGTGTTCAAGGTTCATTCCGGCTGGAGATTCTTTTCCCTGTGGAGTCAGCGTGTGCATCGATTCCTGCAGAGAGCAGCGCAGCACGCCGTGGGATCACTGTGCGGTGTTGCTGAGTCCAAGGATTTTCCTGACCAGGACTGGTCAGGGAGGTAGTTTACAACACAGGGAAGCGCTATCCCTCACACACACTTTCTTTACTGTTGTGGACACTCAAGAGACTGAGGGGAATGTGATGATGGACATGTGGGTGAGGGGATGGTATGCATTCAGAGTGATGCACTGTTATTCATATATTGTTTGATGTTATGCAAAGAGAGTGTTATTGAAGTTACAAGTCATGCTCAGTAAATACTGTTTATTCACACGGTGTGTATTTACTGTATGGTTGTTCTGGTGAGGGCACACTCCCACCCCGTTGGGATCCCTCATCAGTGGAGGCGCTGCACCGAGTGTAAGTACATACCCCAGGTTCCCCGTGGCGGAAGCTCAGCTCTCCTGGTTGCCAAACAGGTACCGCACCACACTGAGAAGTAGTCAGATACACCTACCCACCCCAATCTCACTTAGGGGGGGAAAAGAGGGCTACACATAGAAGCAAGCTGACACTGTCTGCTGCTCCCTGGATAGAGATAGAGAGATAGATAGATAGATCGTTTTTTTGCAGCGCTCAGCAGATACATTTTTGCTGCTGCTGCTGCTGCAACTCATATTATACAGTTCTTGGCCCTTTTTGTTTAGAATGTTTTTTTCATGAATTATATGTGTTTCCGTATTTCCCAATCCACCTGAATTTATTCCTAAATGTCTGCGCAGGTGCCTAATTGTAATTTCTCCCTGTTTGAGATGTTGCTACCTGGCTAGTTGGTGGGTGGGTGCTCCTTTTATGCCACAGTTATTGACAAGGCCCAAAGCCCAAGCAGTGGGAATAGCAGCTTGTCTGAACAAACACCTGTGCTGTGGGTGGTGGTTGTTGTTGTTGATTTTTGTTTCTGTTTTTTCTAACAGTCGAAAAACAGGGGAGAGCGCGCACGCAGTCCCCCACTACCAGAAATTGTGCAGTCGAGTTTCCCGCATGTGGGGAAATCGCAGAGGTCAGCTAGCTCCAAGTGCAATGAGCAAGCCTCGCCCTGGGAGAGCCACCTGCAAGATCATTTTTTTTTTTTTTTTTTCCTATTAAATGTTTTAATTCATACATATTTATTTACAGAGTTACTTTTCGGAAAATAACAAACCCCCCTTTCATTACAACAACCCATACTGTACATTTTGTTAATACATTTCATATTTCAACATTCAAATACATTTTATAATAAAGAAAAACTCTTTCACCTCATTAACTAGCACCCTATGCAGGGACAAACACCTGTCCTGTTTTCCCTCATCCAACACATTCTCCCTCTTTCCAGCTCGCACACTCCCCATATGCTCTTCCTCCGACGGTCTCCCACCAGAGGGGAGCACCGGCCTCTTCTCTCCGATACTCCACCAAACGGACCCTCGTAGCACATTATTGCTCCTCACAATTACTTTCCCCCCTTTCCGGGAAGCTTTCTTTCTCTCTCCCTTTGGTAAGAGCATATGCCCCCCCCTACACTCTCACCACACTCCCTTTCACTCCCAAAACACCCCTCAATTTCTCAATCTATTAACACATCAACATTTTCACCTCTTTTTTTCCCTCTATATTTTTCTATACATTTTGCACAAACAATAATACATTTTCCTATCCCTATAAGGAAAACCCAGATAATCTCTCCTCTCCCCACCCTTTTATACATTTTTAACCATTTTATTCCACACTTTGGTTTCCATAATTCTCTTCCTTCATTTTCATCCAACCGCTTCACATCCAACAGATAATATGTATACATTTTGCTCAGAACAACTCTCACACACACATTCACTCCAATCTCTTCTCTATTAAATATTAACACATTCCTTACATCCCACACCACTTCTTGTATACAGTTTATTATCTTCCACAACACGCTCCTCCTCTCCCCCTCCACCTCACACAAGCCATACATCATCATATTGAATTCTAGGGTCCTGATCCCTATCAGTTCTTTTATCAGCTTCCCCAGACACTTCCATACTCTTCTGACAAAGCTACAATTCCAGAACAGATGGACCACATCCTCTACTCCTCCACACCCTTCTCTAGGGCATATTTCTGACTCTGCTAGATGTCTTTTCCTCTGGAAATCCCTTAGGGGCAGGCAGCTGTGCACTGCCATCCAAGTCACGTCCTTCTGAGTGTTTGTCAGCCCCTTGTGATTTACATTCTTCCACATTATTTTTAAATGCTTTTCAACCAACCACCCAACACTTTCATACTCATCTCTTTCCATAATCACTCATGTAATTTTCTTTGATCATCCCATAGTGATCTTTCTACCCCAACCAAATCAAACTCCCTAATAAATTCCTCTATTACCCTGTGATTTTCTGGTTTCTCAAAACAAAACGGCCTCCTCAGGTCTGTATTACACAACCCTAGTTTCCTCAGCATCCCCCCGCAGCATATCTCCCCATGCAGGTAGCTTTTGTTTCTTCCCCATTAATCAACTTTATACAAACTTGGATGTACTTTGCCCCCAAAATCACCTCCATCCTTGGAGCTCCTTTGCCACCTTTCACCTTCTCCTTACATACAATTTGTCTCACCAATTTTTCCTCTTTTGACCCCAAAAAAAACATAAACAGGAACCTTGTAATCTTCCTGATCCACTTTGCTGTGGCAGGGAAAACCATCCCCATGTAAAGTAAAATTGGCACAAGTACCGCTTTCGTCACCAATATATTCCCTTCTAAAGATAATTTTCTTAATGTCCAAAACTGGATTTTTCTGCTAATTTTTCCCCTATCATTTCCCAGTTTGCCTCTCCTCTAAGATCCTCATCAAACAACACCCCTAATAATTTTAGCTGTTTTTCTTCTTCTGGAATCCCACTTTTATCCAGTTCCTGCCAGGCCCCAAAAGCCTTGCAGCTGCTTTTACTCCAATTTACTTTAAAACCTGAAGCCTGGCAGAAGATTTCCACATGTAACTGAGCTCTTTTAAGGGCCATTTGATTAGTACATACCAGAGTCAGATCGTCCATGTATCCTAAAACTTTTATATTTCTCCCCCCACTCCCAGGTATTTCTACGCCTCTTATCACTTTGTCACTTCTGATGCTCTGCAAAAGCGGTTCTATTGCGAATATAAAGGCCAAAGGTGACAGCGGACAACCTTGCCTCACCCCTGACTTTACCTGTATCCTTTCTGACAAAAACCCATTAACTAGGGCTCAACTAAATATATCCCTGTACAAACATTTTATCCAATCTACAACCTCCACTGGAATCCCCAGCTTCTCTAAAACCTTAAACAAAAACCCGTGAGAGAGGCGGTCATATGCCTTCTCAAAATCGATGTTAACCAAACCTAAAGCTTGCTTCCCTTTGTTACAGTGCCAAATCATGTCTCTAATAAGCCTTAAGTTCCCTGTTATCTGCCTCCCTGGCACAGCACACACCTGCTCCTCCTCTACAAGTTTGCTAATTACCACTTTAATTCTCAACATTATCAACTTTGCCACAATCTTGTAATCAGCATTTAACAGGGTTATAGGACGCCAATTTTCCAGGTCCCTTCTATCCCCTTTTTTGAATATCAGGGTGATTGTTCCTTCCTTACAGGATTCTGGTGTTCTTCCTTTTGTCATTATCTCTTTGCATAGATGTATTACCTCCGCTCCAATCACATCCCACATTTGCACATAGAATGCATGGGGCAATCCATCCTTACCAGGTGTTTTCCCTTTCCTCCCACTCCTTATTACTTCCTTTACTTCGGCCTCATTTACTTCTCTCTTTAGAAACTCCTGATCTTCCTTATCTAATTTATTTTCTATTTTTCCAATCACATCTTTCTCTATATTGCTGTCTCTTTCTTTTTCCTTAAATAAGTCCCTATTAAACCCCTCAACTTCCCTCAGCACCCCTTCTGTTTCCTTCACCTCCTCCCCCTCTTTATTTAGCACAGGGGTTAAGCTTGCTTTACCAGAATAAGCTTTCTTAAAAAAGAAAGAGGTACATTTTTCATTTTTTCCCACTGCTTCCACTCTTGCAGCATGAATGATTTTTTCCCCTTTCTCTTCTACTAATTTTCTAACCTCCTTCCTTGCTTTCTCTACTTCCTCCCCCACATCTTCCCCGTTTCTCTCAGCCTAAAAAAGAAACTGTTTCCTTAATATTGCCCTTCTATATTCCTCCTCCTGCCTTCTTGCTTTTTCCACACCTTTTTGATGAAAAACTTCTGTGTTTTTTCCTTTACCCACTCCCACCATTCAATCACCCCCCCCAAATTCCCTCATTCTCGCCTTTAATCTAACATACATACTGTACATTCATACTGCTTCCTTACCCGCTCCTCCTCTAGCAAGGACACATTTAGTTTCCAAAAGCCATTCCCATGCCTCTCTATCCCCTCCAGTTCTAATTTGCATTGCACACACACATGGTCTGAGAACAGCACTTTTACCCCTTTCCATTCCTCCACCTTTACACCCTTTGGAATAAAAACATGACCAATCCTTGATTTTACCCCTCCACTCTCACTAACCCATGTAAACTCCTGTTTCCTTTTCCCCCCACACTTTGAACGCATCCTTTAGACTAAAATCATTCAACATATTTTTCAACAGAATCCCTGAAGCATCTGGCTTGCTCCTTTCTCCCCCCCCCCCCCTGTCCCCCTCATTAAGTATGCAGTTAAAGTCACCAATCACAAGCGTTTGGACTCTCCCTGGCAAAACATTTTTAAAACTTCAAACAAATTCCTTCTTTGCCTTTCCTCAGGCGAAGCGTAAACATGAAATAATCTAAACATTTCCCCCTCCACTTAAACAAAACAAACATTAACCTTCCCGGTTCTATCACTTCATATTTACAAATTTTAAACTCCTGTCCCCTAAATAAAATCCCTATCCCACTATTTCTGCTCTCCCTACTGCCAGACCATACAGACTCCCCCCAAACCCGTTCTTCTTTTCTTGGTGGGTCTGTGATCCCACATTCCTGCAAACAAATAATGTCATTTTTTTGCTTGGCCACCAAGTCCAAAATCCTCGCTCTCCTTGCCGGGCTTTTTAAGCTTCTCACAGTAAGTGAGGCTGTTACCAAAGCCATTCAGCTTTTTTGAGAGAACAAAAAACACAACATATCACAAGGGGAGAAATAAATAAACCCCCATACTTATCTTATGTCCTGGTTATCCTTGAGGGGGACTCTCTCCACCTCTTCACTGTACCCCAACACCATGTTATTTGCTAAGCCTTCTTTCACAAAAGATTCGCTTTGCCCCCCTGGAGAAGCCTCCCCATCCGGCGATCCTGAGTAGGTGGAAGGGCTGGGTGAGAGGCTTCCCACCTGGCTGATCCCTTCTTCCCTCTCATCCCTGCTGCTGGCTGATGCTCGCTCACAGTATCCTCCAACAGCCCTCCACGGCACCTTGCTTTTGCAGGAGTATGTTTTTCTTCCTTTTCCATCTTTCTTTTCCCCGGGCTCTCTTCTTGCCCTCCTGCAGCCAGCGTATCCATGCTTTTTGCTGAATCTTCTTCCTTCTCCCTTTCCAGGGTCACATCTTCTTCTCTCTGTACATCCTCCAGCAATCCTGCTGTAAGAGGCACTTCCCCTTCTCCCTGGCCCTGATCCATGCCTGTATCTTGCAACTCCTCCTCCTCCAGCTCCTCAGCTGCTGATTCTCCCCTCGTTAAGGGCTCATCAGGGGGAACCTCAGCAGCTGGTTCCACGGGCGTTTCCTCCCTGCTTTCAGTTCCATGCACCAGATCATATTCACTCTACTTATTAACCCATCTATCTGTGCGCTCTGCAGTTTCCTTTCTTCTTACAGACTGTGCATATGTCCTCTTCTTAGTACAATTTCTAGCCATATGTCCTGTTTCCTCACATAAGTCACATTTAGATGGCTCCTTGCACTCTGCAGTGTAATGACCCTCCTTTCTGCATTTGCGGCAAACTGCTACATTTTGTTTATCACAGTTCTCCTGTGTGTGCCCATACTCAAAGCACTTTCTGCAGTATTGCGGCTGGCTCCGGTAGTACAAATACCCCCGGTTTCCTCCAATGTTAAAGGTCCCTGGGGGGTGCATGACTCCATGAAGTTCCTCCATGAAGACCATACATATCATTAAATGGCTTAGATACATCGATGTGCTTTTGGTACGGGATGGCACAGAAAAACTCCTCCAAGAATTTATCCAGCTACTAAATACCAACGAACATAATCTCAAACTTACTTATCAAATAAGTAAAGATAAAGTAGGATTTCTGGATATTACTATCTTTAAATCTGAAAGAGAAGAGATACATACAAGTATATATCGAAAACCGACGGCAACTAATACACTGCTTCTAGCGGAAAGCCACCACCCAAAGCACATCATCGAGAATATTCCCATAGGACAATTTCAACGATTACGTCGAAATTGCTCAACAACAGCTGAATACAAAAAACAAGCTGTAGAGATGAAAAATAGCTTTCAAACAAGAACAAAATATAAAAAGCATATTTCAAAGCGCAACAAATGGACAGACCAAAACTTCTAACTAATAAAAGGATTCAAGAAACTGATCACAACATAAGATTTATCAGCACTTTCTCTGACCAATCCTACCAAGTCAAAAAAATCCTTAATAAATATTGGGATATTCTCCTTGAAGATCCAGACCTAAGACTGGTATTAAAAGATGAACCGCAAACAGGCTACAGGAGAGCTAAAAAGCTTAGAGATACTTTGGTACATAGCCACTTTCAAGCACAACCTTTAAAAACATGGATGGGGACAAACCTATAGGGTCTTACCCATGTGCTCGATGTAAAGCATGTAATTTTATGACTAAAACGAAAACCTTCACTAATTCTATGAAATCAAAGACATTTAATATTAAGAACTTTAACTGTCAAACAATGGGAGTGATCTATTTAATTACATGTAAGTGTGGCGAAATGTGTGTGGGAAAAACAAAGAGACATCTGAAAACGAGCATTTTGGAACATATGGGAGACATTGGAAATACAAGAGATAAACCAGTAGCCAAACATGTGAATGAAATACATCAGGGAGATATTAAAACACTCCCATTTACTGGAATTGAACATGTGGCACCAGGCCCAAGGGGAGGAGACTGGGATAAACGTCTCCTACAGAGAGAATGTCCATGGATATTCCTATTACAAACACAGAGTCCAGATGGTTTAAACAAAGGTTTTATTTTTTCAGCATACTTATAATATTCACATATCAATTTATTATTTATAACATATAATACATTTTAGAAATCATATTACTTACTAATATCCGATATAGAGATAAATCTATTCGCTTTACATACATCTGTATATGAATTTGCAGTTGTTTCACTTATAGAATTAAGTTATATATTTGCTGAACAAACCTTAGAAATCACTTTAATTAGAATTATATTTTATTTATATATATATATATATTTTTTTAAATTTAATTTTCATATATTTTAGATAGTTATTAAATATATTAATCTAGTCTGGTTCGCATTGACCACTAGGGGCGAATCAAATTAGAGAGTATCACTCCTACACCTATACACATTAACACATGATCATAAAAAACACATTATTCACATTTTTCACCATAGATAACATCCATTTTGACCCCCATGTATATATCCATATTCTCTAACACCTATCTCCCAGAGAACCTCCGATTTCTGAAAGTATCTCCCCACACCAAGACGTAGCGATCTGAAAGGAAGAAAAGAGAAAAAGCTTTAAAATAATAAACATCAATAAATATCCAGCAAAGTATTCTAAAAAGAAACAACTTCATTATTCGTTTCACTTTTAAACCAGCCCTGATTGGAGAATAGAATGATACACCCCCAGCCATAGAGGGTATAAAAGCCAGGCAACTTGATCGGGAAGTTAGACTCCTCCTTTCTGAAGAAGCGTGTCAATCACGCGAAACGCGTCATACGTTGAGTCCGACGTCACAGAGGGGCGACACCTCAGTCGAAGGAACACGGCCAGTATACTAGTGCTAAGACACCATACCTTCCACACTTCTGGGGAAACTGTATACCATGTCTTAGGCACGGAAAACCCTTAATAATATGCCATCCGCGGTCCGCTGTGACCCTTGAATAGAAGTTGTTTTGGGGATTACCATGTCTATAGGTCCGCCATGACCTTTTAAGTGTAATCATCTTGGTTATGCACATTCTGGGTCCGCTGAGACCATAAGTGTTTTATATTATACTGCTTAATGAATTCAATTATGTTTAGCCAGACACTTCCACCTATATATATATATTATGTGAATGTGTTACTTACCATTCCTCTGGTTCTATTTTGGTCTCTGTGAGACATCAGGATAACATTAGATCACCAAAGGAGATTTAATCAAGGAGACTATATATATGTTATATGGCTCTTGAATACATCTGCGGACTTTGACTTTATCATAGGCTAATAGCCATTTAGCCACATATATATTGATCATAAATTAATCTTTATGTTACATATCTATATATATATCTCTATTGCGTGATTTGATACTTTTTATCTAGATGTGTATTTAACCAAGTGCCAACAAGTATTTACAGTATACTGAGCTGTTAGAAATTACTATATTGTATCTATTATTATACTGAGCTGTCAGAGTGGATTCAAATTAACAGACACACATATTAATGTGTTTTATAGTCTGAAAATAAATATAGAGTCTCTTACCTCTCTACCCCCATGTGAGAGGACTTTTTAACCCTTTTTTGATCACTGTATATTTTTCAGTCACCTTATAATTTTTTGATGTAATAAAACTTTTTTATTTTTTGGTTGTAATAGTCTGTACCGATTTAAGAGCTCATATGGCGGAAAGAAAAAAAGCACATTTGTTTTGCATAAATGATATAATAGAGAGTGCAACAAGAGGAATCTTCTTTTATCCCTCTTGGATAAAAATTTGTGTGTGCTCGTAAACTATCCTCATGCCCCCTATTGTTATGAAAATACCTAACTATCTACATTTTACAAAAGGATGAGCGGTTAAAATATATTATTTGGCCTTCAATACCGAGTGAACATTGCAGAATTAAAATGGGGTTTAGCTGGGATTGCAAAACATACAGCTGATCATACTAGCAGAATTTCTAATGCAGAATCCCCTACTCAAGCCTTATGAATTGATGAGCTGAAAAGGGCAAAATGCTCAACTTGCGATGAAAGTTGACAATCTGGACAGCTCCAGACAGAACAACAGTCCCATTGTGGGAATTACACGTTCCTATGTATCTACAACTCTTCCAAAACCACCGAAGTCGGAGGAAAACCGTTTACTCGTAAAAACCGAAAGGGCGCATAGAATTGGCCTAGAAAGGATTCACCTCTACAAAACTCCACGATCCAGATCATTTTTGGCGAAAGTTCTACATTTTCCAGATAAAGTGGCGATGCTACAGGTCTATAGAAAATTAAGAGACCAGCGCACTAGGAGAATACTTTTCTCCTTTTTCAAGGTTTTTCAGCAGATTCGAGCAAAAAACGTAGAGAATTTACTTCCGTTTGCCCCGCATTGGTTAGGAAGGGAATCACAGTTTCCTGAGGGTACCCGGCTATTCTCTAAGGATCTGCTGAAGAGGGCGCTCTATCAGCTGAGCCGCCATAGGAAGCACAATGTCTTGTTGAAGATGAGGTGCCTGAGGGAGAATATTAAAGTACCTGAATGAAGATTCCTGAATTACTACGTGATGAAGACAGGCTGCTAGAAAATAAATAAATAAAATATGCAGAGGAAAGACTGACTTAAAATGAAAATGCTATCATTTTGCTATATATTACTTTTCTTATAGAATGCATTGTATAGGCATACCCCGGTTTAAGGACACCCACTTTAAGTACACTCGCGAGTAAGGACATATCGCCAAATGGGCAAACGGCAGCTCACGCATGCGCCAGTCAGAACGTTATGAACAGCAATATCGGCTCCCTACCGGTACCGAAGCAGTGCTCAAGCGGGGAGACTATAGCCTGTTACAAATGCGTTATTTACATCAGTTCTGCACGTATATGATGATTGCAGTACAGTACATGCATCGATAAGTGGAAAAAAGGTAGTGCTTCAGTTTAAGTACATTTTCGCATTACATACATGCTCCGATCCCATTGCGTACGTTAATGCGGGGTATGCCTGTATAATCTAAATGTATTTCTATGTTCATTAGGTTCCTGTTCCTCAGTACAAATGGTGTACTGAGGTATGTTTGGTCACCCCCATCATTTGGTTTGTCCCCTTGCTGTCATTTGCATGAGTAGAATAACATTCTTAAATGTGGGAGGAACCAATTCTCCTGCCAAGAGACACCAAATTCTCTCATCTGGAAAGATTGGGCCCAGATATAGGAGACTATTCTGGTAGCTCCGAAGTGTGACAAATCTCTTCTAAAGTGCACTTTAGAAGTGGACTGGCATGCTTTGCTTTTCTGTAATCCCTAATCACATGCCCAAACCCTGTCTAAGCGGCTACTTTAGAAGCAGTTTCACTCTTGCTCTGAGAATCCGATCGGTTTGTTAAAAAAAAAGCCTCCAACTCACATTTTTTGCTCACAACTTCTATTCTCGTAGCTCCGTTATGCAAATCCCTTCTAAAAACGTGGATATTTTTTAACACCACCTAAAGCAGGGGTGCGCAAACTGAGGGGTGCAAGATTTTATAGGGGGTGGGGGGGGGGGTGCAGGGTGAAGCATTGTGGTAATAGATGCAGGTTGGGGGAGATAATGGAGACGGGGAAAAAATTGCAGTCAGTATATGATCTCATACTACTATGCTGATTTATTTAAAACAAAGCTATAATATTTGTCATGTTTTAGGCTGCGGTCCCAGTGACTGCCAGAGTACACGCCTCGGCGTGCACTGTGCGCACAAACACCGACCCCCCAGTCACTCAGGGCCGAGTACATGCGTCGGCGCACATTCAGCAGCCACGCTGTACTGCAAGAATCCACACACTCAAATGAGGGCGTTCCAGCCGCGTGAGGTCATGGCCACGCCCCCGCAAAAACCCAAAACACGCCCACTCCCGTCGCAACCTCTCCCTCTCTCCTGAGACCGCTGATCGCGGTTAGCGCTGTGCACGAGCCGCCCCCCACCGTGCGCACGTGTCACAGTCATGACTGGGACTGCAGTCTAACTGGTTTAAAAATGTTATACCGATTAATTAAAAAAAGTTATGTGATTTGGATTACATCAGACACGGGGGCCCGACTAATATCACGGAGGAAATTGGGGGGTCGTTGTAAAAAGTTTGCTCACCCCTGACATAAAGAGGGGCGAAATTGGTATTGCGAGTTACATCCGCTTTCTCAAAGTATAAAAGAGATCGATCAAAATGCAAACCAAAGAAAGATATAAAATATGGACACGGGAATTAGATATGCTGCTACAAGATAACTGATTACACAGGCTGAATCCAGCGCAAGGTACTCTCAGTGGTATATGAAAAAAAGGAACAAAGCATACAATAGTGCAGACGTACTAGAAGCAAAGATCTTATATAAATCCAACTTCCAAATGCCTACCCATGGGGTAGGTGAAATCAAGCGTGTCTCAGATAAATCTGGTATATGGTAGGAGATGCTGGTAGATTTAGGTGGGACGTTCCATGGGTAGAAAAGAGAAAAGAGAGATGTGCACGGTGCAGATCAATTTATATTAAAAAGACATACAGTAAGCAGTGAGCTACAGGCAACTCGCATGCTCCCAGTAAGGTAAAAGCAGTTTGACCACTCTTGGTCCTGTAGTGGCGGCGCTGCGTTCAGTCCCTCAGGCAGGAAGATGTTAACCGTCTTCTCTCTGTCTTTCTGGCTCCACGGCGCTTCCGGGTTGTGCACACAGGCTGCGTCCGACGGCAGGGGCACAGACAGGAGAGAGCTCTGCGGTTCAGCAGCAGGGGACTCACAACGAACGGCGTATACCCCACAGCAGGCAGGAAAAGGACCACCCTACGCGTTTCACTTGACCCAGGTGTGAGCTTCCTCAGGGTTGTATTGATCAATACACTCACAGCTGTTTCTCTCATGAGTATAGTTCGTAGATTAAGATTTAGGAAACAAGAACTTAAATTAGCCGTATATGCTGGTGACCCACTGTACTAGTCTTCTGTTCAAATTTCGGTGATAGTGCAAGAATTGACTAAGTTTCAGTCTCTTGGGATACAAAATACTTTTCTCTAAATTCAACATTATCTGGCTGAACAGGGAACAGGACAATCCCCAAAATATAATTTTGACAATTTAAATCCATATCAGTGCTTTAATTTAAATGGTCTCTTTCCCAAAGCGTATTTATTTATTACAACTGTTACCTCTACTTTTAAGATAAAAAGACATTCCCAGGATTAGCAAGAGATTCCCCAATTTTATTTGGAATAATAAAAAACATAAAATTAGCATATTTACGTTACAAATGATTCAAGAGGATGGTTTAAACGCACACTTCAAAACTCCTCCTCATTAACTAGATACAGTATTGCAGAGATTGGATTATTGAATAATCAGAATTTTTCAAATCTTGAAATGGAAAGTCAATTAATCGGCCTGTATTATATCAGATCAGCTGGTAGGTCCCATATTTGAACAGCTTAAAGCCCCATTTCAATGACCTAATATCAACTTTTTTTTTATAAGTCCAATGCTATGTAAACTCGTTGCTTAAATCTGCAGACCAATCAATATCCTATGTGTATTTTTTTTTAAATAAATCAGTTATGTACAGTAGAGGCAACTCTTATTCGAACAAAAACCAGTGGCAATTCCCCAAAAAACCCAGGAAACACCCAGGTACATTCTAAATACATGCCTTAAACTTTCCTTAAACTAGCCCCAGCATTTCTGCATTGATTAATGGCCTATCAGATTAACAGCGGGGGTCCCTGGCAGTCCCATTCAAACTGAATTGGACTCCCAGGGATCCCTGCTGTGTTAATCCTATGGGTCGTTAGTCAATGCAGAAATGCCTTAAACGTGCCTCAAACTAGCCCAGAACATACCCAGCACATACCCAGTACATACCCAGAATGTAACCCGGCTAGTTTACAGCAAATGTTAGAATAAACGTTGCCTCTACTGTACTATGAGAAAATACTTGTAATATTTAAAAAAAACAACAACTCTGAATGACATTTGTAATGTAGTATAATGTAACAAGCCTTTTTTGTTTCTATAGCAACCATTTACAAAGTCACACAGACTGCAGAATTCTCCTCTGCAGTTATTTAGTGAGCCCCCGAGCCGAATCTACGCGATCGATCGCAGGAGAACAGATCGATCGGCAACTTATCTAATTACTTATCATTGTGTGGATTGTATTGATGCACATATTACATATTTTTTTTTGAAACGGCAGCTTGGACTGCTGCTTTAAAATGAACTCACAATTGTTTATGACTTATCCATTGGAATCTAATATAAAAGCTTCATTGCAACTTGGTTTCACACCTAAAGTGACTATTTCTATTCCTTTAGTGGAACTACAAACTAACCCGCGTTGGATACCCTTATTGAGTAAATGGCAAGTGGATTTTCCTGACCTGATCTGGAAATCCCAATTCCTGGCTTTCCAAGTGTTCAATCTCTTAATGTGACAGAGCTGCTGTTTAAACGAATGTAACCGTACATTTCTAGCGCCAAGACAGATACATAAATTCAACCACCACGTTTAGGTTAAATGTATGAAATGTTGTTCTGAAGATGATAACATTGCCCATTGTACATGGTATTGTTGAAGGAAAGTGAAAACATTTCTGCGTGAATAAAATGTTACATCTTAATCTCCCTTCTAAGTACGAAGCAATACGTTTTGGCTATTTAGATGATTGCAAGAGAACGGTTTATTAAACTACCTCAACCAGCAGGTACAGGGTGGTTGCTTTGCCAGCGCGCACATCCATTCTGGTGCCTTGTGTACAGCAAGAGCAGAAGGCTCCAGACACTCGGACTTTCTGATGTCCTATGATGTCTACTCACACACTAGGATGACCACCTTGCTTAATTAAGATGACCACCTTGCTTAATATTTCTGGATCCCATTAGGTTTAGGTACAAACCACACTGAGCTCTAAAGAAAAGAATTCCTACAAAACCTTCCGCATGGACCGAGTGTTATTCATTAGATGGTGAAATACTCCTTAGCAGCGAGTCTCAATCATTAGGCTGCGTCCAAAGAAGGACAAGCCGTGCTGAGCCATGCGGACGCTCCGCGCGGAGCCCCGGCATCCTCAATGAGGACGTCTTTAGAGGGCGCTCACGCGAGTGTCCGCAGGCGTGCTGACAAGTTGGATTTTTCAGCCGACAGCCAAGCTGTTTTTCAGCGCACTGTCGGCTAAAAACATCCAATCAGCGCGAAGCAGCGTCAACGTCACGGCGCCGTGATGTTGACGTCATTGCGGCGCGGGTGATTGGCCCAGCGACGTCACTGCCCCGCCTCCCACCACCTCCCCCTGCCTCCCGATCGCCCACGCTGGCTCGCCTGCATGTGCATGAAATCTCACAGCCTCAGCGTCAGCGCGCCTCAGCGTCGGCGCGCCTCAGCACTGCTCCGCCCTCTATGGCCCCAGCCTTAGAAGTATCACTGGCGTAAGGCAGCCTTACATTTTTGGAGAGTGTCGGTTATTGGAAAAGCAGTACTACTCATTGGGAACGAATGAGACTCATTAGCAGTCACTTAATTGAAACACGTCTCAATCATCAGAACAGTCTCTTATTTGGTGTAAGTATTACTATTTGAAGTGTCACTCATTAACAGGCAGTAATTAATATGAAGTGTGTCTCAAACACTGCAGTATAGTTTCTTATTTGGGGCGAGTCTTGCTCATTAGGCGTGCCCCGCTCTGACTGGAACGCAGACTTAATCATTTCCATTGAGTCTCTCGTTGGAAGTCAGTCCTACATACATGTAACATTATTGTCAGCATTAACTTCTGTTGATTTTCTTTTTACATTAAACAGTTACTTTTTCCTTCAGCCTCCCTCTAATAATTGTCTCATCTCACTATTTGGGGGCAGGGTGGCCAGGTGTCCAGTATTGAGCCAGACTGTCTTGTATTTAGACACTGTCCAGTTAAAATGTTTGAGGTAATACTGGACATGTATGTGTTCGGCATTACCTATCTGGGCGTGGGAACTGACCGGCTTGGGTGGGGGCTGTGGGATCTCCCTGAGCGGGGAGGGCTGTTGCTAGAGGGCTGGGCAGTTTACTCCATCCTGATTGCTGCTGGGTAAGGCTGCGCTTATAGTCCCGGCGACGTCGCATCAAAACAAATGTATTGAATCCATCGCATGCGCTTATAGTAGGAGCGACGCGACGGCGTGACGGAGCGACGGCTTAGTCGCGATCGCTGGAATTTAATTTTATTTTTTCAGCGACCACAGCGTGACGTCAGCGTCGCTGTCGCAAGGACTATAAGCGCGGCCTAATGCAGCCAATCAGGAGGTGTCAGGAGCCTGGGGGTGGGACCAAAGAGAGGAGGAAACAGCATGGAGCGCAAAGAGGGTGTGTGTGTGTCTCAAGCGCATCGCACCTTTCACCATTGTGTCCAGTATTTTTGGAGAAGCCGCCTGGCAACCCTACATGGGGCCACAAGGCACTCAGGATTTGAGGTTAGCATTATACTAAGCCCCTTTAGCTTAGGAAATACAAGTCTTTATATGTATAGACAGTTATCCTCCGACCACAAGAAGCAAAACCTGCAGAATTATTGTGTAAAGCATAAGGCTGCGCTTATAGTGCGGGTGACGGCGACAGCGCGTCAAAACAAATGCATTGCAGCCATCGCGTGCGCTTATAGTAAGCGCGACACGACGGCGGCACTATAAGCGCGGCCTAACAAGTTAAATCAGGTAAAGGGGGGGAGGGGCTTTTAGTAACAGAGCTGCAGGATCCTCGTACACAGGAGTTGGAAAAAGAAAACCTCAGAGCACATTGCTTTGCCGCTGAATACTAATAACAGTAACACAGTGAGGGGATGTGGGC